>NC_133655.1:48729799-49329799 GCF_009905375.1 Apium graveolens | reverse complement strand
CTGTTATACGGTTCGCTTAACTTTCGTTTTCGTTTATCATTTGAAGGATCATACCCGGGATCTTATTACTTAGGTTCCCTTAACCTTTCTCAATACATTATATTCCTTTTTATGATCCTCTATCATAATCCTTTAATTTAAATCCTTTTTATCCTGTTACCTTATACTCAATTCTCTCCGTATCTTGTGGATTTCCGGGAAAAATCAAAGTGTTCGGAATTGGATTCTGACGATATTTACATACACTTATATACTTCATAGAGTACTAATAATATCCCAGAATATCCATAACAGAACCCCTACATAGTGTGGCGTGAAAAGTTTTCTCATTCAGCAAAAACACTATTCATAAGGGTTTCAAAAATTTCTCAAAAATTGGGGTTATTACAGTCTCCCCTCCTTAAAAGGATTCCGTCTCGGAATCAGATAGAAATAAATAGGGATACTTTCTTAGTATTGCACTTTCTAACTCTCAAGTCAATTTTCCCACATTGTGGTTCTACCATCAAACTCTGACTAGTTTAATAACCCTTCCCCTAAGCACTTGTCCCTTTTCGATCTATAACCCTTTCTGGTTGCTCCCTATAGGGTATGCCTGGTCGCATGCCTATGTGCTCATATGCCCCTATTTATCTGGCATCCGAATTACATTTTCTTAACATTGATACGTGAAACACGTTACGACCTGCTACATGTTCGGGGTTAGGGCTAGCTCATATGCTAACTTCCCAAACGTCTTAATATATCCAAGGGTCCAACAAATTGTAGACTTAGCTTTCCTTTCTTTCCGAACCTCATCAATCCTTTCCAAGGGATACCTATAACATTACTAGGTCCCCTATTTCATACTCTTTATCCTTTCGTGTCAAATCAACAAACTTATCATGTCCATCTTGGGCTACTATCAGCCGTCCTCTGATTAGATCTATCATATCCTTGGTCCTTTGGACTACTGCGGGTCCGAGCATCTTGCGCTCTACAACTTCATCCTAACATAAGGGAGATCGACATTGTCTTCCCTCAATGATCTCATAAGGCGACATCTCGATAATGACATATGATCTATTGTCGTAAGATAACTCAATCCGAATTAAGTGATCATTCCAAATTCTTTCAAGTCTATTGCACAGACTCTCATTATTGCTTTTAACATTAGAGCTTCTGCTTCTCAGTACCCATTCTTTTCCAGTTCGTAATCGCTACTACCTTCCGTTCCTAATATTATACTGGTTATACTTTTGCTTGTTAGCGTTCTATAACCTTTTAATAACCACGTCAACCTTAGTATCACGAATGTGTTCCCATTCCGCATACTACCACCACTTTATTACTCCTTTTTCAGTTGTTTCTATTTTCCAAAATTTGATCAATCAAATAGAAGTAAAGGAATTTGTTGAGAGATCACTATGATCATGAACACTTGTTATATCGCATAGTTAGTACAGAAGGTGGCCAGCCTTTAGTACTTGACAAGCAATTAAACAATAGATGGTATCCTACTAGGCTTTTATCACACAGATAGATAGTCATTCGGCAATACCTCCCCTTCTGGAAGGGTTGTTCTTCTCAGATTACATGAAATGAAAAGAAGAGAAAAGAACGAACTGAAGAGAATTGTATATATAAAAAAAATATATATACTGCCACAAAATATCTGGCTTGGAACCTACCTCTGAATTATAGAGGTTTGTCATAGGAGAACAAAACATAAACGTATTTATATCAGCATCAAGTATTATAGCATCGCATTTCACGTGCCTAAATATTCTCGCTATCCCGTCCATCATTCTATGGACCCATGCTCTTCCTCGAGCTTATACACAATTACCTTTGAAACTCCCTCGATTTCGAAAATCGAACCTGGGATCTCATTCTAGACATCATCGTTACTAGAATTCTATGCTTGCACCGCAACCTTCCTCGTATAATAATACGACTCTCTATTGATAAGAAAGAATAATAATTCACTAGGTAGATACTCTACTTAATTAGTCTATCAATGATAACTTATACACTACCACGACCCGATTAGTGGTACTCAATCTCAACACCCATTCCAATACAACTCTCACGGTTGTAATCAGCTCAATACTCGCAGAATTATTGCTGCCTTACTATGGTCCACCACTGACCTACTGTCGTCATTCATTTTCCATGAAGTCTTAATAGCTAACCATACGGAGTCCATACATGTCGTATCAAATCATTCTAAGGAGGTAACATAATCACCACTCCTGATTCATGAAGAACACTCGTGATCCTGACATACATACATGACATGAAGCAGATAAAATTGCAAAAGAGTTTCGCTCAAAGCAACGATAGCAGGTTAATACCATTCTTAATCATATGCCTTCAATTGAAGACTTAACTCAAAGGTTCGTTTAGAGGACCTCCTAAGATAGATAGCCCGTTCATGGCGATTACGCGAATTAAACCTTTACCAACTACTATTACGGTCGGGTATTGCACAGTCATCAGAAGGAATGTCAATCTTCCAAACCATAATACAACCTTCATAGCTTTAACCATCATCACTGTATTCCTCTCGCACGAGCGCCTATAATTATCCTCTTACCTTTAAAGTGTTGGCCACCTCTTTGGCCTTTCCTGATAGTAAAATTTCCTTACAGTCAATGTCACATTAACCACCTCCAATAAATTTCTACCTTATTTCAATCACAGCTTATGTGAAAATGCTTTCCTTAAAATCTGATGAGTAAAAAAAAATCACCATTTTTCCATAAGTTATTGCCTCAGTCTTTAGAGGTTAATCACTGTCAAGACTGACTTTCGATCATACTTAGAACATCTTCTATCTTAAGTCCTAATTGCCCTGAACAATTTCGACCATTACTGGTTCGATCCATACCTTCTCGTGGTTTAACACGTGCCTCACTTGGCATCAATATAATTACGTCATATTTCCTTTATCAACATTTTTATTCTTGAGAATTTCGAATATTTCCTTTCTCCTTGTAAAACCTCTAAGGTTATCCTTCAATCGTTCCTCCTGTATTCCCTATATACAGGGCATATCAAAATACCATTTACTGATACTAGAACCATTGTCTATTTACTTCTGAAAAATTTCTCCACTGATCCTTAAAGGTTATTATTACCTTAATCCTTTCCAATTCATACTGTCAAAACTCATACTATCCCTATTAAGGGTGAAATGCCAACCTTTATGCATTCCCCTAGGATTCGTTTTAAGTTACCGATGTTCTATCCTTAATTCCACCTTTAAAAAGGTACAAGCATCCTTCCATGGATAAATAAAGTCATACATCCCTGATAGGGGTGTCTTATTCAATCGTTCCCACCTCGATAGTATATGCCTAATTTTCACAATAACATTTGTATTCAAAATGAGGTCAATCAATATGGCCTCCAAAAGATAACAACTGTTATCCGCTTTTCTTTCCTGATTTGGTAATGATAACATGGATGTTCTGGAAGATATTGGTCATGTTCAACGTGAACTTCTTCTTAATAATTCCTTATTTACTTTTGTTGTTTATCTCAACAGTCATCTCAATGTTGGGATATCTCTCATACCTGGCGTCTCCCTTTCTGGGTATCGAGCCACCGGTCTTACATTTCACATTATTGAAGGTCACTTCCTTCATCCAATTTTTCCTAATTTCTTACTTCCTTATCCCCTTAGTCTATCCGCGTCTCATTATTTATCCTTCGAATTATCTCAAGGTTTCCTCGAATCCTCCCAACTTACAGGGGATAAACTATATGTATCTCTTATGCCCTCAACCATCAATTTTAACTTATGGTGAATCACCCTCATCCTGACGAATGCATACTTTTCTATTTCTATTGCTACGAGTCGTTAAGGTTTCCTCATACCCAACTCCCTTATCATACCTCAAACTCTATTGCCGTTATATTCCTTTCCACTTCAATTTCTTTTTATTTTCCTTTCTCTTATCATTATTTCATGAACCAACACAACATAAGCATTGATTTCAAACATCCCGTCATTCTGGATTCGTGTCCTCAGAACGAATCTTGATAACTTTTACAACTTAGATTCATAATTTATCATACTCGTATGCCTTTGTTCTGGCTCTAAAGCTTTTACACTATCTCCTTATCTTTGGGAATTACTTTCCCGAAAACAATTGACTGAACTTAAATCAGTTTATTATAATCTCTTGCTCCGTGCCTTCCTTGGCCTTTCACCGGTGGGTGGTCTCTCTCTTAGGAGGGTAAGTGACAAAAACAGTCTTTTGTGATTCGTCAATCATTCAGAATCTCAAATGATTCCTCTATTTCCTTTAGCCAGGCTCTTGCCGCGACTGGGTCAACCTGTTCCTTGGAACTCTGAGAGCTTAGAGACTTACAGGTCTTGAAAGAATTTCTCACCGCATTGTTTCCTCAAGGTGGTGGTTGGGGATAATAGTCTAAGTTCTTTTTAGACAGGTCCATGAATTGCCATATAGGAGTACCGTCTCGGGTCTCCTTTCCTTACTCGCCTTTCTATTTCCTTAGTATGAAATGTTTCATCCTACTCCCCATAATTGGGGTCATCTTTTAATTTAAAATCCTCATTTTCCACTCCATTATGTCATGGGTTCCTTCTATCTTGATGGCGACCTCCCTGACTATCACATTCAGGGTTTGCTCTAAATCTTATTCCTCAAACTAGCTTTCATCTAAGATCTCATCCTTGCGCTCTTGAACTTTCGGAACCCAAATTCTATAGGAATATCTCATTATTCCCTTATCATCTTTCTCGATATTAACCTCTTATCTATTTGTTGGCTCTCTGCCTTCATTCATAACTTTTTCTGGCACAATATGATCTTTTCCAATAATTCGGGCTGTATTGCTATCTCAAACAGCTTTTCGGTACCGGCTCCGGTTACCTTCACTACTATTTCCATTTTCTCAAAATCTCTTATAAACTCTCCAAAAGACATTATCATCTTGAGTCTCTCCTTTTTACTAAGGGCATCAGCCACCATATTGGCTTACCCCGAATGATAAAGAATCTGCCAATCATAATTCTTGATTAGCTCTAACCGCCTCCTCTGGCGTATGTTGAGCTCTTTCTACGTAAGAATGTACTAGAGCACTTATGGCTTAGGTAATTCTCGCACTTCTCTCCATACAAGTAGTGCCTCCAATCTTTAGGGTAAAACTATTGCCACGAGCCTAAGCTCATGGGCGGTGATATCAAATTTCATATTACCTTAATTGTCTTGACGCAAGACGCGATTATCTTGCTGTGCTAAGAAGCACCCTAATTCCTTACGCGAAGCGTCACTTACAAATCACAAAATCTCCTTTTTCCATCCGGCAATGCCAGCATAGGGGCCATCACCAACCTCTGCTTCAGTTCTTGAAAGCTGTTCTCGCATTTCTCTGTCCATTCGAACTTCTCAGTCTTACGAGTAAGCCGCGTTAAAGGGGCTACTATCTTTACAACTTGAACGAACCTCCGGTAGTGACCGGCCAATCCTACCTCTGGTAGTCGACCAAACCATGGTCATCAATTCATCAGTGGTCCTTTATCCAATCCTGTCAGGATCCTCCATGGGGTCCTTCTCAACAACTATCCCTACTAGGACAACATACTCAATATCAACATCATCCGGTCCTGCATTAGGACACTCTATCGGATCCACAATCTGATCTCCAATAACTAATAAAACATCATCGCGATGTTGCTCCTCAACCTCAGGGTTCGGAGTCCCGCTACCATATACGATAACGAACTACGCTCCTATCACGATATTTATAAGGGTTCCCATAAGGGTTTTAACTGTCAGTACTACGTTAGGTAGCCCGACTATGAACTTGGCAAGAGTTCTTATTATCTTAGTGAACTTATTATCTTAACGTCCCATCATCTCTGAGGTTTATAACGCTTAGCTCTGATACCATTTCTGTAACACCCCCAGATCCGGGGTCGGGGATCCGGGTCGTCACGGTCTTTCTTTCCACAATATCACTTCACTTAATTAATAAATAACCTTATGCTGTGACCTCACACTAACACACACCACAACCCGTTATAGTCTCAGAGATGAAATTTAAATAAGTACAAGTCTTTGAATCCACAATTTAAAATTATTACAACCCAAAATGATTACTTGATAAATTTACAGTTAATTGCCATTATCTGCCACAAGTTATAATTATACATAATTGATTCTCAAAAATAGAATGCCTGATCTACCAATAGATCTACCTCTGCAGCTATAGCAGCCACAACATCATCTGGAAGATGCGGGACGCTTCCCACGCGCTTGCGCTGGGTCTGCTGGAGTCTGGCCATCTTTCCTAACTGTTGTTGTGTGATGAAGAAATAAAGCAAGAGTGAGCCTTACAGCTCGCAAGATAATATATAGTGATAACAATAATATAAGTATCTAAATGGATACTTACTAGAATCTTTTATCGTGTGTAAGATAATTACTAGTATATACTTACTAGTATATGAGCCTTCTCATAGTACTCATGAAAGTCTTGGTCAAAAGAAATGAACCAAGTTTGATATCTTAATGCGATGAAGTCGCAAAATATTCAGTATATATACATATATACTTTTCAAAATATTGGAAGTCCTCTTCCATGCATAATATACACAAAATCCCAGTGTATAACTGTATATATAAAAAAAATATCGTTGCAAGGTGATCTCATATATCTAACCTTGTCTCAACGTTTTTCTGAAAATCTTTGTCATTCATAAGACAATTATTAACTAGATATAAGTTTAAAAGATGAAGTTACAAGATACCCCAATATACTTATATCTTTCCCAATACTACTTGAACTACCACCGTTCAAGTTATAACCAGCTTCAAAAGTTCATCACATAGATGAGACTACAAGACAAGATTTGAATAGATTCAATCTTTGAAATATTATTGAATGAAATAAAGTTACGAGATACTTTATTTAGTCCCGGTATATATATAACCACATATATATACCCCTTTAAACATTTCCTGGAACCTCTGTTATGTAAAGTATGAACAGAGTTTGAAACATCCAATGAATTTTGGAAAGGAAAAGAATTTTGGCATAAACCCGATATCTCGCTGATCAGGCAAAGATACCAATAAGTAACCTTTTCTACTGTAGATGGATGAATTCCTCACCGGTCATCACCCTGGCCGCATTAGGACCTCGCGCTAGACCGTACCCCGGCCCCTCACGCGTTGATGGACTGCCACCCAGCCACTTACACAATAATAGACCGTACCCCGGCCTGTCGCTTATGCCGACTCAATGAGATGGGCTTACTTCCCGAACGTTGGGCAAGTAATCAATTCATTTACCAAAACTGCAACCTCGTTGCGAATATAAAATACACCACAGAGCCGGATTCCCCAGGTTTTGAGCGAGTATTTAAATCCCCTTAAAAAGGAAGATCTTAAATATAAAAATGAGTTTTGGGATCCGCTCTGACTTTAAAAATCATTTTGAAGACTCGAAAACACTTTAAAGAGTGTTTGGAGTAAAGCTGATTTAATGAAGTAAATCAGTCCCCAGAATATTTAAAAAATGACTGAATATTATTATTTAAATAATATTCCCATAAAGAATAATCTTTATAAAAATAATTGAAGTAGAAGTATTAAAACTTATACTTGAAATAAACATTAAATAACCAAAGATATACTTATATGAAAGTATTATCTTTATTTGAATAATCGAAAATAAGTTTGATTATTAACACCTTATTCTTTAATAAAATAAAGAATATATTTCAGCAAATAATCGAAGTCATAGATCCTCAAATGAATATTCAAATAACATTCATTAAATAATATAAACTGAGTCATAAGCCCTCGAATGAATATTCAATTAATATTCAGATAAATAAATAAAAGGAGTCATAAGCCCTCGAATGAATATTCAAATAATATTCAATAATAATATAAAAGAGTCATAAGCCCTCGAATAATATTCGAAATAATATTCAAATAAATAAATAAAGTTAAAGTTATCGAATAAACCTTATTCGATTAATAGTTTGGAAAACTATAACCATATATTTATATAAATATATATATTATACTCGGGATCCTCGACTCCCGGTTTAGAAAATATTTTCACCTTTGAGTCCCTATACTAAGGGTATATGCAAGATACCGCTATCCTCTAGCATAGGTATTATGCAACTATAAGCATTTTAACCAACAAATATATAATCCAAGAATATGAAACAGGCATGCATATATATACCATAACAGCATGCTTCAATATATTGCAACATTTGCTAATATAAACATCATGCATCTATCGCAAGATAATGCATATACATATATACATCACAACAACAGTATAACGGATAGAATACTTGCCTGAGCGACTGGGGGTTACGAATGGCTCGGGACGAGTCTGGTAACCTATAAACAACAAGTAAGTTGGAATTAAACCAAAATCACTTGTAAATCTATACTTTAACTAACTTAGACTCTAACGCTTGTTTTGCGCTCACTGATTTGCTTAAGTCACTCGGGTACCCGCGGCTCCACCATTTTTAATAATTTAACCTTTACGAGTTTTAAAGCGATTCCTTCGCGAGTGTCTTACCAACTGCCTAACACACTTACCATAAATGTTTCATACATTAATTAACCCTTTTTGGTCTTTAACCTATGTTTCAAAGTAAGGCGAGGGGAAAAGTTTCGTTCGCGAAACGCCGTTACTTAAAACGGTCGTTTCTCCTAAATCGTGCATCGGAATCGAACGAACTACATATCAAAACGAAGCTCGTAACATGAGCTATCTAAACATGGAAGTGGTCATAATCTAGCAGGGGGTCCTCGGGTCCTAATGTTATGCACAAAACAGTCTAAAGAAAATCGGACGTTACGACGGCTATGTTTACGCGATTACCAATATTTATACCACTCCAATTCTTTACCAATTCACTACAAACCACCCAACCATCATCAATACATCAAACACAACTTATATCAAGGCAAAGTCAGTCCATAATCTCAAGGTTTTCCAACTTATTCAACCGCAAACATGATCTACTAACCATAACTTAAGATTCATTAACCATTAACCAAGATTCATATCCAAAATCACCACAAATCCAACCAAACTATCTAACATACATGGATCTTGCTATACATACATGGATATTTCTATATATACATTAATCCATCCATAAACTCATCAAAACTCAAAGTTCAAACTATAAGTTAAAGGTGAAAGTTGTTTATACCTCCTTGAAGCTTCCTAACACAACCCAAGAGCTTTGAATGCCTAAAAGAACCTTGATCCTTGCTTGTATAACCTTAATCTTTCATAAAAATTCAAGAAAACTAAAGTTATTTCTTGAAGGTTACTATTCACCATCTTCTTCCTTGATTTATTGGAAGAGATTGTGAAGGAATTAGGAGCTTAAACTTATAGCATATCCATATCTATGTACAAGGAAGCTTAGATAATTACCTTGTGATTTAACAATGCTTGGAACTTGATTTTTGAAATTCTTGCCCTTGAAAAAGATGAAAAGCCGAGAGCAAGATGATGAGAATGAAATGATTTTGTGTTTTTTGATTTGTTTGGCTTAGCTTGGTTGTTTTTTGTTTTGTTTTTGGTTAATTACCTTAATAACCTTATATTTGTGTGGTTATAAACCAACCACACCTCCTCCTTCCCTATGTCATGCTTACATCACATTGCTATGTCATCCTCCCTTCCTTGTCCTCTTCTCATTGGTTGGGTGACATCACTTCCTCTAATCCCTTTGCTTAACTTCCTAATTGTTTGCCTAATGACCGCTGATCTGTTATACGGTTCGCTTAACTTTCGTTTTCGTTTATCGTTTGAAGGATCATACCCGGGATCTTATTACTTAGGTTCCCTTAACCTTTCTCAATACATTATATTCCTTTTTATGATCCTCTATCATAATCCTTTAATTTAAATCCTTTTTATCCTGTTACCTTATACTCAATTCTCTCCGTATCTTGTGGATTTCCGGGAAAAATCAAAGTGTTCGGAATTGGATTCTGACGATATTTACATAAACTTATATACTTCATAGAGTACTAATAATATCCCAGAATATCCATAACAGAACCCCTACATAGTGTGGCGTGAAAAGTTTTCTCATTCAGCAAAAACACTATTCATAAGGGTTTCAAAAATTTCTCAAAAATTGGGGTTATTACATATACTGCAAATATCTCTTTCATATTTTAAGTTCATAATAGTTAAATGTTTTATATTTTGCTGCAATTACTACTAATTATGCAAGTACCCTTCATTATTGTTCCTTTATTATCGATTGATCTCTTGAGCAAATACCTATTATTCTGGGTTATTTGCAAACCCCGAATCAGGATGTTTTGAAATCAAAATGATTTGATATCAAAATACTCTACGGACTGGATGGTTACGATGAGGGCCAGTGATAGACTGGACCCTATGGGCCAGGAATGGACCGGGCCCTTGGATTATTGGGTCATAGAGCCTGGGTACCCGACTGGATCTATACATAGAGGTATAGATCTGCACTGTATCCTGACTGATCAGCAGGATATAGGTGCGAACTAGTGTCCAGTCTAATTTATTGTTGATCGCCATTAACGGCATTCCTTCTTGAAAAGTTCTATGATCACAAAACCGGACCAAGATTAGATTTAATAAGATGAATCAAAAAATTACTCGTTGCTTTTTATTTATGATTGAGGGCTAATAAAGGCCTACATTTTATTCGCTCAACTACTTCAAATAAATCAAAGTGTTTATAAATTATTTAAAGATTGTGTCCGGAGATTTCTTTTGATATTGATACCTGGAAATTAGTTATGGTACTTGCTGGGCATTTTTGGCTCACTCTTTCTTTGTAAATTCTTATTTCTTTCAGAATAAATTAGGATAAAAGTGAATAGCTCTTAATAGACAGCAGAAATTAGAGAGATCTCAGCTGCAAGAGGATGGAGATGTTAAAATTAATAAGACAAGGGAGTTAGTACAAAGGTAATAAACTTGTACTTTAGTTATTGTAGATTTTAGAAGGTTAGATTCTTGTTTTATACCATAACTTGTAAACGATCCGAAATTTTAGGGGTCATTTGTATATTATTTTATATCATGTAAAGATTGTTTAGTGACACCCAATCTTGACCCCAGATTTGGGATGTTACAAGTTGGTATCAGAGCTACAGTTATTGGTCCCTGAAATAAGAATAGGTGGAAGTAAGATAGGAGTGATAGGTCATATGAAAGACCCTAAGTATACTCATTTTGAGTTCGAATCGAGTGCAAATTAGGATTAACGGATCCGATAGGGATTGATAAGATATGATGTTGTTAAGATAAGTGTAAGTCGAATATATTAGCGTTATAGATATATCGAGCTCACATATCCTATAGTTGTGAAGAGTCGATAGCTCGGCGAAGACTGGGTAACTTACCATATTTTTCATATGGTTTTAAAGAAAACGTATTTGATTCTCATGAAAACTTCGTATAAGGAAAGATAGGTGAGTTTCAGTATGATATAACTCATAATTATGTAGTAGGACGAGCTCCAGGCTGGAGGTAATGTGTTGATTGAAGCTGATGAAGAGCCAACGTTGCAAGTTTCAAAGGAACCATCGTTGCGAGAAGTTTCTTATCACTTTTCGGATGCCGTGCAAGGAATGACATCTGCCTTATTAGGTACAGGTAAGATTAACAAGAAGACACGACCCTATTTACGGATAGAACGTTTAATTGTGTTAATTGGTGATAATTATGACATCAAGAATGACATGAGAACATTAAAGATAGTATTAAATGTCGGCATTGGAGTTAGGATTATGGCTGGAATTCTTGAGTAGTAAATGCAAAAAGAACCAAAGGAGAAATAGAAGATATACCAAAGTGGAGGGACCCTTATGCAATAATTTCTTTAATTAGGTACCCTATTAGTGGATCATGAGAAAAACAAACAACTCATATAGTAATGACAACCATGTGTGCGATTTTCAAAATTTTAAAACAAGTTTTTTTTAAAAAAAAGAGTTTTCTTAATAGATTTCTAGAGGATTTTCACACGAAGTGAGTTTCAAAATTTGGTTTTCAAATTACTACTTGAGTTTTTGTTATTATAAGCAAAAAATTTCCTGCAAGAATATTGGACCTAGATTTTGTATTGTTAGTTCAAAAGGCCAAATAGATTTGTTAATACTGAGGAGTTTGAAATTTTCTTAGAAAAAGAGTGCACACCTTGTTTAATAGTGTCAATAATTAAATCAACGTGCGGAAACATTATTATCTAATTTATAAAATTATTAAAATTTAAAAAGGATCGTAGACCCAAAGGAAGCCGAGGATGATTGAAGAAAACAGAGGGATCTTCCAGATGATTGGAGAAGAATAACATTTCTACCGACGAAGTTGAAATATTGCATGATCAATGATTATTCTACACGGCATAGATGAAGTTAGAAGCTATGACTATAGATTTTGTAAGAACGCGATCATGGTCAAACTATTGGAATGATAAACGTGGATGGCGAGCAACGGTATCACTCTTTTCTATAATGCGATAGCATATATTCTTCTTAATCCTTGAATAAGTATAAACTTTTTCGTTAACCCATTTAACGAGGCAATAATGCAGAAGCAATTGTTGAATCCCTTTTAAAATAATTCTTCCTTTAAGACATTCTTCTAACTGAGACGAGCAATGTTATGGTGTGACGCTTTGTTGAAATGATGAGAGTCTAGTATGACGCCACCAAATCATGTGTTGTTTGCCATGTAGTGCGAAAGACTGGTCATCTTGATTACAAATATGGTTGTCTCATTCATATCTAAATCATTTATCATTCTTCCTTCTTCAATTATGATTTATTAACTTATGAATTCTTCCATTTGTTTTTTTGCTCTGTTATTCTTTACAACACTTTCTAATCAAAATTGTATACATAAATTATCTTCTCGTGTAAGGTCCATTCTTTGAAGATTTTAAAAGAAGTGGAATAGTCACTGTAGCATATGGAATTGCATGTCGGATTTAGATATGATTGCAAGGGAGAATTTATACACAGATAACATGGTTGTTACAAAGATATCAAATCAGATGGTTGTTCTTGATATGAGGATTTCATCAGTACGCCATATTATATTAATGCGATACCCTTTAAGTTACAAGATTTTGATGTGGAATGGATTTGTTAGCAAACCGGACTAGGTAAATTGACCATAAAAATAAGAAAAATTAATGTTGCATACACCAGACAAGGCAAATGGACAACAATAGGAGACTAAGGAATTCTTAATAATAACTCGGACCATCGGTTGGTAAGTGAGAAGATGGAGCATACCTTAATCATGTGGAAAATGCTTGTGACGAAGGTATGAGAATCGAATTTTTTTAATTACAAACAGATTTCGAGTGTGTTTTTCAAGGAATTGTTAGACTTTCTAACTCAAGTTAATGAGTTATTGTAAAATTGACGCTCAAAACTGATCTAGTGACGGAGGCTCTGTATGGAAAGTCATGGGAAGAGATAAAGAAATGATAATCCAACCGTGAAATCTTTTAAGAAGTAATGTTTTAAAACCAATTGATCCTTCACCAGATTGTGATAATTTTGGTTGAGACTTGTATTGGTTATCAGAAGCTAAACAAGTTAATTAATGAAAATGAATGTATATTGTCAATGATTGAGGATTTGTGTGATTCATTGAAGGATGTGGCATAATTCTTAAAAAGTAAATACATATTGTAACGTCCGGGAAATATTATGTAATTATTTTTATCAATAAATAATTATTATGTGATTTTTATGTGAATTTTTGGTGAATTATCTGATGATTGATATTAATATTTGGGTGTTTATTTATGATAAAATTAGGATATTTTAATCTTTAATTATCCAGAATAAAATATAGATAGTTTTGGTATTTTCTGGTAATTTTTGGAGTGTTATGTGATTTTATAAGGATTTATAGAATCAATAATGATTATTTTACATGATTATAAAATTACTTTTTAGAATCCGAAATCGTCCCACCTCAACCGTTTTTGCGTTTTTACAACCCAAAACTCTTCCGAAAACTCCTTACTAATAACCTAATATGATAATTCTGAACATTTTTCATGTTTTGACTTTTTCGATCCGGGGTACGGTTTGACCTGTACAAGTCTCGGCATGAAAATTTCGATACGCTAATCATTTTATATATCGATAAAAATCCATATTCTCAAAAGGCAAGACATTATTATCTTATTTTTGTATAAAGTGTTTTATAAGAGGCTCTGTTTTGATAATTATCCAAATCGGGTATTAAAATTGTATCGTTAAGTAGTTACTTAGCTGCTAAGTAACCTATGTTCGGATCTGATATGTTAATATAATTATCGAATTATTAAATAAATAAAATATGTGATGGTTCTGTCAGCAATGTATTGCTGTATTATTAAGTGGTTGTGATTTATTGAACGCGAAGATTACTTTTATAATTAATTATCGAGCTGTATAAATTTAATTCATTTTAAAGTGATTTTTATTGAATATTTATTCTTACAAATGCTAAAATTGTTTCTAAAATTATTTTTATTTATTTATAATTTTATTTATTATTTTTAGGAATTTATAAATGTAGAAATCAATATTTTATTTATTATTTATCATTAAATGATTTTCTGATTTCCATTAATTGTAAAATCAGTATTTAATTTCAGGAATGCTTCAAAAATTAGGAAACTTATATTTTATTAAGTTTGAAATATTTCGAAAATTTTAAAATTAGTTCGGAAATATTTCGGATTAAATACATCCGCACGTCTGTTCATTAATGGGCAAAATACGGGACAATTGTGTGGTCTAAAAATGATTTAAAAATCATAAATTTTTTGTATAATAGTAGTTCTAACTATTTTTGGGAATTTTGAGATTTAATTGGAATCTATTTCAATTTATTTTATTCGTAAACCGTATCATTTAAATTACGAGTGCAGAGTCAGATTTGGGTAAGATACGTAATAAATCAGATATACACGATTATGTTTATCAGTTTTATAACTTTTATCTCTCCCATGTGTCTCTTTCACGCGCCTTGTCCTCCTCACCTCTCTCGTCGATCTCGTCTGTCTCTTTCCGATCAATTCCTTCTCTCTCTCTCTCTCTCTCTCTCTCTCTCTCTCTCTCTCTCTCTCTCTCTCTCTCTCTCTCTCTCTCTCGATATGACTCCCTTTTTAATTTTCTCTCTTCTCCCTTCTATTCCCCTGTTTTTCCCCTTCCATGACTTCTTTCCCTGTGCCGCCGCCGCTGTTCTGCTTCCAACGCCGCCTAATTTCCTATTTTTCCGGCCAATCACCGGTCTTGTTTCCTTCCCTGATATATATATGCATAGGTGTCTATATGTCTTATGTGCGTGTGTGTGTTTTGTGTGCATGTTTCGTGTGTGTGTGTATCGTGTGCGTGTGTGTGCGTGTGTGCGTGTGGGGGTAGCAGCAATAGTAACTGTTGATTTCGTTCTGTGCTATATGTTTCCGGCCGGTTACCCGGTCGGGTTCCATTTTGCTCCGACTGTGGTGTGCTTGGTTCGCCTGTTGTTGTCTGGTTTAGTGTTTTTATTAATTTTAATTCTTTTCTGCAGGGAATTATTTGATGAATTTTCGTGATAATAATAAATTTTGTGCGAGAAAAATGATAGTTAATCGGTGAAATTTATGTAGGAGGCTCGGTATTACGGGGTTAATTTTTATCTGAGTCCTACATTTATTAATCAAATAAAATTAGTTCAGTAAAAATTAATTGGGAAACGAAAAATTCGAATAAAAACATAAAACTACGGATAATAATAATAATTAATAATTGATTTGTTTCATTGATTGGGATTTCGAATCGTGGTTGGTTAGTTGTTGTTGTGACTGGGTTGTTGATTGTGATTGACGTCAGATTTGATTTCGACGGGTAGGCCGATAAACAAGGGAGACGCTGCCCGATTTTCAGGAAAATAATTCTGAAAATACGGGAGCGTAACCTATATTTATTGGAGACGTCAAATAACCATATACGATTATATTATATAAACTTAATTTTGATTGAAACAAAATAATTTATAAATGATCGATTACCCTGTTTTTCAAAATGACGAGTATACGTATTTTCCGAAAATAAATACCGAACCGAGTTTTGAAGATGTGAACCCTAATTGTTATGTGTATTTTAATAATACATATAAATATAAGTTGGATTATGAAATCGTATGGGAAGAATATGATAGTGATGTGATATTAAGCAAAGCGATTATCTGAATTACGGTATTTCAACCATGTAGGTCCCAGTCAGAAGACCCGAGGAGTGACGTTGGACTAAGAATGATATAGTGATCAGTCGTTGACCTCAGCGAAGTTTCAAATCGAAGGACCTGAGTGTTGAGATCGTAGCCATAATAGGATAGTGGTTTGACGATAAAGCGAAATGTTCAAGGCAATTCAAAAGTCAACCGATAATAGCGATTAAAGCTTATCGAGGCAAGTATTCCTGAACTTTCTTTTAAAATGCTGCAATTATTTCTTCGTTCCTATTCTAAGTTCTGAATAGTTAAATATTTTATATTTCACTGCAATTACTCTTATTATGCATGTTCTTTTCATTATTGTTCCTATAGTTCGATTGCTCTCTTGAGCAAATACCCATTCTTTCGGGTTATTTGCGAACCCTAAATTGGGATGTTTTGAATTCAAAATGATTTTATATCAAAATACTCCACGGGCTAGATAGTGATATTTTGGGGATTGAATTTTACTTAATCCTAAGGACCGGGACATGACCGGTGCCTTGAGATGGGCCGTAGAGCCTGGGGACCCGACTGGATCTATACATGTGGGTATAGATCTGCACTGTATCCTGACTGATTAGCAGGATATAGATACGAACTAGTGTCCAGTCTAATTTGTTGTTAATCGTCATTAACGGCATTCTCTCTCGAAAGGTTTTATGATTCCAAAACCGGACAAAACCCTGATTCTTGAGAAGAATTTGGGAAACGCTTGTCACTTTTCGACTTATAGTTGAAGGCTGGGTAACAACCAACGTTTATTCGCTCCACTCACCCAAATAAATAAAATTGTTTCAAATTGTTTTGAGATTTTGTCCAGAAGTTTTTCTTTTGGGTATTAATGCTTGAAACTCAAATTATATACTTGCAAGTCATTTTTGGCTCACTCTTGCTTTGTAAATTCTTATTTCTGCCAGAAACAATTAAGGATAAAAGTGAATAGCTTTGATAGACAACAGAATTTAGAGAAATGTCCGCCGCGAGAGGGTGAAGAAGTTAGAAGAATATGACAAAAGCATTAGGACAAAGATATTTTTACTTGTATTCTAGTTATTATAAGTTGTAGAAGGTCAGATTCTTGTTTCATACCATAACCTGTAAACGATCCGGATTCAAGGGGTTAATTGAATATTATTTTATTTTATGTAAAGATTGTTTCGTAACACCAAATCTTGACGTCGGATTTGGGTTGTTACAAGTTGTTATCAGAGCTGCAGGTTATTGGTCACTGAAATAAGAATAGGTGAGAGTAAGATAGGGATGATAGGTCGTACAGGATAGGAAAGATCCTAGACATACTCATGTTAAGTTGAGTTGAGTATGAATTAGGGTTAGCGGGTCCGATATGGAATTGGTAAACCAGGATCGTTGAGGGAAGTGTTAGGAAAATATCGCAACATTATTGATCCTATAATAATTAGGAATTGACGGATCGACAAAAACTGGGTATGATACCCTACTTTTCACGTGGTTTTGAAGAAAATGCGATCGATTCTTGTGAGAATTTGTGTAAGAGAAGCTACGATTTAACTTAGAGTTAGGTATTAGGACGAGTCCTACGTCGGAGGCAACCTGTTGATGGAAGCTAATGAAGAACTAAAGTTGCATGTTTCGAAGGTACCACCGTTGCGAGAAAATTCTTATCACTTATCGGGAGCCGCACAAGAAATGATATCTACCTTACTAGGTATAGGTAAGACTAGCAAGAAGATGCGACCCTATCTATGGACCGAACGTTGAATCGCATGCGTGGTTGAAAGCATAACATCGAGGACGATGACAGGAATGTCAAAGGAAGTGCTAAATGTCAGCGTTGTGGTAGAATTGCGAATAAAATGATATACTACGGTAAATGAAGTTTCGTCAACCAATAAGTGCGAGCTGAATCCAAGGAAAAGTGGAAGAGGTACCAAAGTGAAGAGACCCTTATATCGGCATTCTTTTAATTATACATTTCATTGGTAAATCATAAAAATAGCAAGTAACTTATATAGTAATGACGACCAAATATTTGATTTCCATAATTTAAAATGAGATTTCGGAAAAGATTTTCCTAATCAACTTTCAGAGGATTTTTGCATGAAATGAGTTTTACAATTTGGTTGTCGAATTACTATTTATGTTCTTATTATTATAAATAGAAAATGACCTAAAAAGAAGGATGGATATAGACTCAGTATTGTTAGTTCGAAGGACCAAGTAGACCCGCCAGCAGGAAGAAAAGTTTTTCGTGAAAGATGAAAGTAAACTTTGTTTAATAATATCAATAATTGCATCAACATGTTAAAACATTATTCATAGAAATTGTTAAAAATTTAACGAAATTCGTGATTCGAGCGGTTAGAGGGTGATTGAAAAAAAAGTAAAGAATCTTCCAGATGATTGGAGAAGAATCGTGTTTCCATCAACGAAATTGGGGCGTTGCGTGATCGATGGTTAATTTGCACGGCATGGATGAACTCGGAAGCAGTAATTATAAATTTGTGAGAACGCGATTATAATCAAATCATTAAAACAATTATCGTGGAGGTAATTCCAGACGATATTCTGAAGTCATAATGTGACCGAAGCTGTAAATCTTCCACTCGAATACTTCCTGAGGGCATACGTAAATGAAGCGTGGACGGTAATCAACATTGACATTCTTTCCTCTAATATGTTAGCATATGTTCTTCTTGATTATTGAATACATATGAGCTTCTTCTGTTAGTAAATCATATGAGGTGAAAACGAAAGAAATTTTTTTGTATTCCTTCTGAATTGTTTCTCTTCTCAAATTATTGGTTCCTGATTGAGACAAACAATGTTGTGGTATGACGCTTTGTCGAAATGACGAAGAGTCGGGTGGGACGCCACATAATCATGTAATGTGTGCCATATAGTATGAAAGACTGGCCATCTGGAGTACGAATATGGTTGTCTCATTCTTCACTCATCTTTCTTCCTTCAATTTTCTGATTTATAAATTCTTCCAATCATTTATTGCATTGTTATTCCTTATTCCGTTTTTAATCAAAATCATATTCACAAACTCTCCTCTTGCATCGAGTCTGTTCTCTGACGATTACAAAAGAAATAGAATAGTCCCGTGCGACAGGTAGAATTACGTGTCGAAGGAGAATATGATTGCAAGCCGATAAATGATGGACATTTACGAGCAAGGAAGAATGGACACACCGACAACGCGGTCGTGGCAAAGACATCAAATCTGACAGTTGTTCGTGTTATGAGGATGTCATCAGTATGGTAGATTACGTTAACGCGATGCACTTCAAATCAGAAGATTTTGACAAGAAATAAATCGTTAGTGAATCGTAATGAATAAATTAGTTATAAAGGAAATAAGGCTATGTGCATCAGATAAAGCAAACGAGTGTCGGGACGACAATCGAAGATCAAGGGAATTCTAAACAATGGCTTAGACAGGCAATTAATACGTGAAGTATCCCTTCATCACTGGAAGATATTTGTCGTGAAGATTCAAGATAGAAGGAATCTTAATTGCAACCAAATTTAGAACGTGTTGTTCAAGAAATCGTAAGGTTCTCTAACTTGAGTAAATAAGTTATGGCGAATTCAATGCTCATACCCGGGCCAGTGACGAAAGTTTGATGCGGAAACATAAGTGGAGATGAAGCAATGGTGACTCGACTGTGAAACCTTTTAAGAGATAATGATATAACGATTAAGTTTCCACCATATTACGATGATAATAATGAAGACCATGTGCGGTTATCAAAAAGATAAACCGATTAATAATGGTCAGAAATAAATTAAAAGAATCGCGAAAACAAATTTTTGAGAAAATAACGAGATACATTTTAAGTGCATTAATAATAATTCATAATATTCTGAAAGAATTGAGAAATGTATGGGTATATTAATCATTGTGGATTTAAGACCCAATCCCAATTAAAAAGATATATGCTATGCTAGTCACATGCAGATCAAAATGATATAATCTGAATTATGTTGAATTGATGAATTTGGTTGATGGAAATGGGTGGACATGATTGTGGATAATTTGGTTGGTTGATGATGTCGGCTTGAGTCCGACTGCTAGTCAATGGTGTAAGGGAAGTGTTGCCCAAATTTTCAGAAATTACCCTACGTTTAAGAATAAAGAAGTATATTTTCATTTTCATCAGTACTCCAAATGATTGCGATATCGGTTTTAGAAAAGGTTGTTATGACCAAACCGACTTTATATAATTGGTCTTTGATTCCAGTTAGCTAATCAGTACTTGGTTTAGGTGATCAGTTAAAAGAGTTAATTGATCAACTTTACCAACTAATGGTTAGATAAATAAAAATTGATTCCAATTAGGTTGAGTCAAGCTCTGACATGATTTTCAGAACTGAAATCAAAGTAATTAAGAAATTGGAGGAAGTGATGATATTAGCAAAAATTGAAAGTTTAATAGAATTAGCATGATGGACTGCAAACATGTGCGAAGTTTATCTGGATAAACAGGCTTTTTGTAATAAACAAGAAGAGCGTTTTCAGGAACTGAAGATGTAAGACAAAACAAAGAGACTCTATCATCTGTAATGATGTTCTAGAAAGGACTTAAAGATATACTCATTTCAAATAGCGATTGAATGGAAGTTGCTGTAAAATAGTGGAAAGCTCGCAAATTCAAGCATCTAATGTAAGATGGAGACTGATGAAGTCCGCATGTGAACTCAGGGAAAAGAGATGTCGGTCAATGAAGAAAAGTCAAATACGTGATCCGTGATGCGTTAAGCAAGGCTAAGAAAATAGGTATCGATGAAATTCGATAATTCTGTTAGTAAGAATTTTGGTATTATAAATAAAAGTCTTCATTCCAGTGTGAACTCCAGAAATGACCTATCCAATAATAAACAGATTAATATAATTAAGAAAAAGAAATTCGTATTTTTAAAAGAGATAATGAATAATGAGAATGGAGAAATAATGAAGAAAAGAAGTGGAATCAAAAGGATGATAAAGAAATTTTATAAAATAATCCAGGAAATATGCAAGTTGGAAACGTCGGTTGTGCCAGAACTGTTAGGAGAATGAGGTGAAACGCCGATCGTTGGAAATAGGAATTCGTTCCAAAAATGCGTGTAAACAGGAATGATTAAACAAAGGTATTAATGGCGAACTGCTAGAGAAGAACGCCACAATGAATCTCATGTCGGAATTCTTTAAAATTAAAGTGAAGTCCCGGAGGTTCGAATGAATGATTTTCCAAGGTTACCTCAGGGAATGAGGTAAGAATTTCTCGTTGGTTACGACACAGAGTCAAGCTGGTGTAAAAAGCCCTGTATCGTATAATTCAATAGGGATGAAATAATGAGTGAAGGAAAAATTCCGAAATGTGGAATTAAAGAATAATGAAACAAAGAGTGTTTTGCGCTGTGCACAAAAGTGATCATGGGGAAAGAAGAATGGAAGTATGAAGTTACGTATCGATTATCAGAAATTGTAAGTCTGAAGATTGAATGAACATAATGTACCAGGAGTATTTGGATAGTGTAATTGTATTTATTGATAACATCCTCGCTAATTCAAGGACTAAGGAAGACCAAGTTGAACGCCTGAAGATATGCCTGTGAAGAATTGAAAAATAGCAACTGCATTCTAAGCTTCAAAGGTGTGAACTCTGGTCATAATAGATTATGAGCTACGGAAGTATGGTTTATACCAACCAAGCAAGATCCATTTAGAGACAGATGTCTAGAGTAGAAAAGGAAGAGTGAATGTTACTAAGATTGCTGGAAAGTGGATAGAGGAATTGGAAAAGTTAGAAATTGAAGAATAGGTTTTGATCCGTCTTCTGGGTTATGTTGATACTTACTTTGTTGTTAGATATCAAAGGTGGTATTAATATAGATGATTGATGTTGAATTCAGTATGGAATGTTGTGAGCATCAAAGTTCATATTGATATCAAATTTGATATAACAGCAAAATAAGTATTTGTACCAAGAATTTGGGTTTGAATAAAGTTATGATTCATTCCATTTCAAATTAATGTTTCCTTTCAGATAGTAAAAGATTCTCGCTCGATGAATATACCTGGTAGTGATTGAAAAGAAATTGAAGTGTACTACAAAGTGGTGAGCTAAATGCCATTGTTAAGATTTTCCTTTAATTTTTAGTTTTTGAATAGATTTAGAACATTTTGAAGCATAAAATGCCTTGAGCTCAGTATATCGAACGCAGATGAACGAAAAGTACAAGAGATCGATTAAATATTCTCAAATATGATTAGAAAATGATCATAGGCCAGACTACCCAAACAGAAGGAGACATGAAAAGTAGAGTAGAACAGTCAGTGAAAATAGAAAGTTCATGAACTCGAACTATTAGAATTAGAAAGAAAAGAAGGATTGGTGTAAATTAAGTTAGTCCTTCGAAACAATGAAGTAGATAGAATGATTGTGAATGAGTTGATCTTGTTGTCACAGGTATAACGAGTTCATAAGATATTCATGTGTGTATGACTATGAAGAGTAATTTAGCTCCAAATGTATGAAGTAAAAATTGAGTTAGGGGTGGCATGAGCAACTGAAAAATTTGACGATGGTAGGGGACCGTTGACTAGTGATTAAAGTGATGAGTTCCGAGAAATTTTAAGTAAGATACTCCAAAAATATCATGGTCTGTTCATTAACATGATTCTGAGGACAAAATCCTTTTAAGGGGGGAAGGATGTAACGTCCTGGAAATATTATGTAATTATTTTTATCAATAAGTAATTATTATGTGATTTTTATGTGAATTTTTGATGATTTAACTGATGATTGATATTAATATTTGGGTGTCTATTTATGATAAAATTAGGATATTTTAATCTTTAATTATCCAGAATAAAATATAGATAGTTTTGGTATTTTCTGGTAATTTTTGGAGTGTTATGTGATTTTATAAGGATTTATAGAATCAATAATGATTATTTTACATGATTATAAAATTACTTTTTAGAATCCGAAATCGTCCTACCTCAACCGTTTTTTGCGTTTTTACAACCCGAAACTCTTCCGAAAACTCCTTCCTAATAACCTAATATGATAATTCTGAACACTTTTCATGGTTTGACTTTTTCGATCCGGGGTACGGTTTGACCTGTACGAGTCCCAGCATGAAAATTTTGATACGCTAATCATTTTATATATCGATAAAAATCCATATTCTCAAAAGGCGAGACATTATTAATCTTATTTTTGTATAAAGTGTTTTATAAGAGGCTATGTTTTGATAATTATTCAAATCGGGTATTAAAATTGTATCATTATGTAGTTACTTAGCGGCTAAGTAACCTATGTTCGGATCTGATATGTAAATATAATTATCAAATTATTAAATAAATAAAATTTGTGATGGTTCTGTCAGCAATGTGTTGCTGTATTATTAAGTGGTAGTGATTTGTTGAACGCGAAGATTACTTTTATAATTAATTATCGAGCTGTATAAATTTAAGTCATTTTAAAGTAATTTTTATTGAATATTTATTCTTACAAATGCTAAAATTGTTTCTAAAAATATTTTTATTGTTTTGTAATTTATTTATTATTTTTAGGAATTTAAAAATATAGAAATCAATATTTTATTGATTATTTATCATTAAATAATTTTCTGATTTCCATTAATTGTAAAATCAATATTTAATTTCAGGAATTATTCAAAAATTAGGAAACCTATATTTTATTAAGTTTGAAATATTTCGAGAATTTTAAAATTAGTTCGGAAATATTTCAGATTAAATACATCTGCACGTCTGTTCATTAATGGGCAAAATACGGGACAATTGTGTGGTCTAAAAATGATCTAAAAATCATAAAATTTTTGTATAATATTAGTTCTAATTATTTTTGGGAATTTTGAGATTTAATTGGAATCTATTTTAATTTATTTTATTCGTAAACCGTATCATTTAAATTACTAGTGCAGAGTCAGATTTGGGTAAGAAACGTAATAAATCAGATATATACGATTATGTTTATCAATTTTATAGCTTTTATCTCCCCTGTGTCTCTTTCTCGCGCCTTGTCCTCTTCACCTCTCTCGTCGATCTCGTCTGTCTCTCTCCGATCAATTACTTTTCTCTCTCTCTCTCTCTCTCTCTCTCTCTCTCTCTCTCTCTCTCTCTCTCTCTCTCTCTCTCTCTCTCTCTCTCTCTCTCTCTCTCTCGATATGACTCCCTTTTTAATTTTCTCTCTTCTCCCTTCTATTCCCCTGTTTTCCCCTTCCCCGACTTCTTTCCCTGTGCCGCTGCCGCTGTTCTGCTTCCACCGCCGCCTAGTTTCCTATTTTTCCGGCTAATCACCGGTCTTGTTTCCTTCCCTGATATATATATATATATATATATATATATATATATATGCATAGGTGTCTATATGTCTTGTGTGCGTGTGTCTGTTTCGTGTGTGTGTGTATCGTGTGCGTGTGTGTGCGTGTGTATGCGTGTGGGGGTAGCATCAATAATAGCTGTTGATTTCGTTCTGTGCTATATGTTTTCGGCCGGTTACCCGGTCAGGTTCAGTTTTGCTCCGGCTGTATTGTGCTTGGTTCGCGTGTTGTTGTCTGGTTTAGTATTTTTATTAATTTTAATTCTTTTCTTCACGGAATTATTTGATGAATTTTCGTGAAAATAATAAATTTTGTGCGAGAAAAATGATAAATCGGTGAAATTTATGTAGGAGGCCCGGTATTACGGGAACTCGTAAATTTTACCGCCGTCGGCGATGAGCCTCGGTGAGCCGACGGTAGGCGATGAGTCCCACATTTATTAATCAAATAAAATTAGTTCGATAAAAATTAATTGGGAAACGAAAAATTCTAATAAAAACATAAAAATATGGATAATAATAATTAATAATTGAGTTGTATCGGTGATTGGGATTTCGAATCGTGGTTGGTTAGTTGTTGTTGTGATTGGGTTGTTGATTGTGATTGACGTCAGATTTGATTTCGACGGGTAGGCCGATAAACAAAGGAGACGCTGCCTGATTTTCGGGAAAATAATTCTGAAAATACGGGAACATAACCTATAATTATCGGAGACATCGAATAACCATATATGATTATATTATATAAATTTAATTGCGATTGAAACAAAATAATTTATAAAAAATCGATTACCCTGTTTTTGAAAACGACGACTTTATGTATTTTCCGAATATAAATACCGAACCGAGTTTTGAAGATGTGAACCTTAATTGCTATGTGTATTTTAATAATACATATAAATATAAGTTGGATTATGAAATCGTATGGGTAGAATAAAATAGTGATGTGATATTAAGAAAAGCGATTATCTGAATTAGGGTATTTCAACCCTGTAGGTCCTAGTCGGAAGACCCGAGGAGTGACGTCGGACTAAGAATGATATAGTGATTAGTCGTTGAGCTCATAGAAGTTTCAAATCGAAGGACCTGAGCGTTGAGATCATTGCCAGAATAGGATAGTGGTTTGAAGATAAAGCCAAACGTTCAAGGCAATTCAAAAGTCAATCGATAATACCGATTAAAGTTTATCGAGGCAAGTATTCCTAAACTTTCTTTTAAAATACTGCAATTATTTCTTCGTTCCTATTCTAAGTTCAGAATAGTTAAATGTTTTATATTTCGCTGCAATTACTCTTATTATGCATGTTCTTTTCATTATTGTTCCTATAGTTCGATTGCTCTCTCGAGCAAATACCCATTCTTTCGGGTTATTTGCGAACCCTAAATTGGGATGTTTTGAATTCAAAATGATTTGATATCAAAATACTCCACGGGCTGGATAGTGATATTTTGAGGATTGAGTTTTACTTAATCCTAAGGACCGGGACATGACCTGTGCCTTGAGATGGGCCGTAGAGCCTGGGGACCCGACTGGATCTATACAGGTGGGTATAGATATGCACTGTATCCTGACTGATCAGCAGGATATAGATGAAAACTAGTGTCCAGTCTAATTTTTTATTGATCGCCATTAATGGCATTCTCTCTTGAAAGGTTTTATGATTCCAAAACCGGATAAAACCCTTATTCTGGAGAAGAATTTGGGAATCGCTTGTTACTTTTGGACTTATAGTTGAAGGCTGGGTAACAACCAACGCTTATTCGCTCAACTCACCCAAATAAATAAAATTGTTTAAAATTGTTTTGAGATTTTTTCCGGAAGTTTTTCTTTTGGGTATTAATGCTTGAAATTCAAATTATATACTTGCAGGTCATTTTTGGCTCACTCTTGCTTTGTAAATTCTTATTTCTGCCAGAAACAAATAAGGATAAAAGTGAACAGCTTTGATAGACAACAGAAATTAGAGAAATGTCCGCTGCGAGAGGGTGAAGAAGTTAGAAGAATATGATAAGAGCATTAGGACAAAGGTATTTTCACTTGTATTCTAATTATTATAAGTTGTATAAGGTCAGATTCTTGTTTCATACCATAACCTGTAAACGATCCGGATTCAAGGGGTTAATTGAATATTATTTTATTTTATGTAAAGATTGTTTCGTGACACCAAATCTTGACCCCGGATTTTGGTTGTTACATATATACAAGTACTGATGATAAGAAATAAGATTAAAAAATATCCTTAAAATGGATTTATGAACAGGCATAAGTAATATGAACCATTAATTAGAGAGCTTGGATTTAAAAGATAAGTTAGAAGAATTGTGGAATAAAGTTTTGAGAAATAACAAGATAATTTTGAGTTCATTAGTAATATTCTGTGTTATTCTGAAAGAATTGAGAAAAGTATGGTTATATTAGTAATTGTTTGTTTATGACCTTAGTTTGACTAAAAGATGTACATGATGTCAGTTAGTAGTATACGTGGTTATTAACATAATATATTTTGAAATATGGTTAAATGATGAGTTTGGTTGATGGGAGTTGATTGTTATAATTGTGGATGATTTGGTTGATTGATAGTGTCGTCTTGAGTCCGACTTGTAGTCAACAATATAGGGGACGTGCTGCCCAAATTTTTTGAAAATACCCTACTTTTAATACGTGGAAAGTATACTTCTGTGTGTTATTGATATTCTATTGATACTCTAAATGATTGTGGTTTCGGTTCTTGAAAAAGGTTGTTATGACCAAACTGACTCTATATAATTGAATTTTGATTTCATTTAGTGTTAGGTCACACACACTGTAGAAGGGGGGTTGAATACAGTGTATAGCACAATCAAATCGAATTCAAAGAACACAAGTAACAGAAAACAAACTTTATTAAACTCTGTTACAATGTAAAATTGTCCTCTCTCAGTGATGAAGAAAATATCACGAGAGCTGCTAGGGTTACAATGAATATTATTCTGGATGATGATAACACTTATAGTGTAAACCCTATGTCTATGTTTATATACTACACAGTTACAAGATAATCGCTAATTGATATGGAATATAATTCTGCTTCCTAAAATATATCAATCAGATATCTTTTCTTCCAAGTATTCTATTCTTCATAGAATTCCTTCTTCATGCATATCTCTTCTTGCGTTTGTCTTGATCTTCTTTCCTTTCAATCAGCCGCCTTCCTTATCTGAAAGTTTCCTTAAGTCCTGATACTATCTCCTGATAAATATTTTCTGAACCTTAAGTTCTGATAACTTAAGTTCTGACTTCAGTATAAGTGTTGATTTCCAGTTAAGTACTGATTTGCCCTGCTTAAGTAAGATCTGAAAACTAAACACAAATCATATGAGACATGCCATTATCAAATATATCTAACAATCTCCCCAACTTGTAAATTAGCATAATATACAAGTTTAACAGATATTTGATGATGTCAAAAACATTAAGTACAAATACATGAGAATTTGACTAGATAAGTACAACTTACAATCCTTAAAGCTTTACCAACTTTAACTTCTGATAACAACTTTAGTCTATATACATATCAGAATTTAAGCAGTTGTAGATCTTGACTTGGCTTCAATTTCTGATCTCTTCAATGCCAGGAGTTGTTTTGAGATAGTTCTTTAACAAACATCTCTCAGCATATTTGAGTTCATCAATCATTCTCCTTTTAGAATTCTTCAATTCAACTTTATCTTCACCAATTTGAAAGATAGCAGCCCTGAGATCATTTATTTTAGCTTTCCTTATCTCCTGATCCAGTCTGATCAAATATGCCTTGTCAGACTTAAGATTGAATTCTACAGCCTTATAACCCAGAAAGGTAGTTATAATCTTAGCAGAGTTAGGCTTCATCTCAACAATATCACCCTTGTGATCTCTGTACTTAGGACAGTATGTGCTGTCAGACCTTACAGAATAAAGCTTCTTCTGTCTCTGAATTTGAGTCTTCAATTAATTTGCAGCACTATCTGTTAATTTGTTCTTCACTTGAAGTAAGAATAAAATATGTTCTAGTTCCTCATAGTACTTCAGTGGTATAGCATTTTTCCTAATATGGTAAACCCTTCCATCTGTCATAAAGTATAACAAGATGTGGTCTTTGAAGAAGGTATGGTAAACCATCTGTACAGATTCAAGCTGATTCAATCTTTCAGGAGTTTCTCCAACACCTGGTTCACTTAAGAAAGTTGGATCGTTGGTTGTGTTCTACACTCTCCTTTCATCAGAACTACCCAATCCAGATTTATCTCTTGCTTCCTTTCCAGTAACCACTCTTGCTTCAAAACCACTTGTTCCAGTCTTCAAAGGTTGAGTCTGTTTGGCTTTAGTGAATCCCGGCAGGAGTAGCTTTGAGGATTTAACATGAGCAATGTCAGAGGTTTCCTTTGACTTATCTTCTGATATCAAGCCATCTTGAGCTATGTCAGAGGTTGCTTGCTTCAGTGTCATATCAGAACTTACTATATCTTGACTCTGAACAACTTGAGCCATGTCAGAGGTTGTTTGAGAAATCTTCCTTGAAACCAGAGTAAGATTAGCATCTTCATCAGATATTTCTTCATCCATAGGAGGCACATAAACCTTTACAAGTTCTCCAACTTTTTCCTTGCCTTGGACCTTGGATCTATCTGCAATTATGATTTGGCCTTGGTTGCCACAGGATTTGTCCTTTCTTTTATCACAATGCTTTTAGCCATAGGAAGTTTCTTTTCAGCAACAGAAGCTTCAGATTTTGAGATGACTTTTTCTAACTTAAGTCTAGCTTCTTCTTCCTTTAGACTCTCAAAGTCCATTCCTGGATTTTCTTTCAGAAATAACTGTCTTGAAATTTCCTCATCAAGTTCCAAAAGTTCATCAGAACTTATCCTTTTACCAATATCAGAACTTAACCTTTTACCAGTATCAAAACTTGTTCTATGACTTGTAGTTCCAGCTTTACTTGATGAATGATCTTTACCTTGACCATGACCTCCACCCATTCCAGAGTTTCCCGGGTCATTACCATCATCCTTTCCCTTCAGTGTCTTAACAGGTTTGCATTTGGACTTAATTACCTTCTCCCACTTTTTGGCATCAGCAGTTAAAAGAAGAGAGACAAGCAATTCCACTGAGGATTGGATCTCATTGAGTTGAGATTTCTGAGAAGCTTGAGTTTTTAAAATTTAATCAATCTGAGACTGTTGCTTCTCTTGGGTTTTCTCAATATAGGCAATTCTGTCAAAGGTAGGTTTGAAAGACATCTTCTTGTCCAGCTTGACAACTGTATCTTGCTGATTCAAGGATTCTTGAATCTTGTCCACCTTGGCCTGAGTTACAGATTGTTGACCTTGAAGGTGCCTTGTACTAAGTGCAGTAACTCTTAGCTGTGTCTTGAAATCATCATTGACTAGCATCTCATCAACTTTTGCCAAGTTCTGAGCAAGAATCTTTTCAGAAGGAAAAAAACTGACTGAGTTCCATTCTTTAGTCCACTCCTGTCCTCTAGGAGTTTCAATCCAAGGTACTGGTGCTTCCCCTGTAACAAACTTCTTGACTATCTCAGCTTTTGAAGGAGCTTGTAGAGGTGCATGTCCAGAAGGACCAGCTGCATCAGCATCTGCATTTGTAGCAGCATGACCAGTAACTTCATCATTATCAGCATCAGAACTTATAGAATCAGCATCAGCAGCATCCACTGATAAAAGAACAGTATGAGAGGCTTTGGAGGCTTCAACATCATCCTCTAAGTGCTGATCTCCAAGTAAGTTCTGATCAACAGCCATATTCTGATGCTCACCTAAAATCTGATCTTCAGTATCTAGATGCATAGAAGGTGTTGTAGGCGATTCCGGATTAAAATCAGTATCAGGAATTGGTGTTTTTGGTGGAGTGACTTGAGTTGGTGGAGCTTCTAGATTCAAAACCTGAGGCACTTCCAAGTTATGGATGTCAATTTCATCACTTGGCCCCTGGTTACTAGCATGTACTAGAGATACTGGAGGTGTGGGAATATGATTAGTTTTTGACTCATGTAGTGGAGAGAGATGATTTGGATGAAGGTCTGGATCAGCACTAGGAGAATTGTGAGCTTCAAAAGGGTCTTGTGGGATCAGAGATTCCTGACCCCCTTCCTTAGCTGCTGCTTCCATTCCTTTACCAGAATCTTCAGGCCTTTTTGCCAATGATTTGAATCTTTTATCTTTTGAGGAGTCTTTAGGAGCTGTATCATTAGAATTACGCTTTCTAAGCCTTTTTAGGGGCCTAGAACTCCCAATATCAACATCCTTCTGAGAAGAGACCTTTTAAGCTTCTAGAACAACAGGTTCTGATACAGGAACCTGTTCCTCAACATCTGATTCATCTCGCAGAATGAATCTTCTTCTCTTATGTTATGTTTGAGGTACTTTCTTAGTCCTCTTAGGTTTGGAAGATGAAGGCTGCACTATAGGATCTGAAGGTTGAGGTTGAGAAGTTTGAGGTGGTTGAGTAGAGGTGGTAGGTGCTGATGGATGAGGTTCAGATGGTTGAACATCAGGATATAGTGCAGTGTATTTAACTGGATCGTAGGTTATTAAAGCTTATTTGATAGATATAGGAATTAAGAGGGGTCTTAACACAGCCTTCTTATTATCAGTAGATAATAAGTCATTAAAAGCTCTTTTAGCTAGTCTGAATGATGAAATTAATTCACTAGCAGATCGGGGCTTATTATCACAACAGAAACTATAGATAAGCTGACATAATCTAGCAAAATAAACAGTAGTTCTATCTTCTGTCATTATATCCCCAATAAAACCTAAGAAAGCACTTGCATAGTCAAAATCAGTTTGATTTATGAGATCATACCCGATTTGTTGGCTGAATATGGGAATTGCATCAAAATTGGAACATTTATTTGCAAAAGTCTTGGTTATGCAATCAAAGAAGAAATTCCATTCCCTCCTTATGAAAGATCTCTTCAACTAGCCCAGCTTTGCCAATGTCTTCTCATATCCCAGACCGGCCATCATGTTTTGAAGAACTAGCTCTTCAACAGTAGAATAGACACGGTTCTCAGGTAGCTGCAGTGTTTGTCGAACCGTAGACAATGTCACAATATACTCATCCTCCTCTGATGAAAAAATAATACTTGGGGACCCTTGAGCACCACCATCATCATATACACCGCTTCTCTAGAACTCCAATACTTGAGTACCAGAGACTGCTTCAGACATGATTATTTTTGGATCTTAAACTATTTGTGTGTTAATAGATAGGCTCTGATACCACTTGTTAGGTCACACACACTATAGAAGGGGGGTTGAATACGGTGTATAGCACAATCAAATCGAATTCAAAGAACACAAGTAACAGGAAACAAACTTTATTAAACTCTGTTACAATGTAAAACTGTCCTCTCTCAGTGATGAACAAAATATAACGAGAGCTACTAGGGTTATAATGAATATTATTCTCGATGATGATAACACTTATAGTGTAAACCTTATGTCTGTGTTTCTATACTACACAGTTACAAGATAATCGCTAATTGATATGGAATATAATTATGCTTCCTAAAATATATCAATCAGATATCTTTTCTTCCAAGTATTCTATTATTCATAGAATTTCTTCTTCATGCATATCTCTTCTTGCGTTTGTCTTGATCTTCTTTTCTTTCAATCAACCGCCTTCCTTATCTGAAAGCCTCCTTAAGTCCTGATATTATCTCCTGATAAATATCTTCTGAACCTTAAGTTCTGATAACTTAAGTTCTGACTTCAGTATAAATGCTGATTTCCAGTTATGTACTGATTTGCCCTGTTTAAGTAAGATCTGAAAACTAAACACAAATCATATTAGACATGACATTATCAAATATATCTAACATTTAGCTAGTTATCACTTGGTTCAATTGATCACTTAAAAGAGTTGATTGGTTAATTTTATCAACTTATGGTCAGTTAGATGGAAATCGATTCCAATTAGATTAAGTCAAATTCTGACATGATTTTCAGATCCGAAATTAAAGTAATTAGAATTTTGAGGAAGTAAAGACACCAGTAAAATTCAGAAATTTAGTAGAATTAGCACGATGTTACTGCAAGTTTGTGCGAGACCTTATCTAGACGAATATGTCCTTTGTAATAAATAAGAGAAATAACAACTTATTATTTATGCAAGTGAGAAGAACATTTCCAAGAACTGAAGGTTTAAAGAAGGACAAAGAGAAGAAAGAAGAAATAAAGGAGGAATTGGTAACTCCACCAATAGGGTGTTATTAGACGATCAAAGAGATTGTATCTTCTGTAATAATTCTTCATGAAGGACTTGAATGTATACCCATATAGAATGATGAAGTAAAGGGAATTACTCTAGGATACTAGAAAACTTGCAAACACAGGTATTCGATGTATGCTAGGAGAGGGCAATGTTAGCATATGAACTAAAGATGAGAAGATGGTGATTATGTAGGAAAAAAGGTATATAACTTACACAAACTCCAATAATCTGAAACATATATTCAATTTGGGAAAGCCAAATATGAGATAGGGAATAGTTGGATTTAATAGTGTTATTCTCAAAAATAGTGAAGGAGTTCAACTAGTTATGAATTGAAAGTTTTCATTCCAGTATTAGCCCATAAATGGCTTATTTAATGTTGAACAAATTAGTACTATTAAGAAGAAGAAATCAATTATATTAAGAAGAGACAATAATTCATGAGAATGGAAAACTTAGCTAGTAAAGGAAGTGTAATAAAAAGGATGATAGAGAAATTTTATAGGATGGTCCATGATATAGGTAAGTTGTGAACGTCAGGTGTGCCAAACTGAAGTAAAGATGAAGTGAAATGTCAATAACTAGAGAAAGGAAACTTATTATGAAGATACGATTAAATATGGAGAGTTAAACAAAGGTATTGATTGATGGAATAAGAATAGAAAGAAAAAGGACATTTCATATCTACCGAAGAATCAAAGCCAACATCAAAGGGTGAGCATACTATGATAATTGTTTCAAAAATGAGTATAGTTCGTTAAGGGGCAATATAGTAGAATCATTTGAAAACCAAAGCCGAAGATAATGTTATTTGAATTATCAGGGATAGGTTAACCAAACCTAATCATTCTTTTATTAATGAGTACTTTACCTGAGGGATAAGTGTGATGTTGTTTAAAGGAAATTGGGGTACGCCAACAGATTTGAGTATGGATGGTAATTGATCGATATTATTAATGACTTAAGATATTGGTCGAGATAGTGAGAATGTTGTGAACTATGCTAAATCGAGATATTATAAACTACCCAAGGATATACAAGCGCCAGGTAGGGTTATCTGAAGATAGGAATTTAGATAAACATTGGTAACTCGATAAATTCAAGTTGTTATGCAAATATAATAAAGTATATGAATGTAGAAGAAGACTTTATGATGATTTATAACACATAAGTAAGCATTATAGGTGGTTGAACGTCATAAAGGAGTATTTTAATAGATTTTATATCATGACTCCCTAGAACCAAATAAATGATAATACGGGTTAAAGTATATAGGAAATTTATCCAAATTAATATATTTTCTTCTGAATAGCAAAACATTGTGGCTCGATGAATACATTCAATAATGATCCAAAGAAGTTAGGGTATTATGTTGGTCCTTTTGAGATTGTAAGATAGGCAGGAACATTATGAGTGGGTGGGCTTTACCGCCACACGCGTAGCAAGTTCATAGGATGTTGTATACCCGGGAAAATTAAGTTAGCTCTGAAATAGGGACTAAAGTTAGATTGTATGAGTAACTGGTAGAATATGATATCAGCAAGAAGCTGTTGAGTAATGATTGAGGTCTCGAGTTAAAGTTTATGAGAAGGTTGAGCGAATAAGAGATTAACCTGAGAAATTATAAGTGAATACTTGAAAGACATCATTATTTGTTCCTTGGTATGATTCTGAGGACAGAATCCTTTTAAGGGGGGAAGGATGTAATATCCGGGAAATATCGTGTAATTATTTTTATCAATAAATAATTGTTATATGATTTTATGTGAATTTTTGGAGAATTATTTGAGGATTGAATTGATGTTTGGATGTTTATATGTGATATAATTAAGGTATTTTAATTTTTAATTAACCAGAATAAATTATAGATAATTTTGGTATTTTTCTGGTAATTTTTGGATTGTTATATGACTTTATAAGGATTTATAGAATTAATAATTATTATTTTTCGGTAATTATATAATTACTTTATAAAACCGGGAATCGTCCAACTTCAACCGTTTTTGGGTTTTACAACCCGAAACTCTTCGGAAAACACCTTCCTAACCTAATCTAATCATTCCGAACATTTTTCGTGTTTTGACTTTTTCGATCCGGGGTACGGTTTGACTCGTACGTGTCCCGGCGCAAAATTTTCGAAACGATAATCATTTTTATAGATCGATAAATCCCGTATTCTCGAAATACGGGATATTATTACCTTATTTTCGTATAAAGTGTTTTATAAGAAGCCCGGTTCTGATAATTATCCAAATCTGATATCAAATTATATCGTTTTTATAATTACTTAGCGGCTAAGTAATTTATTTCGGATACAAAGTATAAGTATAATTAATAAATTATTAAATAAATAAAATATGTTATGGTGTTCTCAGCAGAGTGTTGTATTTATTATTAGCTAGGTATGACTATGCGATGGTCGAGGATCGATTGTATTATTAAGTGCTGAGTTGTATTGTTTTGTTTTCACTTTTAAAAGGGATTTTATTGAAGATTTATTTTCATAAATATTGAAATTGTTTTCAAAATTTTTTTAATGGTTTTATAAATTCAATAATTATTTATGGGAGTTCATAAAAATTTAGAAAATAATATTTTATCAATTATTTATTCCAAAATGATATCTGAGGGTATTAAAGTGTAAATTCAATATTAAATTCCAGAATGCGTCAAAAATTACGAAACTCATATTTTCTTAAGTTTAGGATATTTCGAGGATTTTAAAATTATTCCGGAAATTTTCTGGCTTTTATTCACTCGCGCGTTTGTTCGTTAATTTGTTAAATGCGGGTATATTGTGCGTTCCAAAAATGATTCAAAAATCATGAAAATTTTATTTTACTAACTTTTTAATATTCTAATAATTGTGTTATGTAAATTATAAATTTTCGATTAATTTTTGCGCACAACAGGTTCGTTATATTACGAGAAAAAGAATCAGAAATTATAAATAAAATAACATAGATAAACGGAAATAAAAACAAAACAACTGGAGAGATAATTACAACCCTCTTCTCTCTCATCCTCTCAATATCTCTCGGGTTATATCTCCCATCTCTCTCTGTAATCTCTCTTTCTCTCCCTCTCGATCCTCCTTTCTCTCTCTATCAATCTTTCTCCCTCCTCTCCGTTTTCCTCCCCGCTTTCTCCCTCTATTTTCTCATTTTCTTTCCGGCTATCCTTGTTCGAGTGCCGCATGTTATTTTGTTCCGGTAAATATATATGTATACATGTATATATATATATGTGTGTATGTGTAGGAGGTGGTTCAGTGGTGGTAGTATTATTGGAGTTGCCTTTTTGCTGTGTTTTGTATTTCCAGCTTGCTTTCCGGCTTTGTTATTGTTCCGGTTGCCGCCGGGTTATTTTCCGGCAGGCTGACCAGGCCCGTGTCTTTTGTGTGGCTTGTGTTATTTTGCTATGCTGTTTTGGTTCGGGATTTTATGAATTTGGTTATGTTTGTTCGATTGGGTTTTTGATTGGATTATTCGAATATTTTTTTCTGAAATTTTCGAATGAATACTTATTGTTTTTATTATAATTATTTTAGTAAAATTTGAGTGAATCCCTGAAATTATTTGAATTAATTATTTACGAGGATATTTTAATCGGTAAAACTCGTGTCGGAATCCTGAATTTATCAGGTACCCGTGAATTTTTTCGTCGTCGGCGATAGTCTCAGCGAACCGACGGTGGACGATAATGATTAATTAAGACTCCTAAATTATAAATAAATAAAATTAGTTTGTAAAATTAACTTCAAAATGAAGAATAGAATAATTGATTAAGTTAAAAGTCGTGTTGAGGTACGGGTTACAGATTTAATTTGATTGTGATTGAATTGATTTTGAATTAGGATTGGGATATTGACGTCGATTATGTTTCGACGGGTAGGCCGATAAACATAGGAGACGCTGCCCGATTTTTAGGAATTTAATTCCGAAAATACGGGAACGTAACCTACAATTATCGGAAAAGTCGAACGAGAATATATGATTACATTATACAAAATATGGTTCTGTGTCCTGATGAAATATTTTACATATGTTCATTAACCCTATTTTTCTGAAGCGATAACTGTACGTATTTTCTGAAAACAAATACCAAACCGAGTTTCGAAGAAATGAACCTTAATTGTTATGTGTATTTCAATAATACATATAAATATGAGTTGGGATTTCATATCAAATGGGTAGATTTTATAGCAAGGATGTGTCAAGCGTAAACTATTATCTAAATTAAGGTATTTCGACTCTATAGGTTCTAGCCGGAAAACCCGAGGATTGACATCAGACTAAGAATAGCCTAGTGGTTAGTCGTCAAGCTCAACAATGGTCCAATTGAAGGACCTGAGTGTTGGAATCGTATCCAGGATAAGTTAGTGGTTAGACGATAAAGCCGAACGTCCAAGTCGGTCCAAAGTTAACCAATAATAGTGGTTAAAGCTTATCAAGGCAAGTATATCTCTTTCCTATTCTAAGTTCGGAATAGTTAAATGTTTTATATTTCTCGCAATTACTCTTAATTATGCAAGTACCCTTTGTTATTGTTCCTTTATTATTGATTGATCATTTGAGCAAATACCTATTACTCTGGGTTATTTGCGAACCCTGAATCGGGATATTTTGAAATCAAAATGATTTGATATCAAAATACTCTACGAACTGGATGGTTATGAGGGCCAGTAATGGACTGGACCCTATGGGCCGGAAATGGACCGGACCCTTGGATTATTGGGCCATTGAGCCTGGGTAACCAACTATATAACGACTCGTATACTTTTATATTATTTAAAAGTGTAATTATTAAAATAAATAGTTAAATAAAATATGTGTATTGGTTTCGATCGCTATATGTTGTTTTATTATTATCCTTGTGTGAATTAGGGTGTACAGAGTTGTTTGTGTAATTAGCTATTGAGTTGTATTGAATCATTTTCACTTTTAAAAGTGAATTTAGTGCAAATTTAATTGCATAAATATTTGGAATGTCTATAAAATTGTTTTCATGGTTTTATAATTACAATAATTATTTTTGGGATTTTATAAAATTTAGAAATCAATATTTCCTCTATTATTTAGCCCTGTATGATTTTCTAAGTGTGTTTAATGATAAAATCCATATTTAATTATGGGAATCTTCAAAAATTATGAAACTCATATTTATTTAAGTTTAGAATATTCCGAGAATTTTAAAATTATTTTGGAAATTTTTGGGATTAATTTCACCCTCGCGTCGATTCGTTTAATTGACAAAAGCGGGTATAAACTGCGTTTCAGAAATTATTTTAAAATTTCAAAATTTATGGTTTTATAAACTTCGGGATATTTATAACATGTTAAGACTATTTTGATAATTTTCTGAATTTAATTTACGTCCAACTTGACCCAATAAATTGCGAGATAGCGAATAGAAAGAGGGCTATAGTGTATTGTATTAATACGTGTTAAACTCTCAAGAATACAATGGCTACGTGTTTAATTTTTAGGCCTAACTTTTACATTTGTCATGCTATAATTGGCTGCCAGATAATAAGGATTATATTCATATATATAAAAAAAAAAGACAATATGACTCTGTCTCTCTCTCTATACTGCTTCATCTCTCACCCTCGATTACTCTCATCCCCTCTGTTTCTCCGGTTTCCTGCAATCACCGCCATATTTTTCCCGGTATTTCCCTGGTACCGCTATTAGCCTTATTTCTTCTTTTCTGGTAATCATTGCCGCTATGGTTGCTCATTTCCCTGTTCCATTTTCCGGAGACTTGCTCTGTTCCGGCCACGATCTCTGGTTTTGATTTTGCTTTGCTGTTTAACGTGTATATCTATGCATATGTGTGTAGTATATATGTTTATTCAGTAATGATTCATTGCCTATCCGTGTTGGTTTCCGGTTACTGCCGGTTTATTTTCCGGCTAGGTGACCAGAGGCGTGTCCTATGCGTGGCGTCTGTTGCTTGACTATGATGCTTTGGTTTTCTTTGTTTTTTTTCTGAATAATGATGAATTAAAATTTGGTGAAATTCGACTGATTATCTTGGGCTATTCGATTAATCTCTGAAAATTCGAAGTAAATATTTAAAATATTTACTCGAATTATTTGGTAAATTATTTTGGATAAATTCCTATAATTATTCGAATTTTATTGTTTGAGATTACGAGTTAATCGGTGCAACTCGTGATTGGAAACCCGATATGGGTACCTCCGGGTATTACCACCGTCGGCGATGAGCCTTGGCGAGCCAACGGTGGACTGTGATGATTTATTCTGAGTCCTAATATTTTAAAATAAATAATTATAAAAAATGAATAAAAATATAAAATACGGGTAACAATTAATAACTGTAATGGAGTTGGCGTTTGGAAATTATGATTTGCGATTGTTATGATTGGGTTGAATCGGAAGTTGGGGATTGTATTTGGATTAATTGTGCGTTTATTGTTGGGATTTGACGTCGAGTTGTTCGACGGGTAGGTCAATAAACAGAGGAGGTGCTGTCCGAATTTTCGGAAATTAAATTCGAAAATTGTGGACATGCCCTGTAATTATCGGAACGTCGAGCGAGTATATATAAGTATATACATATATTTTATGCGGAACCTGATTGTATGTTGTGGTGAATGTTTTGTAAAAATCCAGTAACCCTATTTTCGTAAAATGACGAGTATATGTATTTTTTGAAAATGAACACCAAACCGATTTCTCGAGAACGTGAACCCTGACTATTGGATGTGTTATTGTATTGTAATAATGTATACAATTATGAGTCGGGTTTGAATATCGTTGAGCAGAATTGGTGTTGAGGATATGTCAAGCATACCTAGACGTCTAATATAGGGTATTTCGGCTCTGTAGGTTTTGGTCGAAGGACTTAAAAGTTGATATCGAACTAAGATAACCTAGTGATCAGTCGACAAGCGCAGTGAGGTTCCTAAGCGAAAGACCTGAGCGTTGAAGTCGGATCCAGGATAGTCAAATAGTTAAGCGATAAAGCCAAGTGTCCCGAATCGGTTCAAGGTCAATCAAAGATAGTCGTAACACTCTGCAAGGCAAGTACCCCTGACCATTATTTTATGGTTCAGTATATGTGAATAACTAAATGTTTTATTCTCGTAATGGAACATAAACGTTTTAAGTTACGTATCCCCTGTAGTTATAAATCACTGTTTTTAAATTGTTTTTTAGAAAAGTAACTTCTGAAAATACCTATCTCTAAACGTGATTTAAATGAAAAGAGTATTTGAATAGTGTGTTATGACATATTGGTTTTAAAAAAAAAAGAGATAGGTGACAGTGATTTTGAAAACTGGATAAAGAGTATGTTTTAATCCACCTATGTTGTGGAAGGTTTTGATCCACCTATGTCATGGAATTTTGGAAAGAGACAAAAAGGGAACTCAGTTGATCTATTGGAGTTACGTAAGAGGCCCGTTATTCGGTAACGGCCCAGCATGAGGTTGCGTAAGTGGCTAATTGGGTTGTGTATTCTGTTTAACCGATTAGTCCAGCGTGGGGGAAAGACCTAGCTAGTCTTTTCCCAAGTTCCGGAACACATTCTATTTCTGGATGGCCGTTAGTCGCTGTCCGGTGAGGGTAGACTGATCAGCTATCTTCACCCGTTAACGTCCAATAGATTTGATTAATTTAGTTTTGAAATTTTTAATAAAATCAAAGTGATTTTGAGGTTCCCGGAGAGGAACAAGTTTTATAGGTCCTGTGATGGGACAAGTTTTATGGTTCCCGTAACGGAACAAATGATTTTGGGTCCCCGTAACGGGACAAATGGTTTTATGGTTCCTGTAATGGAACGGAAGGTTTGAAAATGAAAATAGCATGCTAAAAGAATTGAACTTTGGTATTTATATACAGCACATGACTGATATTGTGGTTTCTCGGAGCATGCTAGTGTTAATATCCAATTATGAATGTTTACTTATTTTCTAACGAGCTATGAATTCTGTTCCTATCACTGCTTTATCATAAACTATTTTACTTGTTATTCATATAGTGGTACTGCTGAGCAATTGATTGCTCACCCTTGCAGAATGTTTTACATATGTGTTGCATATGCCTAGGAAATTCTTCCGCGATAGTCAGGGCAGAGTTGTAATTCCTTTTGCGTCAGGCTCCTCTGAGATAGTTGTGCTGGACCAAAGATGGTCTGTTGAGTTGCTGTATTAGGTTAATTGTATCAGGATAAATTGTAGTACGTTGGTGTTGTAATAGTTGTAACCTAAATCATACTTAAACCTGGCAAAGATCATGGTATAAGGGTCGTAGTTATATCCTGTTATTGAATTGTTTATCTTATGGCTATTGTTGATGACGTCAACTCCTGACCGCGGGGTTGAGGCCGTCACAGTTGGTATCAGAGCTATAGGTTTGAGTCCCTGATTTAGGTTAAGAGTGGAGTCAGAAGAGTGCAAGAAGGGTTATGTGTAGATGTGAGTCAGCAACTCAATCAGAGGAGCGAGTCTATGAGTTTAGTCAAGGGTTTCGGAAGCGTAACCCTGACGTTTGTTGAGGATTGACTAGAACTTCCCTAACCTAGAGTACATTCCCTTCGTATATGTATTATTAGTAACGTTCTGTAGGGATTTCTAGTTTTCCCTCGAGTAAACGAGTCTGATTGCGAAGATTCAGCATTGAGCGGGCTCTTGGTGTGTCAGCTGAGAAGACACCAACGTTATTTCTAGATATCGCCTTTTCTATGTCAAGGAATATTATTGGCCCGGTTGTGTGACCTTGGTGAGTTCGGATAACATGATAATAACCAGTGGCCACTATAATAGCCAAGTGTGATAGTGAATGTGGATCAAAACGGGAGGTGGTATCTTTGAACCCTTCCATTTCTTTCTTGAAATGTATTTTGTTTCCAGAATAATTGTTTCATATTCTTAAGTTGTTTATTTTTCCTGTGAGAAAGTTGTGAGCCCGAAGTAAGCTACTTAGGGTTTTTTTGATCTCATTATAAATCAGGTTCACCCCTTCCTATTTGTGAATTTTCTTTTTAACATTGTTTCTTCTCTCGGAAGTTTTATCGGTTGGATGGGGGCAAACAATGCATATGAGTTGACCATTTATCTGTGTGGCAAAAGGGTCTGGTGGGACGCCACCGAATTATGTGTTGTGACTGTGCGGTACTAAGACTGGCCATCTTATGTACTTGTATGGTTGCTCTCAGTCATACCTATATTTTCTTCTTCATTGTTTCTTCTAATTCGATTTCCTTGAGCCGGAAATTTCATTGGATATTCTATGGAAATGAATTTTTGCGATTAGATGGTTCTCGTTATGGAAAGCAAGTAAGAGCGACTGTTGAAAAGAACGAGAGTCCTATATTAAGATATTACTTTGGAGTAGTGGGAATCGTGAGAGTTCAGGACCTAATGATGGAATTATAGCTTCAGGAAAAGTAAATTAATGGTTGATGGGAAGTTGGTTAGTTGCTGTTATATTGAGGAACTGTGCTACGACATTTAGTTTCTTTGTATTTTAGATTTCTTGAACTGTTGTTGATTATGTTACTGCTATTGTTGCTAATGCTGCTAATCTAAATCTTTTGTAAATGGATCCCGATAGTAAAGACATGGGTACTGTGATTGGGCAGCATTTTCCTGATACAGGTGTACCGTTTAAACGGTGATACCTTTTGTCAAATATTTTTGTTATTGAATAAACTCATTTATATATTTCAGGAAGATGCCACCCAAGAAAGCTACCCAGTCTAAAGGAAACAGTAGTAGTTTTGCGGAGGGTCCAGCTATAAATAAAATTCTAGACTTGTTGCGCCAGCAGTAGCAACAACAGTTACAGTTAATCCAACAGGTTCAGTAGCAGCAACTACTGTTGCAGCAGCAACAGTAAGGAATGAACCAAAGTGCTAGTTTTAAATCCTTTCAGAATGTTAACCCTCATGAGTTTAAAGGTGAACCTAATCCAGTGGCTGTTGGAGCATGGTTAAAAGAGATGGAGAAAGCTTTTAATCTTGTTCAAGTAAGTGAGAATCTTAAGACCGATTATGCAAGCTATTTCTTGAAAAACGAAGTGAATTATTGGTGGGAGTCAACCAGGGCATTAGAAGGAGAAGGCCCTGTTCCATGGGCTAGGTTTACTGAGTTATTTTTAGAAAAGTATTTTCCTAAATGCGTGAAGAATCAAATGGAGATTGAGTTTCTAGAACGGAAGCAAGGTGACAGAAGTGTAGCTGATTATGAGGCTAAGTTCACAGAGTTGTCTAGATTTGTACCAGATTATGTGTGCTCTGAAGCTCAGAAGGCAAGGAGGTTTCAACAAGGATTAAAGCCTGAAATTCGTAGTGGAGTGGTGGCATTGCAACTCAAGACGTATCCTTCCGTAGTTCCGGCCGCCTTAGTAATTGAATTTGATCATAAGTTAGTCGCTAGAGAAAGAGAAGATAAGAAGTGAAAGATTGATGATATGGAAGAAGCATCAGGTCAAGAAGGATCCAATCAGAAGTCTCATAAAAAGGTCGGAAGGAGTAAGAATAAAGACTTTAGAGAGAAAAGTATTTCTTTAAATAGAATTAGTAACACCTCATCTAGCTCTACTCAAGCCAATTCGGTTAAATCACCTATATCGGAGTGTAATCAGTGGGTATGAAACATGGTGGAAGATGTAAAGCAAATACTGAATGTTTTAGGTGTAGTCAGAAGGGACATTATGCGTCCGAATGTAAAGTGGAAAATCCAGGAGTCGTCTGTTATAACTGTCGCAAGGTAGGGCATGTTGCCAAGAATTGTAGAAGTACTTCCCGAGATAGCATGGGAGGTAGTGCATCAAAAGGTTTGACGTCCAGTACAGCCAAGGCTAAGACTTGTAATATGATTAAAAGTTTAGCTACTCAGGACCCTGATAAGGAACCAGGGAAATAATTGATTACCAGAAGAAGCAAATGATAATCTCTATGGAAGCTAATATTGGAATAAGTATTTGAGGACATATCAAAGATTGCGATTAGATAGAGCTATGAGTATTGCAAGTTCTGGTGAAAATATATGGAGTAACAAATTATCAGTTGTCTATAAGGATTTAAGGAACATGGTGTACAAGGAATGCTTGGATAAGTAAATTGTATTTATTGATAACACCCTCATCTATTCAAAGACTAAAGAAGTCCCTGTAGAACGCCCAAGGATTTCCCTACAAAGATTAGAAGGGAAACAATTATACGTTATATTTCAAGCATGAATTTTGGTTGAAAATAACAAAAGATTTTGAGTATTCCACTAACAACCATCTAAGCAAAGCCAGTGTAGTAGCTTATGCCTCGTGCAGAGAAAAATGATTAACTGCAATTAAGAACGCTAAGGAATTGGAAACTGTGGGAGTTGAAGTTGAGTATCTATGGGTAATAAGAAGTGAGTATATGAGATTATTTTCCAACCTTAACTGATGGAAATGAGTAGGAGGTGTTCGAATATTTGGGAACTAAGTTGAAAATGAGTACCCCCTATCGTCCGTAGAAGAAGGGTCAAAGTGAAAAGACGACTCAGACAATACACGATATGTTGAGAATATATATTCCGGGTCTAAAGAGGGAACTGCGGTAATCACCTACCATAGATTGAGTTTTCTATGATAATAGTTATCATGTTAGTAGGAGAATGCTACTTTGCAAAGTGTGGTATGGACATAAGCGTGGGTCCTTACTCTATTGAGATAAAGTGGGAGTAGAGATATTGTTAAGTCCTGAACTAATTCAGTACATTCAGAATGTGGTGGTGTTGACTCATAAAAGAATTGAAACATCTCGGGATAGACGAAGAGAGAAAGCGGATTTGCGTCGAAAGAATATAAATATATAGAATTAGAGTCGTGGTACAGGCAAAAGTTTCACCTTGAAAGAGATTGGTTAAGTTTGAATAGAAGGGATAAGTAGAGTCCTAAATGTATTGAACCTTTCGAGGTATAAAGAAATATAGGTAAAGTTGTTTATGAGTTGGTATTACCGCCGCAGTTGCAGTATATATATATAAATAATATGTTATGCATGTCAATGTTAAGGCGATATGTACCTGATTCAAACCAAGTCGTTGATTGGGAGCCAATGCGCTCTCATCCGAATTTGTTCTGCGTAGAATAATCGATCCAAATCCTAGATCGTTAAGAGCGAGTCCTTAGTAATGAATTTATGTCTATAGTGAGTATGTCTTGAATAAATCCTTGAGTCAAAGAGTCTACCTGGAAGTTAGAGTCCGATATGCTTGACAAATATCCTCGTTCGTTTAGCTAAATCAGATTCTGAGGACAGAATCTTTTTAAGGGGGAAGGATATAACGACTCTTATACTTTTATATTATTTAAAAGTGTAATTATTAAAATAAATAGTTGAATAAAATGTGTGTATTGGTTTCGATCGCTATGTGTTGTTTTATTATTATCCTTGTGTGAATTAGGGTGTACAGAGTTGTTTGTGTAATTAGCTATTGAGTTGTATTGAATCGTTTTCACTTTTAAAAGTGAATTTAGTGCAAATTTAATTGCATAAATATTTGGAATGTCTCTAAAATTGTTTTCATGGTTTTATAATTACAATAATTATTTTTGGGATTTTATAAAATTTAGAAATCAATATTTCCTCAATTATTTAGCCCTATATGATTTTCTAAGTGTGTTTATTGATAAAATCCATATTTAATTATGGGAATATTCAAAAATTATGAAACTCATATTTATTGAAGTTTGGAATATTTCGAGAATTTTAAAATTATTTTGGAAATTTTTGGGATTAATTTCACCCGCGCGTCGATTCGTTTAACTGACAAAAGCGAGTATAAACTGCGTTTCAGAAATTATTTTAAAATTTCAAAATTTATAGTTTTATAAACTTCGGGATATTTGTAACATGTTAAGACTATTTTGATAATTTTTTGAATTTAATTTATGTCCAACTTGACCCGATAAATTGCGAGATAGCGAATAGAAAGAGGGCTATAGTGTATTGTATTAATACGTGTTAAACTCTCAGGAATACAATGGCTACGTGCTTAATTTTTAGGCCTAAATTTTACATTTGTCATGCTATGATTGGCTTCCAGATGATAAGGATTATATTCATATATATAAAAAAAAGACAACATGACTATGTCTCTCTCTATACTACTTCATCTCTCACCCTCGATTACTCTCATCCCATCTGTTTCTCCGGTTTCCTGCAATCATCGCCATATTTTTCCCGGTATTTTTTCTCTGGTACCGCTGTTAGCCTTGTTTCTTCTTTTCCGGTAATCATTGCCGCTCTGGTTGCTCGTTTCCCTGTTCCATTTTCCGGTGACTTGCTCTGTTCCGGCCACGATCTCTGGTTTTGATTTTGCTTTGCTGTTTAACGTGTATATCTATGCATATGTGTGTAGTATATATGTTTATTCAGTAATGATTCATTGCCTGTCCGTGTTGGTTTCCGGTTACCACCAGTTTATTTTCCGGCTAGGTGACCAGAGGCGTGTCCTGTGAGTGGCGTCTGTTGCTTGACTATGATGCTATGGTTTTCTTTGTTTTTTTTTCTGAATTCTGATGAATTGAAATTTGGTGAAATTCGACTGATTATCTTGGGCTATTCGATTAATCTCTGAAAATTTGAAGTAAATATTTAAAATATTTAGTCGATTTATTTGGTAAATTATTTTGGATAAATTCCTATAATTATTCGAATTTTATTATTTGAGATTGCGAGTTAATCGGTGAAACTCGTGATTGGAAACCCGATATGGGTACCTCCGGGTATTACCGCCGTCGGCGATGAGCCTTAGCGAGCCGACGGTGGACTGTGATGATTTATTCTGAGTCCTAATATTTTAAAATAAATAATTATAAAATATGAATCAAAATATAAATTACGGTTAACAATTAATAATTGTAATGGAGTTGGCGTTTGGAAATTATGATTTGCGATTGTTATGATTGGGTTGAATCAGAGGTTGGGGATTGTATTTGGATTAATTGTGCGTTTGTTGTTGGGATTTGACGTCGAGTTGTTCGACGGGTAGGTCAATAAACAGAGGAGGTGATGTCCGAATTTTTGGAAATTAAATTCGAAAATTAGGGACATACCCTGTAGTTATCGGAACGTCATGCGAGTATATATAAGTATATACATATATTTTATGCGGAACCTGATTGTATGTTGTGGTGAATGTTTTATCAAAATCCAGTAACCCTATTTTCGTAAAATGACGAGTATATGTATTTTCTGAAAATGAACACCAAACCGATTTCTCGAGAACGTGAACCCTGACTGTTGGATGTGTTATTGTATTGTAATAATGTATACAATTATGAGTCGGGTTTAAATATCGTTGAGCATAATTGGTGTTGAGGATATGTCAAGCATACCTAGACGTCTAACGTAGGGTATTTCGGCTCTGTAGGTTTTGGTCGAAGGACTTAAGAGTTGATATCGAACTAAGATAACCTAGTGATCAGTCGACAAGCGCAGTGAGGTTCCTAAGCGAAAGACATGAGCGTTGAAGTCGGATCTAGGATTGTCAAATAGTTAAGCGATAAAGCCAAGTGTCCCGAATCGGTTCAAGGTCAATCAGAGATAGTTGTAAAGCTCTGCAAGGCAAGTACCCCTGACCATTCTTTTATGGTTCAGTATATGTGAATAACTAAATGTTTTATTCTCGTAATGGAACAAAAACCTTTTAAGTTACGTATCCCCTGTAGTTATAAATCACTGTTTTTAAATTGTTTTGGGGAAAAGTAACTTCTGAAAATAGCTATCTCTAAACGTGATTTAAATGAAAAGAGTATTTGAATAGTGTGCTGTGACAGATTGGTTTTAAAAAAAAAGAGATAGGTGACAGTGATTTTGAAAACTGGATAAAGAGAATGTTTTAATCCACCTATGTCGTGGAAAGTTTTGATCCACCTATGTCGTGGAATTTTGGAAAGAGACAAAAAGGGAACTAAGTTGATCTATTGGAGTTGCGTAAGAGGCCCGTTATTTGGTAACGGCCCAGCATGAGGTTGTGTAAGTGGCTAATTGGGTTGTGTATTCTGTTTAACCGATTAGTCCAGCGTGGGGGAAAGACCTAGCTAGTCTTTTCCCAAGTTCCGAAACACATTCTATTTCTGGATGGCCGCTAGTCGCTATCCGGTGAGGGTAGAGTGATCAGCTATCTTCACCCGTTAATGTCCAATAGATTTGATTGATTCAGTTTTGAAATTTTTAATAAATCAAAGTGATTTTGAGGTTCCCGGAGAGGAAAAAGTTTTATAGGTCCTGTGATGGGACAAGTTTTATGGTTCCCGTAATGGAACAAATGATTTTGGGTCCCCGTAACGGGATAAATGGTTTTATGGTTCCTGTAATGGAACGGAAGGTTTGAAAATGAAAATAGCATGCTAAAAGAATTGAACTTTGGTATTTATATATAGCACACGACTGATATTGTGGTTTCTCGGAGCATGCTAGTTTTAATATCCAGTTATGAATGTTTACTTATTTTCTAACGAGCTATGAATTCTGTTCCTATCACTACTTTATCATAAACTGTTTTACTTGTTATTCATATAGTGGTACTGTTGAGCAATTGATTGCTCACCCTTGCAGAATGTTTTGCATATGTGTTGCAGATGCCTAGGAGGTTCTTCCACGATAGTCAGGGCAGAGTTTCAGTTCCTTTTGCGTCAGGCTCCTCTGAGGTAGTTGTGCTGGACCAAAGATGGTCTGTTGAGTTGCTGTATTACGTTAATTGTATCAGGATAAATTGTAGTAAGTTGGTGTTGTAATAGTTGTAACCTAAATCATACTTAAACCTGGCAAAGATCTTGGTATAGGGGTCGTAGTTATATCCTGTTATTGAATTGTTTATCTTATGGTTGTTGTTGATGACGTCAACTCCTGACCCCAGGGTTGAGGCCGTCACAAACTGGATCTATACATAGAGGTATAGATCTGCACTGTATCTTAACCGATCAGCAGGATATAGGTGCGAACTAGTGTCCATTCTAATTTATTGTTGATCGCCATAACGACATTCCTTCTTGAAAATGATCACAAAACCGGACAAAGATTAGATTTAAAAAGATTAATCAATAAATTACTCGTTGCTTTTGATTTATGATTGAGGGCTAATTAAGGTCCACGTTTTATTCGCTCAACTACTTCAAATAAATCAATGTTTTTATAAATTATTTAAAGATTGTGTCCGGAGATTTCTATTGGTATTGAACCTGGAAATTAGTTATGATACTTGTTGGGCATTTTTGGCACACTCTTGCTTTATAAATTCTTATTTTTTTCAGAATCAAATGAGGATAAAAGTGAATGGCTCTTAATAAACAGTAGAAATTAGAGAGATCTCAGCTGCAAGAGGATGGATATGTTACAATGAATAAGACAAGGGAGTTAGTACAGAGGTAATAAACTTGTACTTTAGTTATTGTAGATTTCAGAATGTTATATTCTTGTTTCATATCATAACTGTAAACGATCCGGATTTTGAGGGGTCATTTGTATATTATTTTATATTATGTAAAGATTGTTTAGTGATACCCAATCTTGAACATGGATTTGGGATGTTACAATGGTCACATTGTTTAAAGGTGTATAAAACCAAAGAATCCCCCTCTGCAAGCTCTGCTTCCCTTGCAAAGTCTAGCCATCTACTCTGAAACATACATCATCCAGCCACCTTTACAATTTCGACTTCCCAAGTCTGCTTAGTAAATATCAACAATACTTTTTTACCGCTTTCCCAAGATCTATATAAGCTCTCCATTTTTTAATCCAACAATTGTTGCTAAAATTTAGTAAGGACTAATTATCATTGAAATATAATATAAATTTTAAACTCATCCAATTTTTGAGTTTGTTATATTACCAAACCATATCAGCATATCATTCTCAGGATCAAAGTCTTTTGATAATATATGTATCTGAACATAGTCAGCATCTGGTCGTAATCTGTCAAACATCACATGTGCTATACAGTATTGATACTCCAGAGTATTAGAGTTAATCAAGTATTCATCCTTACGGCCAGATTAACTCTATTCCGTCAAACATCACATGTGCTATACAGTATTGATAGTCTTTTACTAATATATGTATCTGAACATAGTCAGCATCCGGCCGTAATCTGTTAAAATCACATGTACTATACGATATTGATACTCAAAGTATTAGAGTTAATCAAGTATTCATCTGTAATTTTGCTTTTTCGCTTTTTTTATAGTCTTTAGGATTAGTTAATGGATAGAGAATCTCAATAGCACTCTAATTATAGATTTTGACCTTAAATTTAACGTTCCCAAAATAATCAAACTGAACAATACAAAAGATCTTTATTCCATAAAAGGTCACAAAAGTATGAAGTCCATATAGACAGTTACGTTTTCTAACATATTTACCAGACCAAATATTAGATTTGCACATAATCTTCACATAATATTAGATTTACGTGCTCTAGCATTATTGTGTACTAACCTAAATAATTGTTTGTAAATTAGTATTCTATTGCTTACCTTTAATTAAACAAGAATGATTTGATTGCAGAAATTGAGAAACTACTGAATGATATTGGTAAAAGTTTAGAGGATTACCCAACAATGCCTTTTCCACCTGATTTATTTCGATGTACAGATGTATATCGTCTCATATTGGAGGAAACATCATATGACATAGCTGAGATGAAAGATAAACATGATGCTAACTATGGAAAATTGAATATTGATCAGAAAAAAGTCTATCACTTTATGATAGAAAGCATTGAGCAGAACAATGGTGGTCTGTTCTTTGTTAATGGAAGTGGAGGCTGTGGAAAAACATTTTTATGGAAGACACTTTGTTGTCGTCTCCATTCTGAGCAGAAGATAGTACTACCTGTTGCATCTTCCGATATTGTTGCTACCTTGATTCCAGGTAGAAGAATTGCCCACTCTCGATTCCATATTCCAATAAAACTAGATAAAGACTCAATCGCTGGAATTAAGCATGACACAGATATTGCATAGTTACTGCATCATACAAGTTTAATAATTTGGGATGAGGCACAGCTGCAACATCGTCACTCTTTTGAATGTGTTGATCGAACTTTGTGTGATATAATGTCCTTTGTTCATCCTTCAAGGTCAAAAAAATCATTTGGCGGCATCACAGTAGTATGTGGTGGCGATTTTTGTCAGATTCTCCTTGTAATCCCTAAAGCTACGGGAGCTGAAATTGTTTGTTCATCGCTTAATCAATCCAAGTTATGGGATGATTTCCAAGTTTTTCTGTTGAAACGGAATATGCATCTTCATGCTGGAAACACTCCTGAATAGTAATAAAAGAATTTAGTGAATGGAAACTGAAGATTGGTGATGGAAAATTTACTAACCCTATTCGAGGAGATGGTCAGTCCTCTGTCTCATTTGCAATCCCCGATGAATTTATTGTCCACTGCTCAGAAAAACCAATTCAGACTCTATGCGACAATATATATCCAAACTTTGTTAAAAATATGTCGGACTATGCATATTTAAGATCTAGAGCAATATTAACTCCAACAAATACAGTTGTGGACGACATAAACTCGGTACTGCTTAAAATGATGCCAGGTATTTCATAGCTACCTTAGTCAAGATTCCATTGAGGATAGTGGTCCAGATGAAAAGTTATGGAATGAGTACAACACAGAGGGGGGTGAATGTGTTTTGGGTATTTTTAAGGCTTTTTGGATGTTAATTGCTTGGTTAACAAAGCAGATAAAAAATGTAGCAATATTATGTTAACTAGAAATAAACAGTGCACATAATATTTCAAAACTCACTTAATTTTGTATTAAAATCAAGCTAGCACTTTGCTTCAAATTCTGGGTTCTTTGTAAATAAAGAACTCAGTTACTTCCTTGAGAGAGTTATAAGAAATTTTAGATCTGTTTGATACTTCTAAAAATAAAGGACCGATGTTTACTTTATAGATTAGTAAACACAGGTTTACAGAGCATGCAATAGAATGAACTAAACCATACTTTAAGTTATTTGTAAAGCTTTCATTTATGGATTAGAGTATCTTTGCAAATCATGTGAATCTGTGACTTTCCTTTGTCAGTTAATATTGGCCTTTGATTTTGTACTCTTCAAACTGCTTTTGTAGACTTTTCAATATAAATGTTTATATCGGTTGTTGATTGATAATGTTGAATATTTAACTTATTTGTATTTTGTACTTGAGCTTCATATCGAGATCTCCAGTTTGATCTATAGAGAACTGACATCTCGATAAGTATAATGGCTTATCCAGATCTCTTAGTTCTCTATAAGTGTTTTGACTTGTCGAGGTCTCTGAGTTCTCGAGGTAACTTTGACTTGTCGAGGTCTATAAGTTCTCGAGGTAACTATGACTTGTCAAGGTCTCCAAAACTCTGCATGTAGAAATGACTTGTCGATATCTTTGAGATCTCCATAGGTATATTGACTTATCGATATCTCTGATATCTCTAATGAAATATTTGACTTGTCGATATCTCCAATCTTCATGTCTTCATTTGAACTTGTCGATATTTCTGAGTTTTCTATATGCAAGGTGACTTGTTGATATCTTCAATCTTCATATCTTCATTTGATTTGTCGATATCTTTGGGACTTCTCGATAGGCCAATTTGGACTTCTCTATAAGTCATTCTGGAGTTCTCGAATGACTTCTCTATATAACTTGATATGTGACTTGTAGATATCTTTGACTTAGAACATTTTTTCCTAAAATATATTTATTCAACTCCAAGCTTCTTCACACTTTCTCTGAGGCATGATCTTCTTGATCTTCTTCCAGAGTTTATTCTTAGGCTTGAGACTGTTTACAGAAAAATACACCAGTCTAATCTTTGATATTTTTACAGACTCAAGTAATACAATACAAAATATAGATTAAGATTATCATACAACTAATTCATAGGGTTGTCTATTTGACATAGTTTTGTTATAGTACATGCATGTCTTGCACAATAATCTGCCCCAGTTTGTGAGAATATTGCTTATCACAAATTCATGCCTGGTAACAAGACTAACCCCAAGTTACAATGAACAATACAACATTACACAAAAAAATTGACATAAGTAAAACTTTTATACATTAAGTGATTACATGAGTTTGAAAGATACATTCATCACACAAATTTCTCATAGCCTGTTTCCTGTCTAATGAGGTCCTTTAAGTCTATAAGTACTTGTAATTTTTCTATGATTTGAGTCCCTCTAAGAGCTTCCAAAATCTTGAGCCAATCATCTAATGAGTGACTATTCAAGTAACCAACTCTAACTCTTGAGAATCTGCCAACTTTAATGTTCATAAAATGTCCATCCTTGGAAATTCTGCTCATCCCTTTTTCCTTGAGTTCTTCAGATATTTTCTCAAACATTTCTATCTCTTCGACATATTTCCTTTCCCTCTCTTCTCTTTCAGCCTTTTTTTTTGCTCTTCTTTTTTTCCTTACTACCAACCATACAGACAATACAGACCTCCATGCCATTGTTCCAGTATCCTTATCCTTCAGTAAGCTGATCACCCTTTTAATCTCTGTGGTCGAAAATGTGTCTATTAAATTTCTACCGATTAAATTGTAGGAACCATCCTGATAGTAGATTATGATTTCCCTCAATGATACAACCCAAACTTTGACTATTTCTTTAAATAGTTGTTGAAAATAATCATCCTCTGTGATGCACCAGTTTAGAGGTAGAAAATCATTTTGATTAAAATAGTTCCAGATGGCCCTCTCAGTAACTTGCAGTTTCTTTTATTTTCTTCCAATATATTTGAAATGAATTTTGGTTGGTGGCTTGAATGAAAATAGGTTTGAAATTTTCTTTATAGAAGTTTGGCTTGAGGTGATTGGTATTTTCAGTATAGTGTTTGCAGTGTGTTTGTAGAGAAATTTAGGATTAGAGGTTAGAGGTGGTAGAGTGTTTGAGTTTGTTGGATTAGAAGGTTGAGCAAGTTGGATTTGAATTGATTGGACTTTTTTCTTGGTTCTTGAATCATCCTCCTTCTTCTTTCTTCTCTTCTCATCTCCTTTCTTCTCATTATTTCCCTTCTTCTTAGCAATTTCCTCGCTGCCTGTTGCCTTGAAATATTGACTTGGATTTGAGCCAGAAGGTTTTTTATCATCATTATTCTGCTCGTCATCATCCAAGTTATCCTTATTAATTTAAGTTTTAGGCAAATTGGCTTCAGGATTCCTCATATTTCTCCCCAACAGCTTGATCATTCCTTCATCCTCAATATTCTTGTACTACTTAGTCTTCAAGTCAGTCTCCAGGATCATAATGAGCTTTTTGTTTTCCATGACACATTTCTTAGGAATTTGGAAGTGTTTGCAATGTTTGGTGGTAGGACAGATGTATACCACTCCCTTTCTTGGCTGTAAATATGCTTCTGGAAAAGCAGCTACTTAATCCTTCTTCAATTCAGTTAGCAAAAAGTGTCTTCATGAATCACTCTGTTGACTTTATTTATCAGAATGTCCAACTCAGATGCCTTTTGTAATAACCCCAATTTTGGAGAAATTTTGAAACCCTTATGAATAGTGTTTTTGCTGAACGAGAAAACTTTTCATGCCACGCTATGTAGGGGTTCTGTTATTGATCTTATGGGATATTATTAGTACTCTATGTGGTATATAAGTGTATGTAAAGATCGTCAGAATCCAATTCCGAACACTTTGATTTTTCCCGGAAATCCACAAGATACGGAGAGAATTGAGTATAAGGTAACATGATAAAAAGGATTTAAATTAAAGGATTATAAGAGAGGATCATAGAAGGAATACAATATATTGAGAAAGGTTAAGGGAACCTAAGTAATAAGATCCCGGGTATGATCCCTCAAACGATAAACGAGAATGAAAGATAAGCGAACCGTAAAACAAATAAGTGACCAAGAGACAAGCTTGTACAAGAAGCCAGGGATTGTGACATCATCAAACCACAAGGTGTGGACAAGTGGGAGCATTATGACATGTGCAAGGTGACACAAGCATGACATGGGAAGGAAGGAGGTGTGGTGGCTTTTTAACCACACAAATTCAAGGGCAACAAGGTAATTAACTAAATCAAACACAAAAACAAGCCAACCAAGCCAAGCAAAATCATTTTCATCAAAATCAAAAAGAAACCAAGGCATGGTTCATCATGCTCTCGGCTTTTTACTATTGCAAATGGGCAAGAATTCAAAAACTCAAGATCCAAGCCTCCTAAATTGGTGAGTTAATTCCCTAATCATCTTCATGCTTAGTTAGGGCTATATCATGAGTTTAAGCCATTATTTCCTTCTCAATCTTCTTCATTTAATCAAAGAAGAAGACTATGAATAGTGTTTTCAAGTTTTTAACTTGAAGTTTTTTCTTGTTTTCTTGAAGATCCAAGCATTCTTAAGACTTCTCAAAGCTTCTTAAGGCTTCCTAGCTCCTCCCACCACTTCAAGGAAGGTATACCATCTCCAAACCCTAGATTCCTATATATTATAAGATGATTTTGATTAGTAGGATGATATTGTAGCTTGTTGTTGTGATTAGAGTTTGGGATTTGAAATGGTAGTGAAATGGAATGGTAAATGTTGTGGTTTTGATTAAAAGAACTTAAGTATGATTAAAGTTAAGCTTAGGCATAAGTATGAATGATTAAATTGAATTGGTTGGGGTTGTTATGATGTGATGAGGATGGATGTTGGTTGTATGTTGGATTTGAGGTTGATTTGGAATGGGTTTGAATGGTTTAAAATATTGGAAATCGCGTAAACATAGCCGTCGTAACGTCCGATTTTCTTTGAACTGTTTTTGTGCATAGCATTAGGACCCGAGAACCCCCTGCTAGATTATGACCACTGCCATTTTTAGATAGCTCATGTTACGAGCTTCGTTTTGATATGTAGTTCGTTCGATTCCGATGCACGGTTTAGGAGAAACGACCGTTTCAAGTAACGGCGTTTCGCGAACGAAACTTTTCCCCTCGCCTTACTTTGAAACATAGGTTAAAGACCAATAAGGGTTAATTAATGTATGAAACATTTATGGTAAGTGTGTTAGGAAGTTGGTAAGACACTCGCGAAGGAATCGCTTTAAAACTCATAAAGGTTAAATTATAAAAAATGGTGGAGCCAAGGGTACCCGAGTGACTTAAGCGAATCAGTGAGCGCAAAACAAGCGTTAGAGTCTAAGTTAGTTAAAGTATAGATTTACAAGTGATTTTGGTTTAATTCCAACTTACTTGTTGTTTATAGGTTACCAGACTCGTCCCGAGCCTTTTATCACCCCAAGTCGCTCAGGCAAGTTTTCTACCCGTTATACTGTTGTTGTGATATAAATATATGTATATGCATTATCTTGTGATAAGTGCATGATTGTTATTAGCAAATTTTGCGATATATTGGAGCATGCTGATATGGTATATATGCATGTCTGTTTCGTAATCTGGTTATCTATCTGTTGATTTCGATGCTTATAGTTGCATAATACCTATGCTAGAGATAAGCAGTAGTTACGTATACCCTTAGTATAGGGGACCCAAAGGTGAACATATTTCTAAACCGGGAGTCGAGGTTCCTGAGTATAATATATATATTTTATATATATATATGGTTATAGTTTTCCAAACTATTAATCGAATAAGGTTTATTCGATAACTTTATTTATTAATGAATATTATCTTGAATATTCATTCGAGGGCTTATGACTCCTTTTATTTTATTAATTGAATATTATTTGAATATTCATTTGAGGATGTATGACTCCTTTATTTTATTTAATGAATATTATTTATAATATTCATTCGAGGTATTATGACTCCGCTTATTACTGAAATATATTCTTTATTTCATTAGAGAATAAAGTGTTAATAATCAAACTTATTTTCGATTATTCAAATAAAGATAATACTTTCATATAAGTATATCTTTGGTTATTTAATGTTTATTTCAAGTATAAGTTTTAATACTTCTACTTCAATTATTTTTATAAAGATTATTCTTTATGGGAATATTATTTAAATAATAATATTCAGATATTTTCTAATATATGGGGACTGATTTACTTCATTAAATCAGCTTTACTCTAAACACTCTTTAAAGTGTTTTCGAGTCTTCAAAATGATTTTTAAAAGTTAGAGCGGATCCCAAAACTCATTTTTATATTTAAGATCTTCCTTTTAAGGGGATTTAAATACTCGCTCAAAACCTGAGGGATCCGGCTCTATGGTGTATTTTATATTCGCAACAAGGTTGCTGTTTTGATAAATGAATTGATTACTTGCCCAATGTTCGGGAAGTAAGCCCATCTAATTGAGTCGGCATAAGCGACATGCCGGGGTACGGTCTATCAAAGTGTAAGTGGCTGGGTGGCAGTCCATCAACGCGTAAGAGGCCGGGTGGCGGTCCAGCACAAGGTCCTTTTGTGGCCAGGGTGATGACCGATGGGGGATTCATCCATCTACTAGTAGAAAAGGTTACTTATTGGTATCTTTGCTTGATCAGCAAGATATCTGGTTTATGCCAAAATTCTTTTCCTTTCCAAAATTCATTGGATATTATAACTCTATTCATACTTTACATGACAGAGATTTTTAGGAAATGTATGAGATATATATATATATATATGGATATATATATCAGGACTTAATGAAGTATCTCGTAACTTCATTATTTATAATGATATTTTAAAGATTGAATCTATTCAAGTCTGATCTTGTAGTCTCATCTATGTGATGAACCTTTGAAACTGATTATAACTTGAACGGGGGTAGTTCAAGTAGTATTTGGTAAAGATATAAGTATTTTGGGGTATCTTGTAACTTCATCTTTTAAACTTATATCTAGTTAATGATTGTCTTATGAATGACAAAGATTTTCGGAAAAACGTTGAGACAAGGTTAGATATATGAGATCACCTTGCAACGATATTTTTTTATACAGTTATACACTGGGACTTTGTGTATATTATGCATGGAAGAGGACTTCCAATATTTTGAAAAGTATATATGTATATATACTGAATATTTTGCGACTTCATCGCATTAAGATATCAAACTTGGTTCATTTCTTTTGACCAAGACTTTCATGAGTATTATGAGTAGGCTCATATATTGTAAATCATTATACATATTATTTTGGTGGGCTTGCTGCTCACCCTTGCTTTATTTCTTCATCACACAACAACAGTTAGGAAAGATGGCCAGACTCCAGCAGACCCAGCGCAAGCGCGTGGGAAGCGTCCCGCGTCTTCCCGTTGATGTTGTAGCTGCTATAGCTGCAGAGATAGATCTATTGTAGATCAGACCATCTACTTTTGAGAATCAATTATGTATAATTATAACTTGTGGCAGATAATGGCAATTAACTGTAAATTTATCAAGTAATCATTTTGGGTTGTAATAACTTTTAAATTGTGGATTCAAAGACTTGTACTTATTTAAATTTCATCTCTGAGACTATAACGGGTTGTGGTGTGTGTTAGTGTGGGGTCACAGCATAAGGTTATTTATTATTAATTAAGTGAAGTGATATTGTGGAAAGAAAGACCGTGACGACCCGGATCCCCGACCCCGGATCTGGGGGTGTTACAGAAATGGTATCAGAGCTAAGCGTTATAAACCTCAGAGATGATGGGACGTTAAGATAATAAGTTAACTAAGATAATAAGAACTCTTGCCAAGTTCATAGTCGGGCTACCTAACGTAGCACTGACAGTTAAAACCCTTATGGGAACCCTTATAAATGTAGCGATAGAAGCGTAGTTCGTATATGGTAGCGGGACTCCGAACCCTGAAGTTGAGGAACATCAACGCGATGATGTTTTATTATTTATTGGGGATCAGATTATGGATCCGATAGAGCGTCCTAACGCGGGACCGGATGATGTTGATATTAAGGATGTAGCGGTTGAGGATGTTGTCCTAGAAGGGATAGTTGCTGAGGAAGATCCCATGGAGGATCCTGACAAGAATGAATAAAGGACCACTGAGGAATTGATGACCATGGTTAGGGAAACTACCAGAGGTAGGATTGGCCGGTCACTACCGGAGGTTCGTTCAAGTTGTAAAGATAGTAGCTCCTTTAACGCGGCTTACTCGTAAGACTGAGAAGTTCGAATAGACAGAGAAATGCGAGAACAGCTTTCAAGAACTGAAGCAGAGGTTGGTGATGGCCCCTATGCTGGCGTTGCCAGATGGAAAAAGGAGATTTTGTGATTTGTAAGTGACACTTCGCATAAGGAATTAGGGTGCTTCTTAGCACAGCAAGATAATCGCGTCTGCGTCAAGACAATTAAGGTAATATGAAATTCGATATCCCCGCCCGTGAGCTTAGGCTCGTGGCAATAGTTTTACCCTAAAGATTGGAGGCACTACTTGTATGGAGAGAAGTGCGAGAATTACCTAAGCCATAAGTGCTCTAGTACATTCTTACGCAGAAAGAGCTCAACATACGCCAGAGGAGGCGGTTAGAGCTAATCAAGAATTATGATTGGGAGATTCTTTATCATTCGGGGAAAGCCAATATGGTGGCTGATGCCCTTAGTAAAAAGGAGAGACTTAAGATGATAATGTCTTTTGGAGAGTTTATAAGAGATTTTGAGAAAATGGAAATAGTAGTGAAGGTAACCGGAGCCAGTACCGAAAAGCTGTTTGAGATAGCAATACAACCCGAATTATTGGAAAAGATCATATTGTGCCAGAAAAAGTTATGAATGAAGGCAGAGAGCCAACAAATAGATAAGAGGTTAATACCGAGAAAGATGAGAAGGGAATAATGAGGTATTCCTACAGAATTTGGGTTCCAAATGTTCAAGAGCTTAAAGATGAGATCTTAGATGAAAGCTAGTTTGAGGAATAAGATTTAGAGCAAACCCTGAACGTGATAGTCAGGGAGGTCGCCATCAAGATAGAAGGAACCCATGACATAATGGAGTGGAAAATGAGGATTTTAAATTAAAAGATGACCCCAATTATGGGGAGTAGGATGAAACATTTCATACTAAGGAAACAAAAAGTCGAGTAAGGAAAGGAGACCCGAGATGGTACCCCTATACGGCAATTCATGGACCTGTCTAAAGAGAACTTAGACTATTATCCCCAACCACCACCCTGAGGAGACAGTACGGTGAGAAATTCTTTCAGGACCTTTAAGTCGCTAAGCTCTCAGAGTTCCATGGAACAAGCTGACCCAGCCGAGGCAAGAGCCTGGCTAAAGGAAATAGAGGAATCATTTGAGATTCTAAATGATTGACGAACCACAAAGGACTGTTTTTGTCACTTACCCTCCTAAGAGAGAGGCCACCCGCTGGTGAAAGACCAAGAAAGGCACGGAGCCAGAGGTTATAATAAACTGATTTAAGTTCAGTCAATTGTTTTAGGAAAGTACTTCCCAAGGTTATGGAGATAGTGTAAAAGCTTTAGAGACAGAACAAAGGCAGATGAGTATGATGAATTATGAATCTAAGTTGTAAAAGTTATCAAGATTCGTTCTGAGGACACGAATCCAGAATGACGGGATGTATGAAATCAATGTTTATGTTGTGTTGGTCCATGAAATAATGATAAGAGAAAGGAAAATAAAAAGAAACTGAAGTGGAAAGGAATATAAAGGCAATAGAGTTTGAGGAATGATAAGGAAGTTGGGTATGAGGAAACCCTAAAGACTCGTAGCAATAGACATAGAAAAGTATGTAATCGTCAGGATGAGGGTGATATACCATGAGTTAAATTGATGGTTGAAGGTATAAGAGATACATATATATTATCCCCTGTAAGTTGGGAGGATTCGAAGAAACCTTGAGATAGTTCGAAGGATAAATAATAAGACGCGGATAGACTGAGGAGACAAGAAAGTAAGAAATTAAGAAAATTGGATGAAGGAAGTGACCTTCAAGAATGTGAAGTGTAAGACCGGTGGCTTGATACCCAGGAAGGGAGACGCCAGGTATGAAAGATATCCCAACATTGAGATGACTGTTGAGATAAACAACAAAAGTAAATAAGGATTTATTAAGAAGAAGTTCACGTTGAACACGACCAATATCTTCCAGATCATCCATGTGATCATTACCAAATCAGGAAAGAAAAGCGGATAACCATTTTTATCTTTTGGAGGCCATGTGGATTGACCTTAACTTGAATAAGGATGCTATTGTGAAATTCGGTATAGACTATCGAGGTGGAAATGATTGAATAAGATACCCTTATCAGGGATATATGACTTTATTTATCCATGGAAGGATGCTTGTACCTTTTTAAAGGTGGAATTAAGGATAGAACATCGGTAACTTAAAACGAATCCTAGGGGAATGCATAAAGGTTGGCATTTCACCCTTAATAGGGATAGTATGAGTTTTGACAGTATGAATTGGAAAGGATTAAGGTAATAATAACCTTTAAGGATCAGTGGAGAAATTTTTCAGAAGTATATAGACAATGGTTCTAGTATTAGTAAATGGTATTTTGATATGCCCTGTATATAGGGAATACAGGAGGAACGATTGAAGGATAACCTTAGAGGTTTTACAAGGAGAAAGGAAATATTCGAAATTCTCAAGAATAAAAATGTTGATAAAGGAAATATGACATAATTATAATGATGCCAAGTGGGGCACGTGTTAAACCACGAGAAAGTATGGATCGAACCAGTAATGGTCGAAATTGTTCAGGGCAATTAGGACTTAAGATAAAAAATGTTCTAAGTATGATTGAGAGTCAGTCTTGACAGTAATTAGCCTCTAAAGATTGAGGCAATAACTTATGGAAAAATGGTGATATTTTTTTTTCTTTTCTTTCCCATCTGATTTTAAGGATAACATCTTCACTCAAGCAGTGATCGGAAATAAGGTAGAAAATTTATTTGGAGGTGGTTAAAATGACATTGACTGTAAGGAAATTTTACTATCAGGAAAGGTCAAAGAGGTGGCCGACATTTTAAAGGTAAGTGGATAATTATAGGCGCGTGTGCCAAAAGAAAACAGTGATGATGGTTAAAAATGTGAAGGTTGAATTATGGTTTGGAAGATTGACATTCCTTCTGATGACTGTGCAATACCCAACCGTAATAGTAGTTGGTAAAGGTTTAATTCGTGTAATCGCCAGGAACGGGCTATCTATCTTAGGAGGTACTATCTTGAGAATAATCCAGGACCATGTTTCAAAAAGGACTAAACGAACCTTTGAGTTAAGTCTTCTATTTAAGGCATATGACTAAGAATGGTATTAACCTGCTATCGTTGCTTTGATTGAAACTCTTCTGTAATTTTATCTACTTCATGTCATGAAAGTACGTCAGAGTTTGGAGTGTTCTTCATGAATTGTGATTGGTGGTTATGTTAACTCCTTAGGAGAATTAGATACGAGATGTATGGACTCCGTATGGTTAGATATTAAGATTTTATGGAAAAGTGAATGACGACAGCAGGTCAGTGGTGGACCATAGTAAGGCACCAATGATTCTGCGAGTAATGAGCTGATTACAACCGTGAGAGTTGTATTGGAATGGGTGTTGAGATTGAGTACCACTAATCGGGTCGTGGTAGTGTATAAGTTATCATTGATAGACTAATTAAGTAGAGTATCTACCTAGTGAATTATTATTCTTTCTTATCAATAGAGAGTCGTATTATTATACGAGGAAGGTTGCGGTGCAAGCATAGAATTCTAGTAGCGATGATGTATAGAATGAGATCCCAGATTCGATTTTCGATGTCGAGGGAGTTTCAAAGGTGATTGTGTATAAGCTCGAGGAAGAGCATGGGTCCATAGAATGATGAACGGAATAGAAATATTTAGGCATGTGAAATAGGGTGCTATAATACTTGGTGTTGATATAAATACGTATATGTTTTGTTCTCCTATGACAAACCTCTATAGTTCAGAGGTAGGTTCCAAGCCAGATATTTTGTGGCAGTATATTTTTTTCATATATACAATTCTCTTCAGTTCGTTCTTTTCTCTTCTTTGCATTTCATGTAAGCTGAGAAGAACAACCCTTCCAAAAGGGGAGGTATTGCCGAATGACTATCTATCTGTGTGATAGAAGCCGAGTAGGATACCAGCTATTGTTTAATTGCTTGTCAAGTACTAAAGGCTGGCCACCTTCTGTACTAACTATGCGATATAACAAGTGTTCATGATCATAGTGATCTCTCAACAAATTCCTTTACTTCTATTTGATTGATCAAATTTTGGAAAATAGAAACAACTGAAAAAGGAGTAATAAAGTGGTGGTAGTATGTGGAATGGGAACACATTCGTGATACTAAGGTTGACATGGTTATTAAAAGGTTAGAGAACGCTAACGAGCAAAAGTATAACCAGTATAATATTAGGAACGGAAGGTAGTAGCGATTACGAACTGGAAAAGAATGGGTATTGAGAAGCAGAAGCTCTAATGCTAAAAGCAATAATGAGAGTCTGTGCAATAGACTTGAAAGAATTTGGAATGATCACTTAATTCGGATTGAGTTATCTTACGATAATAGATCATATGTCATTATCGAGATGTCGCCTTATGAGATCCTTGAGGGAAGACAATGTCGATCTCCCTTATGTTAGGATGAAGTTGTAGAGCGCAAGATGCTCGGACCCGCAGTAGTCCAAAGGACCAAGGATATGATAGATCTAATCAGAGGACGGCTGGTAGTAGCCCAAGATGGACATGATAAGTATGTTGATTTGACACGAAAGGATAAAGAGTATGAAATAGGGGACCTAGTAATGATATAGGTATCCCTTGGAAATGATTGATGAGGTTCGGAAAGAAAGGAAAGCTAAGTCTACAATTTGTTGGAAAAGTAGCTACTTAATCCTTCTTCAATTCAGTTAGCAAAAAGTGTCTTCATGAATCACTCTGTTGACTTTATTTATCAGAATGTCCAACTCAGATGCCTTTTGTAATAACCCCAATTTTGGAGAAATTTTGAAACCCTTATGAATAGTGTTTTTGCTGAACGAGAAAACTTTTCATGCCACGCTATGTAGGGGTTCTGTTATTGATCTTATGGGATATTATTAGTACTCTATGTGGTATATAAGTGTATGTAAAGATCGTCAGAATCCAATTCCGAACACTTTGATTTTTCCCGGAAATCCATAAGATACGGAGAGAATTGAGTATAAGGTAACAGGATAAAAAGGATTTAAATTAAAGGATTATAAGAGAGGATCATAGAAGGAATACAATATATTGAGAAAGGTTAAGGGAACCTAAGTAATAAGATCCCGGGTATGATCCCTCAAACGATAAACGAGAACGAAAGATAAGCGAACCGTAAAACAAATAAGTGACCAAGAGACAAGCTTGTACAAGAAGCCAGGGATTGTGACATCATCAAACCACAAGGTGTGGACAAGTGGGAGCATTATGACATGTGCAAGGTGACACAAGCATGACATGGGAAGGAAGGAGGTGTGGTGGCTTTTTAACCACACAAATTCAAGGGCAACAAGGTAATTAACTAAATCAAACACAAAAACAAGCCAACCAAGCCAAGCAAAATCATTTTCATCAAAATCAAAAAGAAACCAAGGCATGGTTCATCATGCTCTCGGCTTTTTACTATTGCAAATGGGCAAGAATTCAAAAACTCAAGATCCAAGCCTCCTAAATTGGTGAGTTAATTCCCTAATCATCTTCATGCTTAGTTAGGGCTATATCATGAGTTTAAGCCATTAATTCCTTCTCAATCTTCTTCATTTAATCAAAGAAGAAGACTATGAATAGTGTTTTCAAGTTTTTAACTTGAAGTTTTTTCTTGTTTTCTTGAAGATCCAAGCATTCTTAATACTTCTCAAGGCTTCTTAAGGCTTCCTAGCTCCTCCCACCACTTCAAGGAAGGTATACCATCTCCAAACCCTAGATTCCTATATATTATAAGATGATTTTGATTAGTAGGATGATATTGTAGCTTGTTGTTGTGATTAGAGTTTGGGATTTGAAATGGTAGTGAAATGGAATGGTAAATGTTGTGGTTTTGATTAAAAGAACTTAAGTATGATTAAAGTTAAGCTTAGGCATAAGTATGAATGATTAAATTTAATTGGTTGGGGTTGTTATGATGTGATGAGGATGGATGTTGGTTGTATGTTGGATTTGAGGTTGATTTGGAATGGGTTTGAATGGTTTAAAATATTGGAAATCGCGTAAACATAGCCGTCGTAACGTCCGATTTTCTTTGGACTGTTTTTGTGCATAGCATTAGGACCCGAGAACCCCCTGCTAGATTATGACCACTGCCATGTTTAGATAGCTCATGTTACGAGCTTCGTTTTGATATGTAGTTCGTTCGATTCCGATGCACAGTTTAGGAGAAACGACCGTTTCAAGTAACGACGTTTCGCGAATGAAACTTTTCCCCTCGCCTTACTTTGAAACATAGGTTAAAGACCAATAAGGGTTAATTAATGTATGAAACATTTATGGTAAGTGTGTTAGGCAATTGGTAAGACACTCGCGAAGGAATCGCTTTAAAACTCGTAAAGGTTAAATTATTAAAAATGGTGGAGCCAAGGGTACCCGAGTGACTTAAGCGAATCAGTGAGCGCAAAACAAGCGTTAGAGTCTAAGTTAGTTAAAGTATAGATTTACAAGTGATTTTGGTTTAATTCCAACTTACTTGTTGTTTATAGGTTACCAGACTCGTCCCGAGCCTTTTATCACCCCAAGTCGCTCAGGCAAGTTTTCTACCCGTTATACTGTTGTTGTGATGTAAATATATGTATATGCATTATCTTGTGATAAGTGCATGATTGTTATTAGCAAATTTTGCGATATATTGGAGCATGCTGATATGGTATATATGCATGTCTGTTTCGTAATCTGGTTATCTATCTGTTGATTTCGATGCTTATAGTTGCATAATACCTATGCTAGAGATAAGCAGTAGTTACGTATACCCTTAGTATAGGGGACCCAAAGGTGAACATATTTCTAAACCGGGAGTCGAGGTTCCCGAGTATAATATATATATTTTTATATATATATGGTTATAGTTTTCCAAACTATTAATCGAATAAGGTTTATTCGATAACTTTATTCATTAATGAATATTATCTTGAATATTCATTCGAGGGCTTATGACTCCTTTTATTTTATTAATTGAATATTATTTGAATATTCATTTGAGGATGTATGACTCCTTTATTTTATTTAATGAATATTATTTATAATATTCATTCGAGGTATTATGACTCCGCTTATTACTGAAATATATTCTTTATTTCATTAGAGAATAAAGTGTTAATAATCAAACTTATTTTCGATTATTCAAATAAAGATAATACTTTCATATAAGTATATCTTTGGTTATTTAATGTTTATTTCAAGTATAAGTTTTAATACTTCTACTTCAATTATTTTTATAAAGATTATTCTTTATGGGAATATTATTTAAATAATAATATTCAGATATTTTCTAATATATGGGGACTGATTTACTTCATTAAATCAGCTTTACTCCAAACACTCTTTAAAGTGTTTTCGAGTCTTCAAAATGATTTTTAAAAGTTAGAGCGGATCCCAAAACTCATTTTTATATTTAAGATCTTCCTTTTAAGGGGATTTAAATACTCGCTCAAAACCTGAGGGATCCGGCTCTATGGTGTATTTTATATTCGCAACAAGGTTGCTGTTTTGATAAATGAATTGATTACTTGCCCAATGTTCGGGAAGTAAGCCCATCTAATTGAGTCGGCATAAGCGACAGGCCGGGGTACGGTCTATCAAAGTGTAAGTGGCTGGGTGGCAGTCCATCAACGCGTAAGAGGCCGGGTGGCGGTCCAGCACAAGGTCCTTTTCTGGCCAGGGTGATGACCGGTGGGGGATTCATCCATCTACTAGTAGAAAAGGTTACTTATTGGTATCTTTTCGTGATCAGCAAGATATCTGGTTTATGCCAAAATTCTTTTCCTTTCCAAAATTCATTGGATATTATAACTCTGTTCATACTTTACATGACAGAGATTTTCAGGAAATGTATGAGATATATATATATATATGGATATATATATCAGGACTTAATGAAGTATCTCGTAACTTCATTATTTATAATGATATTTTAAAGATTGAATCTATTCAAGTCTTATCTTGTAGTCTCATCTATGTGATGAACCTTTGAAACTGATTATAACTTGAACGGGGGTAGTTCAAGTAGTATTTGGTAAAGATATAAGTATTTTGGGGTATCTTGTAACTTCATCTTTTAAACTTATATCTAGTTAATGATTGTCTTATGAATGACAAAGATTTTCGGAAAAACGTTGAGACAAGGTTAGATATATGAGATCACCTTGCAACGATATTTTTTTATACAGTTATACACTGGGACTTTGTGTATATTATGCATGGAAGAGGACTTCCAATATTTTGAAAAGTATATATGTATATATACTGAATATTTTGCGACTTCATCGCATTAAGATATCAAACTTGGTTCATTTCTTTTGACCAAGACTTTCATGAGTATTATGAGTAGGCTCATATATTGTAAATCATTATACATATTATTTTGGTGGGCTTGCTGCTCACCCTTGCTTTATTTCTTCATCACACAACAACAGTTAGGAAAGATGGCCAGACTCCAGCAGACCCAGCGCAAGCGCGTGGGAAGCGTCCTGCATCTTCCCGTTGATGTTGTAGCTGCTATAGCTGCAGAGATAGATCTATTGTAGATCAGACCATCTACTTTTGAGAATCAATTATGTATAATTATAACTTGTGGCAGATAATGGCAATTAACTGTAAATTTATCAAGTAATCATTTTGGGTTGTAATAACTTTTAAATTGTGGATTCAAAGACTTGTACTTATTTAAATTTCATCTCTGAGACTATAACGGGTTGTGGTGTGTGTTAGTGTGGGGTCACAACATAAGGTTATTTATTATTAATTAAGTGAAGTGATATTGTGGAAAGAAAGACCGTGATGACCCGGATCCCCGACCCCGGATCTGGGGGTGTTACACCTTTCTTGTTATGAGATAGTTAAGGGACACCTGTATACACCTGTCTAGCCCTGAGTCATTTATGTTGACCACAATCCTTTTCTCCTGGAAATTATCCCTTGTCACCAAGATCACCCTTATAAAATTTATTGTCTTTTCCAAAGCTTTCTTGTAAGTGAAGAAATTGTTGTTTAGAGAATTCCTGAGAGCCTTGAGCAATTCATCAAATTTCTTGCTCAAACTTCTCTCAGCTGCTTTGATAAGCCTCTCCATTCCAACATCAACTTTTTGAGTATTAGCAGCTTGAGCTTGAATAGCTTAGTTCGATGATCTTATTAACCTAGCCTCTATCTCCCCCTTAGTCTTGTTGGCAGGCATGATAAGATGTGTAGGGATTTCAGGCCTCACAGCTTCTGGAAGTGCATGTAGTTGAATGTTGAGTGCACCTGCTAACTTTGAACCATGGATGTGAGTTGGGAAACTTGATTTGTTAGAGACTCATTTTCTTACTGTAGAGTGGAGACTTGATTTTGGAGAGCTTGGATCTGCAAGTTTGTTGATGTAGAGATGGGTTGTTGAGAGATTGAAGGGAGAGAGGTGCCAAAAGTGGCTTGCACAGCTTCCTTTATACCTTCCATCAAAAGTGATGAAGGCTCACATCTGCTTTGATGAAGTTGATTCAACTTGAGTTTGGTGTTATTTGTATTTGCAATGTGTTGTTGAACTACCTCATGCAAAACCACAAAGGATTGCCTTAGATTTTTGACATTCGTACCTAATGAAGTCAGATCAAATCTTGCCATCTGGTCAACAAAATGTTGGAATTTTGATTGGATCTTGACTTGTGAAGGTATAATTTCATCAATCTTCTCGCTTACCATCTTTCTGATCTTGTCTTGATGACCAATCAAAGTCAATTCTAGTGCTTTACCAAATAAGTGAAAAGCTTTGATTTGAGCCTTGTAGACTTAGTTGACTACATCATACACTTCTTGTGGAGTCAGGACCTTGGCATTACTCCCCAAAATTGGGACACATTCCTCCCTGAATCTTGCCAAGACCTGATCCATCTCCAATGTGAATTCTTTAGACAGCCAAGCATCCACATTGCCATCTTTCTCATCTTCATTCACTATCTTCTGCTTTTGCTTCTCAACATCTTCATTATAAGATGGAAGAATTATCACACAGTCCTGATTTGTCATGTTTGTAGTGAGAAGATGTTGTGTGATGTTGGCAAGACCTGAAAGTTGGTCAAACAGAAGGTCATCTACTGTGGTTGGTTGGAATTAAGCATTTTCTAACCATTGTTGGATTGGATGAGATGATTGGTGTGAAGGGTCGGATGTTGAAGGAATGTCTGTAGGTTGAGAGGTGGAGTGTTGATCTATTATAGAACCACCTGTGACAGATGTCACAGTTTGACTCATAGGGCGACCTGTGGTTGTGATAGTTTGTTGTTCTCCACTTGTAGCTGAAACCTCCATTGGAATTGGAGGGGAGTTAACTAGGTTACTATCATGTACTCTAGTTTCAAACCCTTGCGTTTCTTTCAAAACACTGTCACATGAATGTGATGTACTTATCTCCCCATAACAGGATCATTGGCAATTGAACTCCTAGCTTTAATTATGAGTGCAATCTCATCTAGGGTTTTGAGGGGAGTTGTTCTCATAAGAGGAACCTCCAATTGAATTGGAGAGGATTTAGATAGCTCCCCCTCAGGAGTACTACCCTCAAACCTTACAACCTTTGAAGGTTGATTTGTACATGAAGGTGCATTAGTAACCACCACAAGGTCTTCAGTAAAAACTTATGAAACCCCTGTGTTTGTGTTGGTGTCATCAAGGTCTACCCCAGCATGTAGCCTCTCACCAACTAAATTTGGGTCTTGGGTGGTGAGCACAATTTCTTGAACAATGCCATTTGATGTGAGAAACTCTTGAGAATCAGATTCAAGAGTTTGATTAAATGAAGAAGAAATTTGGGAAATTAGAGTTTGAATTTCAGAGTTGAGTTTTGGCAGCTCCCTCTGAATGAATGAGGGAGCTTCAAGAGATGTGCTCTCTTTGTATGTGTCTTCCTTATTTCTCCTTTCATACACTTGAATTTGTTCAAGTGATGGTGCAGACTCTGTACAAGATGCATTAGGTTGGATGCTTTGTTCAATAGAGACAACCTATTGAGAGGATGCCTCTAGAGTCTGTTTAAGTCCCTGTTTTACAACTACATCCTTTTGGGATGATGCAGAGGTGGCTTGAGTGGACATCTCAGTTTATTTCACCTTCTTTGTTTTCTTGACCAAGGGTGACTCTTGTTCAGTTTGGTCCTCACCACTCTCATTTATTATTGCTAAAGGTGCCTGATTTCTCTTCTTTTTACTCACTTCACCCTTTTGAGAGGATGAAGTGGTTGGCTTCCTGGCTTCTATTTGTACAGAAGGAATGGTCTCAGCTTGGGAAGGCCCCTGTTGGTTGTCATGTGTTTCTGATTCCACAGGGACTGGAGCCATTACTGTACGAGATTCTCATGTCAGACATATGGTAATGGTAAGTCTTAAATCTCTCAATCATAAATGGAGTGAGTTTAAGACTTACAAGTACCTTGTTTTTAGTAGTAAGTGAACCAAACAGAACTTTGGACACTTGCTTATAATTTCCTATTTTAGTCCTATCTATACCACTAAGCATATGAATGTCATGCATTTTGTGATTTAAAGCAGACATTATAAATCTAGGTAGAAAAAATTATTTACCTCTTTTTGTCAAAGGCATTATGGGCATGGTGCTTAACTCCTCCATGATAAGATGACCAACATTGAGGTGTCTGTTGTGGGCCATTGAGAACACCAGCTTTTGGACAAAACTAGAGATGTTGTCATACTCTATAATTGATGAATTCCATCAACTCAGCTAGCTCATCCTGTGTTGGAACCTCCACCAAGTTTTCAGTTGGGATGCTCGAAGCTACATTGACATCATCTTCAGAAAATTCCACTTGATGGCCTCTAATGGAGCAATTAACCATAAAAGATATAGCCTGGTTTTCATGCACCACAGTCCTTGCCACAGCCGTGTTCCAAAAACCCCCCAGAATATCCAAGTACAAAACTGGATTTGCTGTCAAAGCACATGCAAAGTAAGTTTGTGAAAGAAACTTCATAAAACTCTTGAAAGATTCAGGAGCCCGATTTGCATCAGTAAAAGAGAGGTAATTGGTGCCCTCCTTTGGGATGAAAGGTGTAACTGTGTTTGATGCCATTGAAATAGTCTGAATTTGAGTGGGTAAGAAAAAGTAGAGAGAAAGAGTTTGAGACGAGAGAGAGCGGTTGAGATTTGGAAAAATTATGTCACTTAAAGATCTTAAAAGTGTAAAGATGCGTATGTCGAGATGTCTAGGTATTTATAGTAAAAGGTAAATGACTTGTCGAGAACTAAAAATGGTCGTTGGGAATTTGATTATCAAGAAGTCATATTTAGAAAATAGATACATATCGATATGTCATTTTTCTGACTCTTATCGAGAACTAGAAAACAACTTCTCGAAATGTCAAATAAATACCCAGTGTGTCCTGAATGGATTGAATTGTTCCAATTTTTTTTGGAATAAATGAAAATAAACTCAGAATTAATTTTATCAAAAATATCATACTGAAAATAATTTATTAAATAAAATTATTTCAGTTTGAGTTAAAGATAAGTTTAAATTATACTTGTAGAGAACTTAAAATGGATTACTCGAAAACTCTATAATACTTATCGAGAAGTCATACAGTGACTTATCGAGATGTTCATTCGAAAAGTATAGTAATTGTAATAACCCCAATTTTTGGAATTTTTGAAACCCTTATGAATAGTGTTTTTGCTGATTATGCTGAATAAGAAAACTTTTCATACCACACTATGTAGGGGTTCTTTTATTGATCTTCTGAGATATTATTAGTACTCTATGTGGTATATAAGTGTATGTAAAGATCGTCAGAATCCAAATCCGAACACTTTGATTTTTCCCGAAAATCCACCAGATATCGAAAGAATTGAGTATAAGGGAACAGGATAAAAAGGATTTAAATTCAAGGATTATAAGAGAGGATCATAAAAGGAATATAATGTATTGAGAAAGGTTAAGGAAACCCAAGTAATAAGATCCCGGGTATGATCCCTCAAACGATAAATGAAAATGAAAGTTAAGCGAACCGTATAACAGATCAGCGGTCATTAGCCAAGTAATTAGAAGCTAATCAAAGAGGTTAGTGAGGATGATGTCATCAAACCAACAAGAAGAGGACAAGTGTGGGAGGATGACATAATATGATGACCTAAGCATGACCAAAGAGAAGGGTGTTGTTGGTTGATTGTGAACCACACAAAATTCACCATGGTTAAAAGTAATAAATCAAAACAAAAGCAAGCAACCAAGCAAAACAAATCACAAAATCATAGAAACACAAAGTTGACTTCATTCTTCAAGAAAGCTCTCGGCCTTTCTCTGTTTTTTTCAAGAAGAAAAATCCAAAATCCAAGATCCAAGCCTTGTTAATTAGTGAGGTAATTATCTAATACTCCTTATGCATAGATATAGCTATCCTATAAGTTTGAGCTTCAAATTCCTTCACAATCTCTTCCTAAAATTCATGGAAGAAGAGGGTGAATAGTGTTTTTCAAGAACTTAAAATTTTGTTCTTGAGTTTTTGTTTAGATTAATCTTGGGTAAGGACTTTCAAGGGTGATTCCAAGCTAATTAGTTACTCCCACTCACAAGGAAGGTATAATCTCTTAACCTAGCTTTGTTATTGAATGTTAAGAGCTTAATATGAGTATTATAGTTCATAAGAGGCTTGATTGTTGTGTATGTAGAGATTAGTTGGTTTTGTGATGTTTTTGGAGTTGTAAATCTTGGTTATTAGTTAAAGAACTTAAGAATAGTTTTAGTTCATGTTTGAGATTAATATAAATTGGAAAAACTTGAGGTATTGGGGCTGTTGTAGTATGGTATGGATGGATTTTGGTTTTATGGTTGAATTATGTTGGTTTGTGGATGATTTGGAGTAGAATAAAAATTGATAATCGCGTAAACATAGTCGTCGTAATGTCCGATTTACTATAGACTGTTTTTGTTCTTAATTCATGAGAGGCTTGCTTGTTGTGAATGTAGAGATTAGTTGGTTTTGTGAAGTTTTTGGAGTGGTAGTTCTTGGATTGTTGATAAATGAACTTAAGTGTAGTTTAAATTCATGTTTAAGAATAGTATAAATTGATAATGTGGAGTTGTTGGGGCTGTTATGATGAAGTATGGATGGAGTCTTGGTTGGGATGTTGATTTTGAGTTGATTGTGAGATGATTTGTAGTGGTTTAAATTTGGGTAATCGCGTAAACATAGCCGTCGTAATGTCCGATTTACTTTAGGCTGTTTTTGTTCTTAACATTAGGACCCGTGAACTCACTGCTAGGTTTTGACCATTGCCATGATTAGATAGTTCATGTTACGAGCTTCGTTTTGATATGTGGTTCGTTTGAATCCGATATACGGTTTAGGAGAAACGACCATTTTAAGTAACGGCGTTTCACGAACGAACCATTACCCCTCGCCTTACTTTGAAACATAGGTTAAAGACCTTAAAGGACTAATTGGAGTATGAATCATTTATTTAAAGTGTATTAGGCAGTTGGTAAGGCACTCGCGAAAGAATCGCCTTAAAACTCTTAATGATTAATTTATTAAAAATGGTGGAGTCGAGGGTACTCGAGCGACTTAAGAGAATCATTAAGCGCAAAGCGAGCGTTAGAGTCTAATTGGTTAAAGTATAGATTCTTAAGCGACTTTGGTTTAATTCCAACTTATATGTGGTTTATAGGTTACCAGACTCATCCCAGGGCTTTTACCACCCCCAGTCGCTCAGGCAAGTTTTCTACCCATTATACTGTTGTTGTGAAGTATATATGTATATGCATTATCTTGTGATAAGTGCATGATTGTTATTAGCAAATCTTGCGATATATTGGAGCATGTGATATGGCATATATGCATGTCTGTTTCGTAATCTTGATATATATCTGTTGATTCAAATGCTTATTAGTTGCATAATATCTATGCTAGAGATAAGCAGTAATTGTGTATACCCTTAGTATAGGGGGACCCAAAGGTGAACATTTTCCAAAACCAGGAGTCGATGTTCCCGAGTATATTATATATATATATAGATATAGTTTACAAAACTATGAATCAAATAAGGTTTATTTGATAACTTTTTTTTTATTAATGAATATTATTTTGAATATTCATTCGAGGACATATGACTCCGTTTATTTTATTAATGAATATTATTTTGAATATTCATTCGAGGACTTATGACTCCGTTTATTTCATTTAATGAATATTATTTTGAATATTCATTCGAGGACTTATGACTCCGATTATTTACTAATTAATATTCTTTATTTTATTAAAGAATAATGTGTCGATAATCAAACTTACTTTTGATTATTCAAATAAAGATAGTACTTTCGTATAAGTATATCTTTGGTTATTTAATATTCATTTAAAGTATAAGTTTTAAAACTTCTACTTCAATTATTTTTATAAAGATTATTCTTTATGGGAATATTATTTAAATAATAATATTCAGATATTTCTAATATATTGGGATTGATTTATTTTATTAAATCAGCATCACTTCAAACATTCTTAAAAATGTTTTCGAGTCTTCAAAATGATTTTTAAAGGTTAGGGCGGATCCCAAAACTCATTTTTTATATTTAAGATCCTCCTTTCGAAGGGGATTTAAATACTCGCTCAAAACCTGAGGGATTCGGCTCTGTGGTGTATTTTATATTCGCAACAAGGTTGCTATTCTGATAAAAGAGTTTTTGATTACTTACCCAACACTCGGGAAGTAAAATTCTTGGAACAAGTTAATCCATTAACAGGCATCGCCTGGGAAATATCGGTGAGTTTTCCTTTCCATCTAGATACGACTTCTTAGTGGAGCGGTATCAACAAGTTTCTACTTGGGGAAGGGAGAACGAGCTTTACGTTTCAGGGTCATGGATTTCATATGAACTAGGAGTGGCGTAAGTGGTCGAGTAGCGCCGGCCCAGCCTTATTATATTGGCCCAAATGACCCGGAAGTTCCGCTAAGACGGTCCATTCCTTAGGAGTCCAGTGTTCGGTTGACAAGTAAATCCGACAGGTTCTCCTCTACATGTAGAAAATGGTGGGGTTGCACTACTACGACTTATCATCATAAGTCGTCTTCCTGGAGTGGTAAACTCCCGTAATGAGTTCATCATCCAATTGGATATTTCTGTAACACTACCCAGAGCACTTCGATAGAAAGGCTACGGTTGGGCGATTGTTGAGTGTTGGCAGGGTCAAGCTTTCAAAATGATGTTTGCATCAAATGAAGTATCTCGTAACTTCATTTTATTTTGATGATATTTTAAAGATTGATTCTATACAAGTTTTATCTTGTAGCTTAATCTATGGGATGAACTATTTATACATTGAACGGTGGCAGTTCAAGTAGTATTCGGAAAAGATATAAGTATATTGGAGTATCTTGTAACTTCATCTTTTAAACTTATATCTAGTTAATGATTGTCTTTTGAATGACAAAGGTTTCAGAAAAATGTTGAGACAAGGTTAGATATATGAGATCACCTTGCAACGATATTTTTATACAGTTATAAACTGGAACTCTGTGTATATTATACATGTCAGAGGATTTCAAAGATTGTGAAAAGTATATATGTATATATATACTGAATATTTTGTGACTTGGTCGCGTTAAGATATCAGATTGGTTCATTTCTTCTTGACCAAGACTTTTATGAGTACTCTGAGAATGCTCATATATTATTAATTATTATACATAATATTTCGGTGGGCTTGTTGCTCACCCTTGCTTTCTTCTTTCATCACACAACAACAGATAGAAAGGATGAACATGACCAAACTCCCAATTTGCAAGCGGTTAGGAAATGTTCCGCAGTTTTCTGGAAGCGTTGATGCCGCCATAGCTGAGGTAGGAGCTACCAATAGGCTAGGTTTTGAACTATTGATGAACCAGACTTATGTATAATATCAATTGTAATAATGGCGAGGAATATGTAAATTTATTCAGATCCCTTTTAAGGTGTAATGGCTTTTAATTGTGGAATAAAAAGACTTGTGTTATTTTTGGTAGTCATCTCTGGGACTATAACCTATGGTGTGTGTGTGTGTGTATATTGTGGGGTCACAGTACGCAGCAGTTGGTTGATTGTTAAGATTAAGTATTATTAAGGGAATTACCGGATTTGGGGGTGTTAGAGTAATTGCCTTATTCGAGAAGTCATAATAACTTATCGAGATGTCCACGAGAAGTCTAACAATGACTTATCGAGAGCTCTATCAAGAAGTCAAAATGACTTATCAAGATGTCTTACTCAAGAAGTCCAAAACTGTCTTATCGAGAACTACTTCGAGAAGTCTCAAAATGACTTATCAAGAAGTCATTTATACTTATCGAGAACTCATCTCTCTATATACTTTTGCTGCTTTCGAGATCTTTTTTATTAACTTCATATATTGAAAATATATATTAACAAAAAGACAGTTTACTTAGAATTTGACAAATTCCAAGTTGACAATAATTAAAATGAAAAAAAATATGCAGAGAAATCTGAAATATTTATAATTCACATTTCAGTTAATTTCCAATTAAATCAAATTAATTTTGATTTACTAAAAATTAATCTGCTGAAAAACATTAGCTAAGTTCTTGCCTTTAGGATGAAGAATATAGCATACCAATTTCACCTACAAGTCTAGTGAAATTAGCTTCATCCAAAGGTTTAGTAAAAATGTCAGCTAATTGTTTTTCTGTTGTAACAAAAATTAGCTCAATGGTACCATTTGCAGCATGTTCTCTAATAAAATGGCACCTTACATCAATGTGCTTTGTTCTCGAATGATTAACTGGATTAGCCACAATAGATATAACAATAGTATTGTCACACATTATTGGAATTTTGTGTAACACTAGGCCATAACCCATTAGCTAATTTCTAATCCAAAGCACTTGAGCACAACAACTTCCAGCAACTATGTATTCAGCCTCAGCTGTGGAAGTTGACACAGATTGTTGTTTCTTGCTAGACCATGATACATGTCCTTGTCCAAAAAACTGACAGCTTCCACTAGTAATCTTTATGTGAACCCTGCATCCAGCAAAATCAGCATCTGTGTATCCAACACCTTCAAAACATGTTCCCTTAGGATACCATAATCCCCAAGTTTGGAGTCCCCTCTAAGTATCTGAAAATTCTCTTCACAGCCATAAAATGTGATTCCTTTGGATTGGCTTGAAATCTTGTACACAGACATGTTGCAAATATAATGTCTGGTCTACTAGCAGTTAAATACAACAAAGATCCAATCATTCTTCTATAACCTGAAATGTCTACCCTTTTTCCTTTCTAATCTTCATCCAATTTAGTAGCTATAGACATAGGTGTAGATGCAGGTGAACAATCAATCATGCCAAACTTATTCAATAGATCCTTGACATACTTAGTTTGGCTGATGAAAATCCCGTCACTTCTTTGACTAACTTGAAGTCCAATAAAGTAACTAAGTTCCCCCATCATATTCATTTCATATTCACTCTGCATGAGCTTTGAGAATCTTTGACATAGCTTTTCATTAGTAGAACCAAATATGATATCATCCACATAGATCTGAACTAGGATCATATCATTACCATGTTGCTTGTAGAATATAGTCTCGTCTATTGTTCCTCTAGTGAATCCATGTTTGATTAAAAATTCTGACAGTGTGTCATACTAAGCTCTAGGTGTTTGCTTTAGTCCATAGAGAGCCTTGAGTAATTTGTAAACAAATATGTAAATTCTGGATCTTCAAAGCCAGGTGGTTGTTGCACATAAACTTCTTCTTCCAACTCACCATTGAGGAAATCACTCTTTACATCCATTTGATGCACCTTGAAATTTGAATGTGCATCAAATTCCAGAAAGGTCCTTATTGATGCAAGTCTTGCAACAGGAGCAAAAGTTTCATTATAATCAATTCCTTCTTCCTGTGAGTAACCTTTTACGACCAACCTTGCTTTGTTTTTGGTAACAATTCCATTTTCATCTATTTTTTTCATGTACACCCATTTTGTTCCAATTACACTTCTGTTCTTTGGTGCAGGAACCAATTCCCAAAATTTGTTTCTTTCAAACTGATTTAGCTCCTCTTGCATAGCAGATATCAAATCAGGATCAAGTAGAGATTCCTCAGTTTTCTTGGGCTCAACTTGTGAAAGAAAACATGCATGAAGACATTTATTTGCAGTTGCACTTCTATTCCTCACTCCAATAGTTGGATCACCAATAATTGTTTCTCTTGTGTGACTTGAATCCCACTTCCTGGTGTGAGTTTGTTGACTGGAGTTTTCTGTATTTTCTTCACCATTGACATGACTTGCAGAACTTTCTTCTCTTTTTCCCCCTGAGTTTGTGCTATTAAATTCAGGTGTTTGAGATGAGCTTCCATTCTCATTAATCACTTTTTCAGTTGACTCTTCATTTATTCTGTGATTTGTGTTGGCTTCAGCTTCATCCTCAGAATCACTATCAATGTTGATATTTTCAAATTTCAGGGTCTCAGCTTCATTTTCATCAAGGTATTCCAAGTCTAGACACTTGTCATCATCAAAAGTTACATATGTGCTTTCCATAATTTTCTTTTGTTCAAGCATATAGACTTTGTAGGAAATTCTCTCCAATAAATATCCCAGAAAAATTGCTTCAAAAACTTTAGAGTGAAATTTCCCACATATTCAGAGTTCTCTTTCAATATATAACACCTGCTTCCAAACACATGAAGATGCTTCACAGTAGGCTTTCTTTTAGATAAGATTGAGTAGGGTGATTTTCCAAGATTCTTATTGATGAGATATCTATTTTGAATATAGCATGCAGTATTCACAGCTTCTTACCAAAAGCTTGTTGGTAATTTAACATCTTGTAGCATTGTTCTAAAAGCCTCCACTAATGTTCTATTTTTCCTTTTAACAACACCATTCTGTTATGGTGTCCTAGCTGCTGAGAATTCTTGAACAATTCCCTTATATTTGCATAATTCAGTTAAAGTTTCATTTCCTAATTCTGTGCCATTGTCACTCTTCAATCTTTTCACACAATTCTGATCTTCAGCCTGTTTCTTAATATTCTTGATGTGTTCAATTATGATGTGTGGAGTTTCATCTTTAGAGTGCATAAATTCTACCCGTATGTAACTTAAGTAGTCATCCACCATCACAAGTACATATTTCTTTCTTGAAATTGATAAGACGTTAACTGGTCCAAATAATTTTCATGTGAATAAGTTGCAAAGGTGCACTTATGGAATTCACAGTTTTACTCTTATGACTTGATTTCTTCATTTTTTCTTTTTGATAACCTTCACAGACTTCATTTCGAGCGAACTCCATATTTGGCATGTCTCTCACTAACTCTTTTTTTACTAGAGTGTTGGTTGCTTTGTAATTCAAGTGAGAGAGCTTTTTATGCCACAACTTGCTTTGTTCTTCAGATGCCTTGGTGTAGAAGCAAAAAATTCCATCCTTATTTGTTGAGTTCAAGTCTTCAATACATAATCTTCCCTTTCTTACTCCTTTCAGAGCAACTTCATTTGTCTTCTTGCTGATGATTAAGCATTCTCCTTTGTTAAATTTGTCATTGAATCCTCTATCTGTGAACTGACTAATAGTTAGGAGATTTACTTCCAAACCAGCAACCAATGCTACATTATCTATGACAATATTTCCAGAAATTAATTTGCCATATCCCATTGTGAAACCTTTATTTTTGTCTCTAAAAGTCACTAATGGGTCAGCCATCTAGTCAAACCGCGATAGCAGGGCCATATCACCTTTCATATATCTTGAGCATCCACTATCTATGATCCATATGACTTTCTTCACTTTTCCCTACACATAATGAAGATTAAGTGTTTTTAGCTACCCAAACAGTGTTGGGTATTTTTTCTTGTTAACAGAATGTGCAGAATTAGAATGAGTTGATTCAGAAAGAATGGTGTTCATTGCTTGATTTGCATGTTCCTTTTTTTGATGCAGACCTAATATTGATTTCCTTGAGGTCTACTCTCAGCTTATGGCAACTTGTCATTACTTTCATGTTGCAAGGAATGCAATCAAACTTATCATAGAAGGAATAGGGATCTTCAGTCTTTGCTTCACCATACTTGCATGCTCCCAATCTTGGCTCACCAACAGCCTTTTTACAAAGGTGAGTTAAATGATTTATAGAGCCATATTTCTGACATTGTTTCTAGGAGCATCATCAATAAATGCAAAGTTGTTGCTTTTGTTATCCTAATCTTTCCATTTCTTTTTTCTTCTTCTTTCTTGCATCTTGAGTTTTAACTTCCTAGATTGGCTTCTTGGGATTTTGATCAACCATGGGCTTCTTCTCAGTTTTAGAAGTTGGATTTATTTATGTACATTTCTTTTCATTGTCCTCATCAGCAATTTCTTGATTTATGATCAACTCTTCTTCACTGAAATTTACTTCACATGCTTTGAACATAGGTGAATCGACCTTTCTCAGCATAATTGGGACATCTTCACTTGCAGTTGCTTTTCCCTTATCACCTTCAACTTTCTTGTAGTTATTCAATGCATCATAATCCAAGCCAATAGCTATGTTAGCACATGGCTTGTGTTTCTCATTGTACTGACCAACTAACTGAGATACAGTTCTGAATGATTTAAGTTTTACTTCATTCTTCTCTAGCTTCTCCCTCAACACAGCTTCTATCTTAGTAGCACACTTGAGCTTGTTCTTTAGATATTTATTTTCTTACTGACTGTTTTAAGCTCCACAAGCAGTAGATCAAACTTTTGTTTCTCACTCTCAAGCTTCGCATTAGCTTTTGATAGCCTACTGACCTTCTCAGTAGCGGCTACCATGCTAGTATGGATATGGAACATTTCTATGCTCATCTTTTCAATAGTTTCCTTATTTTGAATTTCATTTAAATTAATAGTGGTAAGAGTTGGTACATTTGTTTTTGATGAGGATGATTCTCCTTGTTCCAAGGCCATGAGTGCATAGTTTCCTACTTCCTCATTATCATCATTGTCTGAACCATCCCAACTCTTTCCTTCTGCAATATAAGTTTTAATCTATTGCTTTCTTAGAAGAACCTCGTATTTTGCCTCCAATTCAAGATAAGCCTTGTCCTTTTTCACTTTCTTTGGCTTCCTGCATTCTGTAGAAAAATGGCTCAATTCATCATAAGTGAAGCACTTGATCTTTAACATGTCAACAGATCCTGTTTTGTAACCATTTTTGCTTCCAGAGTTATACTGTGCTTTTCCTTTCCAGCTGTTATCCTTGTTGGATGTTTGTCTCTTATTTTTGAAGAACTTTGGCTTTTTACTCTAATGTTGGAGAATTTTCTTTCTAAGTAAGTGTTAGGAATATGTGTATTAGTTTGATGATATGTTAAACAAAACACTTAAGTAGAAATCTAGTGTTTAAAGCCTCAACGGATAAGACCACTCTGGCTATCCGTTGATGGAGTAGCTTTACTTAGAAATAAGTTTAGTATTGTAGCACATTTCAGTTTCTGTATTTAAGTTATAATTCTTAGAAGTTGTGGGAAATTATAAGTCATGTTGATCACTAGTGGATATGCAAATAGGAGGGCTAATTGTAAATATTTCATGGCTTGTAATTTTGTATAAATGAAGTAGTATCAACTGATAGATTAAAGGCCTTCAACGGATGAGAAATAAAGCTTCAACGGATGTCTCCAAAGCTTCAACAGATAACATCCATCAACGGATGAGTGCATGAACGGGTAAAGCTTCAACTGATAAAGCATCAACGGATAAAGCCATCAACGGATGAAAGCTATAACGGATGCTCAGTTCAATAGCAGTTGACAGTGACGATTCATAAGCTGACAGAGGCACATGGGTTGACAGAGACAATTGGAATGTGGTAGCCTCTTGGAGGAATCAAGAAAATGCAGCATTTCCATTCTAGTACAAACAAGGAAGTATTCAAATATTCACAGATTATCCTACATTGCATTGGATAGAGAAATGAAGAAGAAACATGTGAAGAACTATTTTAAAAAATTGTATTTTATTTTTTTCTTCACTTGTAAACTTGGTGATATATAAACCAAGTTGCAGTTAGTAATTAGATGATGAATTTTCCAGAGCTGTTTAGAAAAATATAGAGAGAAAATCATCTAGTTTGTACTAGAACGCAGCTGTGATCAATTCTTTAAATCACAGATTTTCTGAAATACACATCTCTGGTGGAACAACAAATCCACCAGAAAAGTTTCTAAAGCCTTTGTGTTCTTTACATTTGTGTCTTGAATATATATCTGTCTGCACCTGCTCAAAGAAATTCACACACAACTGTTCATCAAAACACTTAGCCTTTGAAACTGCTCAAAACTTGAAAAAGTTTTGAGATTTACATTCAACCCCCCTTCTGTAAATCTCATTGTTAGTTCCTTGGGAATAACAATTGGTATCAGAGCAAACTCTTAACATACAAAGAGTTTAAAGATCTATTCTACTAACATCATCAGTAAGAAGGATATTGGAGTAAAGATTCCAATCCTGGAAAGATATAATTATTATCACTGGAAAGTGAATATGCATCTACATCTTCTCTCTCAAGATGAAAGCTATAACAACTGCATTTAAAATGGTCCTCACATCCCTCACAAGGTGGCCACAGCTGCCACTGCCACGGTTGCTGTTGGACAGTCTATTCCCAAGCCAAAAGCAGAATGGACTGGTAAAGATATTGAAGAGGTTCACAAGGACAAGAAAGCCATGAACATTCTGTTTAATGGCCTAGACCAAGATATGTTTGATAATGTCATTAACAGTCAAACTGCTAAGGAAATTTGGGATACTGTGTAACTTATCTATGAAGGTACTGAACAAGTTAGAGAAAATAAAATGCAGCTTCTCATTCAACAGTATGAATATTTTCATTTTGAAGAAGGAGAATCACTGAATGATACCTTTAATAGATTTCAGAAACTGTTGAATGGATTGAAGCTGTATGGCAGAGTGTACCAAGTCAAGGATTCCAACTTAAAATTTTTGAGGTCTCTACCAAAGGAATGGAAACCTATGACTGTTTCACTAAGGAATTCTCAAGATTATAAGGACTTCACACTTGAAAGATTATATGGAATTTTGAAGACCTATGAACTTGAGATGGAGCAAGATTAGCTGTTGGAAAAGGGAAAGAGAAAAAGTGGATCAGTTGCACTTGTAGCTGACAATGAGAGAACTGAAGCCAGGAATGAAGAAAAGACAATGCCAAGTCTTAAAATTGGCACAAGTAAATCAGAATCAAGTAAGGGAAAGGAGCAAGTAGCTGAGGTTGAAGACAATTCCAGTCAAGATGACTCTGATGATGTTGATGAACATCTGGCTTTTCTGTCCAGAAGGTTTGTAAAGATGAAATTCAAGAAAAATACTAGATTCACTAAGCCAAACAAGAACATGGTGGACAAATCTAAGTTCAAATTCTATAATTGTGGCATAAGTGGACACTTTGCAAATGAGTGTAGAAAGCGAACTTCTGAAAAGAAGAAATTTGAGCAAGTGGATTATAAAAAGAAATATTTTGATTTGCTCAAACAAAAGGAAAGAGCTTTTCTGACTCAGGAAAATGACTGGGCAGCTGATGGAGCCAATGAAGATGATGATATGGAGTATGTCAACCTAGCCCTGATGGCTAATTTTGATGAAAATGAAACTAGTTCATCAAGCAATCAAGTAATTACTACTGACCTCTCTCAGCTTTCTAAAAATGAATGCAATGAAGCTATAAATGATATGTCCAATGAATTATATCATTTACGTGTTTCCCTTAAATCACTAGCTAAAGAGAACACAAGAATTAAAGAGAATAACTTGTTTTTAAGTGATAGGAATGCTTTGTTAGAGGGTAAGGTAATTGAGCTTTAAAAGATTAAAATCAAATGATTATCTGTTGAGAGTGAACTAGAAGAGTCTGTTAAGAAAGTAGAAATTCTTTCTAAACAACTAGAACATGAGCAAGAAGTAATCAAGGCCTGGAAAACATCTAGGGATGTTAGTGCTCAGATTTTCAAGGTTCAGGGAATTGAATCACTGTGTGAGAATGCCTGGAAGAAAAACGAAAAGGAAGTAGAATTAATTGATGGATTGTCAACAGATGTGGAATCAACGGATGATGAAAGTTATCCGTTGAAGGAAGAAAAGGAGCATCCGTTGAAGGCTCATCAATTAAAACAGGCAAGTGATTCTAAAAAGGATAATTTGAAAAATCTCAATAAGGAGTTTGGTTCAACTTCCAAGAACTTTGTCAAAGAAGAGGCTAGTACATCCAAAGATGCCAGTAAGGAGAACATAGGACACATGACTTTAGATCAGTTGAAAAATAGGCTTAAGTTGGTTGAAGATAAAAAGGAAACTCAAAGGAAATCTAATAGAAATGGGAAGGTAGGGATTAACAAGCACAACAATTACACACCTGATAAGTATGCTCCTAGAAAAAGTTATGTGCATTGTAAAAGTGTTAATCATCTATCTGCTAACTGCAAGTCTGTCAAGAATTCTCCCATGCCTTTAACTCCTTCCATGCCTAACATGTCTATGTCACCTCTGCATGCTATGCCTGTTATGTCTCAACAGAATCCTCATGCATATTTTGCAAACATGCCATATGTTAATAATCCTTATTTTGCTGCATCCAGTATGCCTCAAATGCCATACAACATGCCTATGTGGAATAACATGTTTGCACAATCTATGCCTTATCAAATTCAACCAAATGTGCTAAATTATTCTGTGACTAACCCTACACTTCAACCAACTACATCTGAGACCAAGGTTGACCCAAAGTTACCTAATTCAAAAGGTGCAGGAAGTATGAAGTCTAGGAAAAAGACTAACAAAGCTGGACCCAAGGAAACTTGGGTACCAAAATCAACTTGATTTGATTTTGTTGTGTGCAGGGAAAAAGAAGGAATCTATGGTACTTGGACAGTGGTTGTTCAAGGCACATGACAGGAGATTTCACCATGCTCACAGAGTTCAAGGAGAGAGCTGTCCCTAGCATAACCTTTGGAGATGACAGCAAAGGGTTCACTATGGGATATGGCTTGATTTCAAAGGAAAATGTCATCATTGATGAAGTTGCATTAGTTGATGGTCTCAAACACAATCTATTGAGAATCAGTCAACTATGTGATAGAGGGGATACTGTTTCCTTCAATTCTGAAGCCTGTGTTGTCACAAGTAAGAAGGACAACAAAGTGGTTCTAACTGGAGTTAGAAAAGGGAATGTGTACTTGGCTGACTTCAACTCTACAGATGCAGAATCAATTACTTGTCTTTTCAGCAAAGCAAGTCAAGATGAAAGTTGGCTATGGCACAAGAAGCTGTCCCATTTGAATTTCAAGACAATGAATGATCTAGTCAAAAAGGACTTAGTTAGAGGAATGCCTCTAGTGGAATTCTCAAGGGATGGACTGTGTGATGCTTGTCAGAAAGGAAAGCAAAAGAGAGCATTATTTAGTAAGAAGCTTGAATCAGCAATTGATGAACCATTACAACTGCTACACATGGATCTTTTTGGACCAGTCAATGTATTGTCAATTTCAAGGAAAAGATATTGTCTAGTGATTGTAGATGATTTCTCAAAGTTTTCATGGACCTACTTTCTTGGATCAAAGGATGAAGCTAGTGAAATCATTATCAATCATATCAAGCAAGTCAACAATCATCCAGATTTCAAAGTAAGAAATATTAGAAGTGACAATGGAACTGAATTCAGGAATTCTACCATGAGGTTGTTCTATGAAGAAAATTGGATCATGCATGAGTTCTCAGCTCCAAGGACTCCACAACAATATGGTGTGGTGGAAAGAAAGAACAGATCACTAATTGAAGCTGCAAGAACAATGCTTGAAGAGTCAAAACTCCCAACATATTTTTGGGCTGAGGCTGTTAACCGTGCATGTTACACTCAGAATATTTCTCTAATCAATCAGGCAAAAGGCATGACTCCCTATCAATTTTTCAAGGGAAGAAAACCAACCTTAAACTTCCTTCATGTTTTTGGTTGCAAATGCTACATTCTAAGGAACCAACCTGATAATAAAGGAAAATTTGATGCAAAGGCTGATGAAGGGATATTTGTTGGTTATTCTGCTGGAAAATCATATAGGGTCTACAATCTAAGAAATAACATTGTTATGGAATCTGTGCATGTTGTGTTTGATGATAAAAAAATTGATGGACTAACAGATGAGGGACATCATGAAGGACTCAAATTTGACAACATTGAGATATATTGTGATCATAGTGAAGACGAAAATGATGGAGAAGACACTTCGAAAAGGATTCAAAGTCTGCCTCTGGATAATGCACAAAATGCTGCATCAGTTGAAAGTCATAATTTAGCATCCGTTGATAGAAGTAATGCAGCATCCATTGAAAGACAAAGTGCATCATCCGTTGAAGTACATAATGAAACATCCGTTGATCATAGTCTATCAACGGATAATCAATTTACTTCATCAGTTGATAGAACTCCCAGTTCCTTTCAAAGGATCAGTAACTCAGGTGGAGTTTCAACTAATCAACACTCTATCTCATATCATGACAATACTGAGGCAACCTTATCTAGAGCTAATCTACCACCTCAAAGGAAATGGACCAAGAATCATCCTTTTGAATTGATCATTGGTGATGCAACATCTAAGGTGCAAACTAGAAGGGCTACTCAAGATGAATGTCTATACAGTAGTTTTCTATCAAAGGAAGAACCTAAGAGAGTGGAAGAAGCTCTATTGGATCCAGATTGGATTTTAGCAATGCAAGAGGAGCTAAACCAATTTGAGAGGAACAAGGTATGGAAGCTGGTACCCAAGCCAAAGAACAAGAGCTCCATTGATATAAAATGGGTATTCAGAAACAAGATGGATGAAAATGGCATTGTCATAAGGAATAAAGCTAGATTGGTTGCCAAGGGCTATTCTCAACAAGAGGGAATAGATTTTGATGAGATATTTGCTCCAGTTGCAAGACTTGAAGCCATCAGAATTTTTCTAGCCTATGCAGCCCATGCCAATTTCAGAGTCTATCAAATGGATGTCAAGAGTGAATTTCTGAATGGAGAATTGGAGGAAGAAGTTTATGTGAGCCAACCTCCAGGATTTGAAGATCCAAATTTTCCAGACTATGTGTATTATTCGTTGAAAGCACTTTATGGACTAAAGCAAGCACCTAGAGCCTGGTATGAGACTTTGTCAAAATTTCTCCTAGATAATTACTTCACAAGAGGTACTGTTGACAAAACTCTTTTCTTTAGAAATGTAAATGGCTCTACAATACTTGTTCAAGTTTATGTAAATGATATTATATTTGGTTCTACAGATGATAAGCTTTGTAAAAAGTTTGCTAAGTTAATGCAAAGTAAATATGAAATGAGCATGATGGGAGAGCTAACTTATTTTCTTGGTTTACAAGTTAAACAAGTTAGTGGTGGAATTTTCATTAGTCAAACTAAATATATTTATGATCTTTTAAAGAAGTTTGACTTAAGGGAATGTTCATCTGCAAAAACTCCCATGACCACTGCCACCAAGCTTGAATTAAATAAGGCTGAAAAGTCTGTGGACATTACAAGTTATAGAGGCATGGTTGGTTCACTTCTATATTTAACTGCTAGTAGACCTGATATAATGTTTTCTACATGTCTCTGTGCTAGATTTCAAGCTGACCCTAAAGAATCTCACTTAGTTGCTATTAAAAAAAATTCAGATATCTCAAAGGGACTCCAAATCTAGGAATTTGGTACCCTAGAGAGGCTGGTTTTGATCTAATTGGCTACTCAGATGCAGATTATGCATGTTGCAAAATAGACAGGAAAAGTACAACTGGCACCTGTCAATTTCTAGGGAATAAGCTTGTGTCATGGTTCAGTAAGAAGCAAAATTTTGTTTCTACATCAACAGCTGAAGCTGAGTACATTGCTGCTGGTAGTTGTTGTGCACAAATACTATCGATGAGGAATCAACTATTTGACTATGGGCTAAATGTTGACAAAATTCCAATATTCTGTGACAACACAAGTACCATTGCCATTACTGAAAATCCAGTGCAGCACTCAAGAACCAAGCACATTAACATCGAGTACCACTTCATAAGGGAACATGTGATGAATGGTACAGTGGAACTTCATTTTGTTCCAAGTGAAAAACATATTGCAGACATATTTACCAAGCCACTTGATGAATCAACATTCATAAGATTAGTAAGTGAGCTAGGTATGCTTAATTATTCATAAATTCATGTCCTTATTGTAATTTGTTTTGTAGCCTGAAATGAATCTGTTGCAAGAACAAAGTTGGCTTTAAGTAAAGTCTATTCTATTAATGGATATTTTTCCTATCCGTTGAAAGCCAAAACTGTTCTATCAACGGATGTTCATTATCCGTTGAAAGACAAATACATTTCTGGTAATTTTATCCTTTAATGGGTAAAACTGTGTTAATCTTCAATGGATTACTATTTACCCCATCCGTTGAAGTGTCACATCAGTCGTTTTAAGTAAGTCACAGCCTTTGATTCTTTTTACTTAACCGTTGATACATATATCTTTACATAGTTGTATGTATTTGTATTAAAGGTAGTTTTTAGAATACATACAGTTTTCCTTTATTCTCAAACGGCTGTAATTTACTTAAAAATATTGTTTAATTATTCTCTTTATGTTTTAATTTGAGAAAGTATAAAAGCCCCTTTGAATTCTTATTTTCACTTTACGCTTTCGTGCAATTTTTCAAAAGTTTTTACTCTCTTTCTCTCCCAAAACTCTCAACCTTTCTCTGCAACCTCTACCCACTACAATGGCACCAGTAGTAAAGATAATGTCCCAATCTGAATTTGTCTATGAGAAAAACAATTTTGTAGCTTTGGTGGAAAGGAACGAAGCCCACTCAGATTATCACAAGATGATGGACCTCATCAAAAACTGCAAACTAAGCTATGCAATGCTGGAAGCCCCAACAATTTACTGTGAGGTAATTGAGGAGATTTGGACAACTGCAGAGTTCAACCCCACTGATATGACCATCACTTTTTCTCTCAAAGGTAAAGATTACTGTATTTACTATGATGATATACAGTCCTGTTTCAAACTACCTGAAAACAATGCCATGACACCACACACTGATAATGATGTATCTAACATGTTAGATTCCATAGGTTATTCCTTTGATTCTGCTAGTTAAGGAAGTATTAGAAGAAAAGGCCTTAGGAAAGAATGGAGTTTTCTTGGTGATGCCTTTATCAAGGTTTTCTCTGGAAAAATTAGTAATTTTGATGCAATAACTTCATCTCTTGTTAATATGCTCTATATGCTAGTTTCTGATAGGTACTTTAATTTTAGCAATTATGTTATGCTAGAATTGGGTACTAGGTTAGGTAACAAGGCTAATAGACCTCATAACATCTACTATGCCAGATTCTTTATATTATTGGCTAACCATGTTGCTGAAGGTTTGGTCATAATCAATGAGAGTAATAAACTCAAATGCTGGGCACAAGAGAAGAGGGTCCTTGCAGACCTTTTGAGAATTAACCTCAACAATCAGGTGCCATTGGTATACTTACCAATCATGAATACACCTCAGGTAAGTAAGGTAAATACTTCTTCAACTCCTACTACTTCCAACCCCATCATTTCTTTGCCTTCAAGTGTTGCCATGAAATCTGTGTCTTTGTCCCAACAGATTCCTACCAAGGCTACCAAACCTAAAGTTTTAAAACCAAAGTCAAAGAAAGCCACCTTTGTTGTTTCTCAAAAGACAACAGTTGTAACAACTACCATAAACCCTGAGGGGAGTGAACAGGGTGTGAGTGGTGAGGGTAGGGGTGAACATCAAGAAAACCCCCAGGATAAGGTAGGAGAGGTGAGTGGTACCCCAGCTAGCCAAGCCACAATTTCTCAAAAGACTGTGGTGGTTGAAAAGGATTCAAACTCATCCCTAGTTGCATCCCCCCAAAAGGGTGCAACTATTGAAAATAGTCCCCAACCAGGGACACAGAACAAAAGAGGGAGGGACACTGAAGCCACACACTCACCTGTAAAAGCCTTTACAAGAAGAAAAAGGGTCAAAACCCTAGTTTCCATACAGGGTGCACACACTGCACAGATACACCCACCTGTATCTATGCCTTCTCAAATTCAGCTTGATGTGACTCCAACAAATGTGGAGTCACAGCCCCATTCTCTCAAAATTGACACACATCAATCACCAAATTCTCCATTACCATCTCTGGATGTGGACATGATATTCACATCAATTCCTGATTCTCCCTCTTTACAACTCAGGGAGGAGCCCCACTCAAATACTGGTGATCATCATCTTTTAGATGATTTGTTGGATCATCAGCCAATTCTTTCAGACTTAGTTGAAGAATCTGTCACCTAAATTAAAATCAATCCACACAGATTCAACAATTATGTCACTTTCAATCTCTACTTCTTTTCCTTCTTCAACGGATATCTCTCATCCGTTGACAAGTGGTTATTCTTCAACGGATAAGCTTAACAGCAGTTATCCATTGATACCATCAGTTTCCACTTCAATGGATACTCCTTATCCGTTGATAGCCTCTACACAAGCAACTGAATTAATTCCAAGTGTAGAAGACATGGTTACTATACAATCACTTCTAGGATTGAGGGAAGAGAGTGAAAATTTGAGTGAGAGGCTGGGTTGCTCCTAGGCAAAAGGAGAGCTTGAGAGTCTAAATATGTATGTTATTTCTTCCAGCATGGCAAAAGAAAGTGAGAGGAGTGCCACCTTAGTAGGTGAAGGTGAGGGTGTGAGGAGTGTGAGCCAGGGGGAGCCCCTGATGCAAGAAAAGAGAGAAATTGAGAGAAAAGCAGGTACAGAAAGTATAAGGGTGGATCCAGCCATTGCTCATGAGTCAATGATTGTGGATGATGCTGAAAAGGAAAGACAATTTCAGTAACATTATAAAGCTGTAATTGATAACATTTCCTTGGATGCTGACACTTTTACTTATCCTGTGTCAGCCTATCAACTGTTGGCTACTCAGGGCAATGAGGAGGCAGAGAAAACTTTAAATCTAGTACATACTTCAGAATCTCTACAAAGGGATAAAGCTGCTGTCAATTTGATGCCTTCTACAGCTGGTGAGCCATCTGAAGAATTTGGAGTAAATTCTAATGATGATGACTCTATTTTATTTGATGGAAGCATGAACTTAGGGGGAGATGAAGGCCCAAGTTCTATTCCAGATTTACCTGAATGGGCATTGACAAAGGAGTCTACACCAGGACAATTCAATGTATCCTTAGTCAAACAAGTTATGTATATCCAAAAGGCCATTCAGAATACCTCAAATGCTGGTACCAAGGCTATTCTTCAAGCCCACCTAGATTCTCTACATCTCATGAAGCTACAGCAATTAAGACATAATCTGAGTGTGGATGAACTCAAGAAGGATATAGCTGACTTGATGTCCTACAATTCTGAGAAGCTGGATTCAATCATGCCCTATGGTACCATACAGGACCTGTTACTGAGACTGAGAAGAGAATCAGATGCTGAAAAGAAGCTAGCCAAATTGGAGGACAGAGTTCAAGTTATTGAAAACTCTGTGGTCACCATTCTTCAAAATCAATAGTCTCAGACCAGTCTTCTAATACAACTGGCTAAAGCACAAGGATTGACTCATCTCTTTGATGATAACAAAAAGGGGGAGAATAAAGTGGAAGGGGAAGGGGAGCCATCTACAAACATTCAAATATCCAAAGTGCTAGTTCCTGCCATCACTACTTCTCCAACACTTTAAATCAAAGGAAAGCTTGATGGAATTGATCTAATCCAGCTAGCAGCAGCTGAGATGAAGGTGAAAGAGCAAAGGAAAAAAATTGATGAAAGGATGCAACAGGTGTTTGGCTCTAAAACTAAAAAATCCTTATATGTGAAATATAGCACAAAAGTTGAGCAAATCACAATGGAGCACAAGCCAGTAAGGAGGAATAAGGTTGGAGACACTTCTTTCAGGAACCTGAAGCCCATGGTACTCAAGCTAACCACTAGATTCAACAAGGACTCTACAAAGAACCCTCTAAGCTTTGCTCAACTAAAAGAAGTGGATTTTCCTCTTCCAAAGCCTGATGAAGACAAAGTTTTGGGTGGTAGCATCATAAAGCACAAAGAGACCAAGGATGTAGTGGAAAGAATGAATATGGCTATCATCTATAGAGAGGGAAAGAGTATCTGTGTGATGCAAGGACATCCCAAATTCTCAATAGCCAAAAGGGAAGAAACCATGAGGTTAAAGGAAGAAGCTAAAAAGCTGAAGGCTGATAAAAGAGCACAAGTAAAGCTTGAAAAATAGCTAAAGTCAAGTCAGACCGAAGAAAAGATGAAGATTGAAGACAAGAGTGAAGAAGACAAGATTGAAAGCAGAAATGTGGATATGGGGAATGTGTTTGGTGAGAGTGTGGAGGAAAGAAGGGAGGAAAGAAAGGAATGGCAGAAAGGGAACAGAAAGAAGGCCAATGCAAAAAGGAAGAGTGGAGATGACACTGTGGAAACCCAATCAAAATCTAAACCACTACCTTCCATTCCTGAACCTTTTGTTGTTGATCCCAGTATAAATGTCTATGGTGAACCAATCACTCCTAAAGAGGAACCTATTGATTGGGACACTATCAACTTGCCTACCTTCCTAACTACCTCTCCACCACCAAAGAAACTGAAAAGAAAATCCAAATTAACACATCCCCTAACCTCAAGTAAATTCACTCAGAAACATAAACCTAAGCCTAAGCCACACGCCTCAAAGGATGATTATGTTCACATTTGTGACATAAAAGAGTATACAGATATTGAACTCTATCTGGATGAGCTAGAGGAAGTAAGGGGAATAAGTGCCTACAAACAGCTCCCAAAAGGCTAGTGTTCAAGTATAAAGGAAGTGAGGAAAGGACTTGGCCTCTTCAAAGAATTCTGAATGAGGGCTATTCTACCTTGGTTAGAGTCTACTCAGCTATCAAAAGGGATTCTGGCTTTACCAGGACTGCCAAAACTGAGATTCTCAACAAGATTGCCAATATAAGAAAAACTTGGTGGGAGTGTAATTCCTTGCCTAGAACATTACTCATCCCCGAGCATGGAATTACAATTCATAAATCACCTCATTAGCTGATGGAGTTCGGAGACAATAAAGGAGTCAGAAGATTTTTCAGACTTGAAGACCAGCTTAAAATTGCCAGTAATGAAACTCTCAAGGATATGCAATCTAAGTTGGATATCAGTGAAGAAGATGAAGCTGAATTTTACAGACAACTCCAACTCCAAGTAGAGTAAAATGACAGGAGGCTAGGGAAGAAAACAAGGGAACAAAGGAAAAGAAAATAAATTGCTCAGTCTAAAGGAGCATCCTTGGAAACAATGTAATTCTTCAATTCTATCTCAGTACATACACTTTTGTAACACTTTTGAATTTCTACTTGATTTCAGCTGATATATTTGTTAAGTGTTTTGTTATCATCAAGTTAAACCTAAATTTATGCCTACAATTCTAGTAGACATAAATAGGGGGAGATTGTTAGGAATATGTGTATTAGTTTGATGATAAGTTAAGCAAAACACCTAAGTAGAAATCTAGTATTTGTAGCCTCGACGGATAAGACCACTCTGGCTATCCGTTGATGGAGTAGCTTTACTTAGAAATAAGTTTAGTATTGTAACACATTTCAGTTTCTGTATTTAAGTTATAATTCTTAGAAGTTGTGGGAAATTATAAGTCATGTTGACCACTAGTGGATATGCATATTGGAGGGCTAATTGTAAATATTTCATGCCTTGTAATTTTGTATAAATGAAGTAGTATCAACTGATAGATTAAAGGCCTTCAACGGATAAGAAACAAAGCTTCAACGGATGTCTCTAAAGCTTCAACGGATAACATCCATCAACGGATGAGTACATCAACGGGTAAAGCTTTAACTGATAAAGCATCAACGGATAAAGCCATCAACGGATGAAAGCTTCAACGGATGCTCAGTTCAATAGCAGTTGACAGTGACAATTCATAAGCTGACAAAGGCACATGGTTGACAGAGATAATTGGAATGTGGTAGCCTCTTGGAGGAATCAAGAAAATGCAGCATTTCCATTCTGGTGCAAACAAAGAAGTATTCAAAGATTCACAGAATATCCTAGATTGCATTGGATAGAGAAATGAAGAAGAAACATGTGAAGAACTATTTTAAAAAATTGTATTTTATTTTTGTCTTCACTTGTAAACTTGGTGATATATAAACCAAGTTGCAGCTAGTAATTAGATGATGAATTTTCCAAAGCTGTTTAGAAAAATATAGAGAGAAAATCATCTAGTTTGTACTAGGACGCAGCTGTGATCAATTCTTTGAATCACAGATTTTCTGAAATATAAATCTCTGGTGGAACAACAAATCCACCAGAAAAGTTTTTAAAGCCTTTGTGTTCTTTACATTTGTGTCTTGAATATATATCTGTCTGCACCTGCTCAAAGCCATTCACAAACAACTGTTCATCAAAACACTTAGCCTTTGAAACTGCTCAAAACTTGAAAAAGTTTTGAGATTTACATTCAACCCCCCTTCTGTAAATCTAATTGTTAGTTCCTTGGGAATAACTGTAAGCCATGGACTGATCTAACTCATCCAGTTCATCTAAGGTACAAAATTCATCCTCTTCAAGTTCAAGAATAACTTTCTTTTGTGGTTCCTTGTTATTTTGTTCATTGCTTGAGACAACTGGAGTTTGGATTTCCTGTTCATTATCATATGGTTGGCTATCATTAACCACTAGACCACTTGATCCATCAACAATGTGCCCTTGACCATCTCTTAAGGACTTTCTTTGAATCATTTCCAGTTCATAAGTTTCTAAGATACCATATAAAACCTCCACTGTCATTCTGCTCAAGTCTCTCCCTTCTCTTATAGTTGAGATCTTCTATTCTAAATGGTCAGAAAGGGTGAGCAAAAACTTCAAGTTAACCTCATCAGCTTCATAATATTTGTCATGGAGATGCAAGTCATTAATCAGCTTATTGAATATTTCAAAAATATCGGTTATACCTTCTTTAGGTTTAGCCATGAAACCCTCATATTGAGATACCAAAATATTCCTCTAGTTTGACCTAACTTCCTCTGTTCCCTCACACAAAATTTCTATCTTCTCCCATATCTGTTTGGCTGTGTCATAGTTGATAATGTTATTAGACATTACATTGTTAAGTGACTCTATTAAAATTAGTTGCAAGCCACTATCCAAATAGACTTTCTCTTTTTCAGGTTCAGTATACTGTGAAGTGTCTTTAGGAGAATAATGAGCTGGAATGACCATATCTCCATCTGTAGATTCCTCAACTCTTTCCATGGGGGTGAAAGGACCATTTTTGAGAATCTGAACATTTAATAGGTTGGCCATATTTATAAATAGAAACATTTTATTTTTCCATAATGTGTTGTTAGATCTGTCAAAGGCAGGAATCTTGATACTGATAATCTTCTGTGTATTCATTCTTCCAAGATCTTTAATCTGTTTGCTTTTAGATTTTGATTTGATACCACTTGTTAGAGAATGAGTACAACACAAGGAGTGAATGTGTTTTGGGTATTTGTAAGGTTTTTGAATGTTAATTGCTTGGTTAACAATGCAGATAAAAAATCGAGCAATATTATATTAACTGAAAATAAACATTGCACACAATATTTCAAAACTCAGTTAATTTTGTATTAAAAATAAGCTAGTGTTTTGCTCCAAATTCTAGGTTCTTTGTAAGTAAAGAACACAGCTTCTTCCTTAACAGAGTTACAAGAAATTTTAGATTTGTTTGATACTTCTAAAAATAAAGCACCAACATTTACTTTATAGATTATTAAACACAGGTTTACACAACATGCAATAGAATGAACTAAACCCTACTTTAAGTTATCTCTAAAGCTTTCTATTTCTGGCTTAGTGTATCTTTGCAAATCCTGTGAATCTGTGACTTTCCTTTGTCAGTTAATCTTGGCATTTAATTGTACTCTTCAAGCTGCTTTTTTAGACTTTTCAATCTAAGTGATTAGATCATTTGTTGATTGATAATATTGAATATTTAACTTTTCTATATTCTGTACTTGAGCTTTATATCGAGATCTCCAGTTTAACCTATAGAGAACTGACATCCCGATAAGTATAATGGCTCATCGAGATCTCTTAGTTCTCTATAATTTTTTTGACTTGTCGAGGTCTCTGAGTTCTCGAGGTAACTTTAACTTGTCGAGGTCTCTAAGTTTTCGAGGTAACTTTGACTTGTCGAGGTCTCCAAAACTCTGCATGTAGAAATGACTTGTCGATATCTTTGAGATCTCTATAGGCATATTGACTTATCGATATCTCTGAGATCTCTAATGAAATATTTGACTTGTCGATATCTCCAATCTTCATGTCTTCATTTGAACTTGTCGATATCTTTGAGTTCTATATATGCAAGGTGACTTGTCGATATTTTCAATCTTCATATCTTCATTTGACTTGTCGATATTTCTAGGACTTCTCGATAGGCCAATTTGGACTTCTCGATAAGTCATTCTAGAGTTCTCGAATGACTTCTTTATATGACTTGATTTGTGACTTGTAGATATCTCTGACTTAAAACATTTTTCCTAAAATAGATTTATTCAACTCCAAGCTTCTTCACACTTTCTCTGAGGTATGATCTTCTTGATCTTCTTCCAGAGTTTATTCTTAGGCTTGAGACTGTTTACAAAAATATACACCAGTTTAATCTTTGACACTTTTATAGACTCGAGTAATACAATATAAAATACAAATTAAGATTATCATACAACTAATTCTTAGGGTTGTCAATTTGACTTAGTCTTGTTATAGTAAAAGCATGTCTTGCACAACAAAAATGATTTTGATGAATCATTTCCCGTTAAATATCTAAACTCAGTCAATATGCCGTGTATCCCAAAACATGAGTTGAAGATTAAACTTGGAACTCCAATAATGCTTATGAGAAATTTGAACCAGATTCTTGGGCTGTGCAACGGAACTCGGATGGTAGTGACAGGCTGTAAAAAAATAGCTTTGAATGTCAGATTCTATGCGGAACTCGTGTTGGTAGAAAACATCTAATTTCGTGGATCGATATGGTACCCACAGATACCAATTGGCCATTCGAGTTTAAGAGAACCCAGTTTCTGTTACAGGTTTATTTTGCCATGACGGTTAATAAAAGCCAAGGACAGTTGCTTGACACGGTTGGATTATACCTAGCAAAGCCCGTTTTCTGTCATGGTCAGCTCTACGTTGCCATATCCAGAGTCACATCTCCTAGCGGTCTTCACATCCTAATTGATAGTGACACGGGTGGAAGCACTAATGTTATGGATAATGTAGTTTTTGTTGAATTATTCTATAATTTACCATGTGTAGATGATGAGTAGGTATTGGGTTCACCGGAGAATCATATGTAACAATAATACAAATTATTTATTAAGGATTTGCTTTATAACCAATGTTGAATGTTCATTTTCTGAACAAAATGTGAATGACCAATTATAGTAAAAATCTTAAATACTTTATTAATAATTCTTAAGTGAACAATTTATTAAGTATTTCTACTAAAGATCAGTGATGTAAAATTGGATAACCAAATTCGAGTAGATGGTCAGTCCTCTGTCTCATATGCACTCCTAGATGAATTTTGTTGTCCACTACTCATAAAAACCAATCCAGACTCAATGCGAAATTGTTTATCCAGATTTCGTTAAAAATATGGCAGACCATGCATATTTAAGATCAAGAGAAATTTCAACTCCAACAAATGCTATAGTGGACGACATAAACTCGGTACTGCTTGAAACGATTCCGGGTACATTTCATACCTACCTTAGTCAAGATTGTAATATCTGAGATATGACGTGTAATAATTTTTGTCAATATAAAAATATTATGTGATTATTATATGGATTTTTGGTGAATTATCTCTTAATTGGTATCTGTGTTTGGATGTTTATATGTGGTAATATTTGAGAATTTTTAATTTTTATATGTCCAAAATAAAGTATATATAATTTTAATATTTTTCTACTAATTTATGTGTTGTCATATGATTTTATAAATTAATATAGATTTAATAAATTATTTTCCTGAGTAATTATAAATTATGATATGACTTTTATTTGGGTAAATCAATAAAACCCGGAGAAACGGGCTATTTTGATTAAAATATTATATTATCTTCTCGTAATTCGTGTAATCAAAGCGCCGAGACCAAGATTGTATTTACAAAAAGCCTGGTTTTGATAATTATACCAAAAACCGATATCGAATTGGATCAGTTTTATTAGTGCTTAACGATTGAATATTCTATTTTTATATCCGACATGATCCAACGGGGTACCAATATTCCGTAAATATAAAGAGCCAATACAGTATCTTATTTTGTATAGATAAACACAAATAATCAGTAAAATCTTATAATTATTCAAAGAAAATAAATAAATTCATCTCGTTCTTAATAATCAAAGGAGGATTCTAAGGCGTTATCGAACTCCAATTTTGGCGTGCAAGTAGTCGGATCAAAGCTCGTGACAAGTAGAATCAAGTTCTTCAATCTACTAACTAGCAGATTCAAGTGGTATTTTTCTATATTTTTATTTAAATTCAAATTTAATTATGATTAAATTATGACTTTTTGATTTTGAAGTTGTTTATGTGTTTTGATTATTGCATGTTGTAGATCATGAAATTCTGGTCAATTTGGTATATCATATGTTGAATTTTGAGTTCAGTAACATAGAGAAATTTGTGTTTGATTCACTGATTTAAGAATTAGGGTTTATATAACTATAAATGTTCTTAATTGATTTTTGGGGATTTCTGTTCTAAGGGTTATTGATGTAATTGCTTAGTATCACTAAAACTAATGGTGTGGGTGTGAAGTACGAAGGGTAACCAAGTCGAGGTCGCCGGAAAAATAGTGGTGGCGGCGGCGTTTTATTTTGATCGACGATGTGGCCGTTTGGACGAGTTTTTGACAAAATTAAGACTTCCTTCACGTTCCTGGGTAGCTGTAGACTAATTGTTGTTAATTTGGTGAAGTTTTGGGTCATTTTGCAGGTCGCTGGAAAAGCTCCATGGTGGTAGCTATGGAGTCCGGCCACCGGAGAAGGAGAAGGTGGCAAAATTGCCATTTGACTCCCTTGCTTTCAGAACTTTGCAAATTATTTTCTAAATTTTAAAATATTTACAATTTAAACCATGCGTATAAGTTTTCAAATTCTTACACTTTACCCTCTAAAAAAAATTTTATTTATTTATTTTAACTCTAAAAAGACTTTTTAAAGATTTAAAAATTTAGAAATAAATCTGAATTATTTAATTAATTAATTTTAGTTAATAATTAATTATTTAATTGGTCAATTAATTTAAATATTAATTGACTAATTAAATTAATTATTAATTAATTAATTTTAATTGATTATTTAATTGGATTTAAATATTTATTTGATTTAAAAATTCTGAAAAATAGTTTTGAGCCTTAAACTATTTTTCTAAATTATGTTCAAGTCTAGATAATTATTATTAAATGATTTTAAAGTCAGATTCAGGTATTTGAACCCTGTTATTTATTTACAAAATAATTTTGAAACCCATTTTAATTCCAAAAAATATTCAAAAATTTGTATTAAATACCAGAAAAATCATTTTTATCGAATACCTTATGTGCTATGTGTTATGTGCTATCTGATTATTATTTGATAAGCCTATGTGTTCATTGATTGACGGTTGTTGCATTAACTTTCAATCGATACGTCGGATTTGGGTGAAACGAAGGGTAGATAAAAGTTTATGAGATCTATGTGACGGTTAGAATAATATGAGATTGAGTATTGATAGATACTTGTGATGACTAGAAGAGTAAACGAGGTGTAGAAAAAGAAAGAAAGTGATCAGTAAATAAAACTGAAACATAGAAAAAGAAAGCAAGTGATCAGTAAGTAGAAGCGAGGTATAAAAAAAGAAGATAAGTGGTTGTCGAGTAGAACCGTTAGACGAATGCAAGTAAAGTTGGAAATCATTTATGATAAGGCAAGTGTACTTAAACCTTCTTGAGATATATTAGAAATATACCCTGATGTTCATGTTTTAAATTGCAAATGCTGTAAATATACTTGAGTTATACCCAATGTTAGCATGTGATAGTTGAGTTGTTTAACCCTAAATCATGATTATATCATATGATATTTGAGTTGTAAGCTTTATTCATTATGAGCCACTGATTGTCAAATACCCAGATACTAAACAACATAAATACGACACTACCCCACAAATATATATACACCACATACAAAACACTGAAACAGAATTGCTCGAACATACAAAAACTTATATACCCTGCAATACCTTGCATTATCAAAGATCTACACCTTGTATAACCATTGAATTATTGTTCAGCTAATACCTAATTATTATATAGGCTTGAAGCCATTCTTCATATATATATATATATATATATATATATATACACCTTGGTATACCCTAGTGATACTCATGAATTACATTATGCTCTGAAATAAATGTCTTATCAGTGTTAATCATGATTCTGTTTTATTAATTACAATGTTTATCATATTGAATTATTTTAAAACTGGATAGTTTTCTTTATGTGGACCACATTCGTGGTCGTATTAGGCCAATGTGTGCCGTGGATCCAGTTTATAAAGCAGGGTTGTGTGCCTTGCTCGGGGTTAGTGCGTGACTCGTCAGCAGCCTAACCTTGGTTTTAAAAATTTAAAATGAATATTCAATTCAAATGATTGTTTGACAAGAAACTTGATTCCTCTGAATCATTTCAATTGATCATTGTTTAACCTCAGTTATTGTCATTATAACTTGCTGAGCTAGTTGGCTCACTCTTGCGAATCTATTATGTTATTCTACAGTTAAAAAGGAAATGGTTGGTAGCAAGGATTCTCAGTCCAGTGCGTGAGGTAAGATTCCAGGTTGAGTTGGATCGAGCTAGCATGAGCTTTATATCTAGTTTTGAGTTATGTAAGCTTGTAAGAATGATTTCATTATTAGTTGTAAGTTAAACTATTTAGGTTTTGGTACGATGTGATAAAAGTTAAGGTTATGGCTTGTTTTCATACTTTAATCTGTTGTGATTCGTGGTTGTATAAAAAAGGGTCATTGCATATAATATTTCATATACAGGTTGATATATTGTGTGTTTGTTGTGAACCCCAAACTTTTGACCCGGGTTTGGAGGGGGTCACAGGTTTGTATCAGAGCTACAGGTTATAAGTCACTGAAATAAGCCTAGATTTTCGGGATTGGGTAGACGGTTAGGATTAGGAATAAGAAATAGAAAGATAGGACGTCAAGAGGATAAGTGTAACTGTATAGTATGTTTTGGTATAGTTTATGTAATGATTCAAGATTCTTATCTTTTGATGTCTTTTTCAGATAGCAGTGATGGCAGATCCTATTATCCATGTACCATTTGATCATTTAGAGCCTTTTGTTCGACGACCGTCATTCCCACCTAGATATGACCTATATCTTATTCTTCCACCAGTGTTAGCTGTATTACTTCTTGTTGTGACAGCTGCACCTCTTCGAGCTATTCCACCACCCCCTGATGTAAGACCACCTATTCAAGGACCCCCACCTGCTGATTCTGGTTCTACTAGACATTTAGCTACGAGTGCATCTTTCCAGTCTACCACACACCCTGTTACATACCATTAGTTTGAGACTGTTCTTATGAAGTAACATCATCTGCAAGGACAGATGCAAGAGCTACAACATACTGTGAATACCGAGGTACTGAGAATGGTGAGATGGAGCTTAGAGAGAGGATTTATATATTCCGGAGGATAGCTTCTACCAGGTTAAATGGAGCCACTAGTGAACATGTCACCCATGATTATCTTGTGGAGTGGGCTAGATGGGTTTTGAAACAGTTTGTTGTGTATATGTTGTGAACTTGATGATTTCATTAACAAAACACCTTGGTAGATTTTACTTAAGGGAAAAATGTAGCACTCGACGGATAAGGATTATAGTCCCGACGGATGATGATTTATTATCCATTGAGTGAGTAGCTTTTGTAATAATAAGTCTGTAGCACATTTCTGCATACACCTTTGTATAGATTCTATATTAGCATATAAGTCATGATTGACTTTAACTGGATATGCAAAATATGTTGATTAATTGTACATAGATGATGTCTTGTAATTCTGCATAAATGAAATGAAGTCTATTGCCAAATAGCTACCAACGAATGATTAACCGAGCTATCGACGGATTATCAATATAGCTGTCGATGGATGATCAAAAAAGCTGTCGACGGATGATCAACAAAACCATCGACGGATAATCATGTAATCAATGGATAATCAATTCAAACATCTGTTGACAGTGACAACGCGGTCACATACGTCGAGTGTATGCAAATGGAATGTGGTAGCCTATTCAACTGGGTTTTCGAGAACAAAGAAGCATTGCCATTTCCATGCTAATATGAAGATATTCAAAGATGTTGGAATAGAGTAATGAAGTAGCATAGTATTAGACTTGATAGTTTTTTTTTATTATCCTATCTTATTACTTTTTAATCTTGGTGATATATAAACCAAGAAGTAGCAAATAGAATGGTAACTGAGATTAAAGGAGAGAAATATTTGTAAGCTGAATTCTTAGCATTTCTATGCATTCTTAGTTGTTCAACACTTGTAAGCAGCTGTGAGCTTTTTGCTACACAGAGTTCTCTCGATATATATTATATATCTCTAATGGATACATTCAAATCCACCGGAAAGTTTTTAAAGGATTTTGTTTTTAATTACTTGTGTTTTGATTCATTTGAAGTTATTATTCCGCACTTTGTAAATCAATTCACATTGATATATATATATTTCAGTTAGAACAATTTTATTTAAGAAAAAGTTTCAAGAATTCCATTCAACCCCCTTTCTGTAATTCTTGTTGAATTGTTAAGGGACTAACAGTTGGTATCAGAGCAAGCTCTTGATAAACAAAGAGTTTTAAAGATCAACAAAACAGCAAGATGAACAAGAAGGATACTGGAGTCAAGATTCCTTTTCTGGATATAGATAATTACCATCACTGGAAGGTAAAGATGCATCTTCATTTACTTTCTCAAGATGAGGCCTATGTAGATTGCATAGAAAGAGGTCCGCATGTACCAATGAGAGCTGCAACTGAAAATGAGCCATTTGTCCCCAAGCCAAGGCATGAATAGTCTGATCTTGATATTGAACAAGTCAGGAAAGATAAGAAGGCCATTAATATCATGTTTAATGGAGTTGATGGTGATATGTTTGACAACATCATTAATTGCAAAACTGCCAAGGATGTTTGGGACACTATACAGATTATCTGTGATGGTACTGAGCAAGTTAGAGAAAACAAGATGCAGCTACTGATTCAGCAATATGAGCATTTTCATAGTGAAGAAAGTGAGTCTATCACTGACATCTTTAGTATGTTTTAAAAACTAATAAATACTCTGAAGCTGCATAAAAGGGTCTATCAAATAAAAGACTCCAATCTAAAATTCCTTAGATCTCTTCCAAAGGAATGGAAACCAATGACAGTCTCATTAAGAAACTCTCAAGATTATAAGGAGTTTACTTTGGAGAGACTGTATGGGATCCTGAAGACTTATGAGCTTGAAATAGAGCAAGATGAGAGGATGGAGAGAGGAAAGAAGAAAGGAGGATCCATTGCACTAGTTGCTGAGTTAGGAAAAGAGAAGGAGATGAAGATGGAAGCTATTGAATCAACTTCAAGGGTCTGTGAAAACAAGGGCAAAGGGATGGTAGCTGAAAATGAAGATTCTTTGAGCCAAGATGACATGGAGGATATTGATGAACATCTAGCATTTCTTTCCAGAATATTTTCCAAGCTCAAGTTCAAGAAGAACTTTGGAGAAGCCAGGCCAAATAGAAACATGGTGGATAAATCAAAATTCAAATGTTTCAAATGTAGCTTGGCAGGGCACTTTGCCAGTGAATGTAGAAAGTCAGATTCCAACAAAAAGAAGTTTGAGCCTGTGGATTATAAATTGAAATACTTTGAGTTGCTCAAAAAAAAGGAAAGGGCTTTCATTACACAAGAAAATGACTGGGCTGCAGATGGTCTGGATGAAGATGAAGATGTCAACTATGTCAATCTAGCCCTAATGGCCAAGTCTGATGAAACAGAGAAGTTCTTCAAGTAATCAGGTAATTACTACAAACCTTGCACATTTATCTAAAGCTGAGTGTAATGATGCTATAAATGACATGTCTACAGAGTCTCAAACTTTGGATAGAGTTTGAAGTCCTAGAATGAAGGAATCAGACTCCTTGCTGGTGTAGGTTCCCTCAAAGATATCTTTTATAGATTTATATCACCGATTGGACTCATTTAATCAGCTGTGAATCTTCCTTATTTATAATTACAAAATTAATAAATGTTCAGGGCTATTGGACCTTCTTTATTCCATCAGGCCTAATCAATGTGTTAATCTTCTTGGGTCTGATCAATGCGTTGACCTTATTGGTCCGAATGTCATACATATGGCCTTCTTTAATGGGCCTCACAGTCTGAGATGTAATTAATGTAACATTAATGATATAATTAAGGTTTATTTCACCCCCTATCATTTGCCCCCAACTTCTGGGAAACCGTAAAAGATTTCACAGAAGTTAAGTTCATTTGTTCCCTTACAGGGTATCATTTTTGTGTAAAGTATGGAGCGACCTACACATTTACAACGATTTTGCCTTGCACATGGCTTCAGGTTTGTTTTAGAATCTCCTTATTACTTTCCTTACCTTATTCCTTCTTTTTAGGAATTTTCTGGTATTTTTCAAGAATTCCCCCATAATTTCTGAGATTTTTCCCCAGTTTACAAGAATTTTTCCTCAATTTCTAGGATTTTTCCCTAATTTACAGGAATTTTCCCTTAATTTCTGGGATTTTTCCCTAATTTACAGGAATTTTCCCTTAATTTCTGGGATTTCCTCTATTTTTCAGGAATATTCTGATACTCACATATACATTTTCTTTAATTTTTCAAGCATATTTTATCAAAAATAATTTTTGAAAATATTTTCTAATTTTTCCTGAAATTTTGGGATTTTTTGCTTATTTTTCCCTATTTTTTTGAGATTTTTTAGCAATTTTTCTAATTTTAGCCCATTTTCTGATTAATTAAAAAAAAATCAGAAAATGGGCTTTTTATGGTGTCATGCATCCTAGGCGTGGGTTACCCCCGCCTAGGAGACATGTTACCAACAACGCCCAAAAACATTGTCTCCTAGGCATTGTTGGCTTCCTCCTCATACTTCCTAGGCGTGGGTCACCCCCACCTAAGAGACAACTTATGAACCACGCCTAGGAATTATGTCTCCTAGGTATGGTTGGCTTTCATACCTCAAAAAATCCTAGGCGTGGGTCACCCCGTCCTAGGAAGCAACTTTTGAACCACGCCTAGGAATTATGTCTCTTAGGCGTGGTTGGCTTTCATACCTCAATAAATCCTAGGCATGGGTCACCCCATCCAAGGAACCAACTTCTGAGCCACGCCTAGGAATTATGCTTCCTAGGCACAGTTTGGTCCTTCATTCCTTCAATATATCCTAGGCGTAGGTAACCCCCGCCTAGGAGACATGGTTTTAACCACGCCTAGGAATGATGTCTCATAGACGTGGTTTGACCTCCTCTATCCTTCAATATATCATAGGCGTGGGTAATCCCCGCCTAGGAGACATGGTTTTAACCACGCCTAGGAATGATGTCTCCTAGACGTGGTTTCACCTCCTCTATCCTTCAATATTTCCTAGGCGTGGGTAACCTCCGCCTAGGAAATATGGTTTTAACCACGCCTAGGAATGATGTCTCCTAGATGTGGTTTGACCTCTGCATATTTTTCCTTGTGATTTTTTCAAAAAATTCGGGTTTTTTGTCCAATATTCGAGATCCTTCCCGAATTTGGTAGGATACTTTTAAAATTCAAATTTTATGGGCTTCCCGCCTTTTGTAACTTAACAGGCCCATTTCTTTTTAGTCCAATAACGGTTCAGTTCCCTCATGAAGGGCTATATAAGAAGTGGAGTGTGACTTCATTTCGCACAATTCACTTTCACAAAAATTTCTCCCTTCTCTCTATAATATTTTCTCTCTTTTTTTGCCACCACAAGGTGATTTCCAGCTTCTTGTGTCGTCACAATTCTCACCGTCTTCTGGGTTTTCTCTAAAGATTCCGTTGAATCTTCATCTCCTTCCCCTACCTTCAAGGGTTTTTTGGGCTCTCAAGCACTCTTCGCAAGAATTTTAATGGCGGACTCCGACTCATCCCACTCCCAGGTTCCTCAAGCTGCTCCCCGTCCTTCTAGGGCCAGCCGAGGTAAAAATCTCTAGTTCACTCTTCAGTTATTTCTTTTAGGGATCTTTTAACCGAGTTTGGCGAAGCCTTTCCTAACATGCTTCACTTAGATGCTTATAACTACCCCTCAAAATATGATTCTGAAAAAGTAGGTACTATAGCTCATTTATTTGGTATTTCTGAACCTTATAGGGCCGAGGCTACCGGCCCAAATGATAGGGCTTGTTACCCAAAACCCGGGGCTATTCTATATATAAAGAAACCTTTTATGCCGGTTTCCGACTTCCTCCTCACCCCTTTGTTTTCCTCCTTTTAGTTGAGGCCCATATCTGTCCAACCCAACTCTTGGCGTTTCATTCATTGTTACATGGCCCAATCTCGTAAACACAGTTTTGAGCCCAACGTTTGTGCTTTTCGTTACTTATTAAAATTTGTAAATGCTTATGAGGACCAAGGATGGTTCAAAATAGTTCATAGACCCTTGGCCCATTCTTGCTTTGTTTCTGGCACCAACGCTGACTCGTATCCAACTTGGAAGAGCGAGTGGTTTTATGTGTATTTGGATGACGAGGAGGGTTGGGACCATTTTTTTAGGCCCAGTTTGTCAAAAAGTATAGACGGCTCTTTAAGAGACCTAAAATTGGGAATAGATGAAGATGCGGCCATCAAGGCCATCACAGCTGATAACTTGCATCATTGCGCTCTCATCCTTTTAGAGGGCAACTTGCAAAATTTAAGTCTAAGTGACCTGGGTCCTGAGGTTATTTCTTTCCCCTTTTTACTTCATTATTTATCTCCATACTTCTGTCATTTTTTCTTATATATCTGTATCTTTGTGCAACTAAGGAAGCTCTGGACACTATTTTTAAGAAAAGGGAGGCCCGTGCTGCTAAGGGCTCCGCAGTTGAGACTCACCGTGACAAGCGGATTAGGATTTGTGACGGCCCCTCAGTCACAGTTAAAGAGGTCGTTCCAACTTTTATATCAGAGAGGCCTCTTAACCTTAATGAGGATACCTCTCCTTTTACTGTGACCTGGGGCCTACAGAGGAGAGACACTATCGTGGGAATCTCCGAGACGGCTGCTGTTTGGTCCGAGAGCATGGTTACGCCTCGTGACAGGGTTGAGATCGTAGAGTCTTCTGATGACCTGCAGATCGAGCATCTTGGTCCTCAAGCAATAGCTTCAGTAAGCTTCTTCTTTAAGTGTTTACGCTTTCTACTATTTTATACACATCACTTATTGTGTTTAAACATATTTTTACAGATGAACACCTACCTTTAGGCCGCCCTTTATAACCTGAAGGAGGTGAAGACTAATCTGACTATCACCGAAAGGGATAGGGACAGGTATTTTAAGTCCTCAGAGGCTAACTTCACTCGCTTCCGTGAGGTGGAAAAAGAATTGGCTGAAGAAAAGGAGAAGGTTCGCAGGCTAGAGTTGGAGGCTCAGAGGAGTCGAGCTGAGGTGATAGCTGATTACAAAGCATCTAAGGACTTTCAAGAAGTCCTCAACGCTGAGTATGATGCTAACTTCCCTGCGACATTTGCCACTTGCTGGGAGCAGATCATGGGAGAGATTAGGAAGAAGGTGCCAGAGGTGACTCTCGAGACGTATCCAGTGCCTCCTGTTCCTGGGCAAAGGTCTCCTCTTGAGGATATTCCTCCTTTTCCCATTCTTACTACTTCCGCTGAGGCCACAGCTTCTCCTCCTCGGGATGCTACTTCGATGGAAGACGAGCCTGTTCTCCCTCCTATTGTTACCGATGGGGGGAACAATGATGATGACTTATATAAGGATCTAGATTAGTTTCCTTTTATTATTGGCCCATCGTGACTTTCTTTGTATTAAGTTATTGTACTTTGAACTTATTACCTTTCGGGGTTTATTATGTTATCTTAAGTTGCTTGTTTGCTTTTTTACTATTTCTTCCCAGCACTTGTACTATTTTATGGGAGTTAGTTTGCTAGCCTTTTTGTAGCTTTCCCTTATATTTCTTTGTACTTGTATTAAAATAGATAAGCAAACTGAACCATACATAGCATGAACCAAACAGTTCTAGGATAAGATGAACCAAACAGTTCTAAAACAAGTTTACGAAAACTCTTGGGATTCATCCCTTACATAATTCTGTGTAGAACTACAATCTAAAATAATATTCTTATAAAACTAACACATGAAATCCTAAGCAAGCAAAGCTTCAAGGTGCTTTTCAACCTTTTTACCACTATAGTATGTATGAGTTATAGGTAATAAATTTCAGGTTTTGAGCTTGCCAAGTCCGGGGTATTTTTATCCATCCATGGTTTCCAACTTGTAAGTTCCTCTCCCTTGAACGCTCTTAACTTTATATGGCCCTTCCCAATTCGGGGCGAGCTTTCCTTTCTGCCCTACACCAGAAGCTTCCACCTTTCTCAGAACTAAGTCACCTTTCTTGAAGAACCTTTCTTTCACCCTTAGGTTTTAGTAGAATGAAGCATTTTTCTGATATTCCACTATCTTCGCATGTGCCTCATCTCATACTTCATCAGTTAGATCTAGGGCTAATCTTTGCCCCTCCTCATTTTCCTCAGCATTAAAAGCTTGGATCCTGGGAAACGAATGTGATATTTCTACTGGTACGAATGCTTCTGCTCCGTATGCTAACATGAAAGGCGTTGCTCCAGTTGTGACTTTACATGTAGTTCTGTAGGCCCAAACTATTGGCAATATTTCATCCACCCAATTATTTCTATATTTCTTGATCCTCTTTTTCAGCCCATCTAGAATTATACGATTTGCCACTTCCGCTTGCCCATTGGCTTGCGGATGAGCTACGGAGGTAAACCGTAATTCGATCTCATTCTCCTCGTAATGCTTCTTGAATTCTTCATTGTTGAACTATATTCCATTATCGGTGACTAGGATACGAGAAATTCTATATCTACACATGATATTTTCCCACAGGAATTGTGCAATCTATTTAGTTGTGATCTTGGCTAATAGTTTAGCTTCAATCTATTTGGTAAAGTAATATATCGTAACAATCAAAAACTTCCTTTGAATAGTTGCTATAGGGTAAGGTCCAAGAATATCCATTCCCCACATAGCAAATGGGATTGGGGAGTTTATGGAAGTCAGTATTTCAGGAGGTTGCCTTACTACAGGGGCATGTTTATGATAATGGTCACATCTCTTCACATAGTCTTTGGCGTCAGCCATCATTTCTGGCCAACAGAAGCCTAAGCGGGTGATTTTGTGGGCTAAGGCCCTGCCCCCCAAGTGTTGGCCACATATGCATCCATGACCAGAAGTAGCATCTATCAATGTGTCTATCCTTGGCAACGGGAAATAGTCCTTTGGGCATGCGTCATTCAGATCGGTGAAATCCACACACATTCTCCATTTTCCATTAGCCTTCTTTACCATCACAGGGTTTGCTAACCATTCCGGAAACTGTATCTCCTCAATGAAACCAGCCTCTAAGAGCTTCTCTACTTCTTGCTTAATAGCTTCCTGCCTCTCTGGAGTAAAACTTCTTCTATTTTGTTTCACAGTCTTCCGATTTGGATCTACATTCATCTTGTGAGTGATCAGTTCTAGATTTATGCCAAGCATATCAGCTGCTGACCATGCAAATACATCACTATTCTCTTGTAAAAACTTCACCAACTTCCCTCTAAGGGGATCCTTTAGTGATGCTCCAATGAAAGTTACTTTCTCAGGATCCTCTGGAGCCAAAGGAATCGGAACTAAATTTTCTGCTGGCTTCCCTCTTTTCTCATCATTTTCACGAATATCCTGATCTTTGATAGGCAGAACCTGCCCCCCAACTCCATCTGACCTAAAAGAGGCCATATAACAACTCCTTGCCATCTTTTGATCTCCTCTCTCTTCTCCAATCCCATTCCGGGTGGGAAACTTCATCACTGAATGGTAAAAAGAAGGGACTGCCTTGAAAGCATGTATTCTCGTTCTTTCCATTATTTCATTGTAAGTTGATCCATCCTTTACCATTACAAAGTCTAACATCTGTGTTGCTTGTCTTGGTTCCTTACCTATGGTCATTGGCAACTTAATTATCCCTTCCACGGGGCATTCCACTCCAGCAAATTCATAAATTGGCATATCAGTTGAGGTTAATTGAGTATCATTATAACCCATCCTTATGAAGGTATCATGAAGCAAAATGTCCACCGAGGTACCATTGTCTACAAGGACCCTCTTTACTGGGATGTTCCCTATTATTGGTGTTATGACCAGAGGATCGTCGTGTGGAAATTTAACACCATCCAAATCAGAATCATCGAACATCATTGTGACTCATGTCCTAGCCCTCTTCGGGGCTTCCCAGAAAATATGCATAACTTCTCTAGTATAGGCTTTTCTCGAGTTTTTGGATGAGCCCGCAGTAGTTGGTCCTCTAAAAATTGTATTTATCACTGGCCCTCGGGGTCGTGGTCCTCAAAAGATTTCATTTATCACTGGTCCCCTAGGCTGGGGATTTCTCCCCTGATCGTCTTGATCCCTCCTACAATCATCGAAATTCTTTCTTCCATTGTTATTCCTATCTCCTCCATCTCAAGTATACTTGCTCAACCTTCCTTTTCGAATGAGGAGATCAATTTCATCTTTCAATTTCCTACAATCATCGGTATCATGACTAGCATCCTTGTAAAACCTGCAATATTTGCTTTTATCCAACTTGGTAAGATCAGCCTTCAAAGGCTTCAGCCAATGAACATCCCTATCTTTCTCAATTTCCATCAAGATTTGGCTTCAAGGAGCGTTCAACTTAGCATATTCAGTGAACTTTTGCCCAGGTCCTCCCTTCTTTGGGGTTGAATCAGTGTTTTGCTTATCCCTAGGATACTTGTCCTTAGCAATATATTCCAGATCGGTCTTTCACTTCTTTCCACCAGCGGGCTCGTTACTCACTACCGTCTTCTTCATGCTTTCTTCCACTTTGATGTACTTTACGGCTCTTTCTTGGAGTTGTAACATGCTTTCAGGTGGGTTCTTGACTATTGACATTTTGAAGAACTCGTCCCTAGTCCCATGTTGCAGTGCTATCATAGCTACCTTATCATCAATGTATGGGACTTTCAAAGCTTTCTTGGTGAAACGGTTCAAATAGTCTCTCAAGGACTCTTTGGCTCCTTGCACAATGCTTATGAGGGATGCTAAACTTCTCTCATGCACTCTCCCACTGATGAATTGCTTAATAAAAGCTTGACTTAGCTCTCTGAAGGACCTAATAGAATTCGGAGGCAAACGGCTATACCATCTTTGAGCCATTCCTGACAGGGTTTGAGGAAAGGCCCGACACTTAATAGCGTCATTCACGAGTTGCAGCAACAGTGCATTAGAGAATGTCCTGACGTTATTAGTGGGATCTCCAGTGCCATCATAAGCTTTGATGGTGGGCATCTTAAACTTCCTTGAGATATGGGCATTCATTATCTCTTCAGTGAATGGTGGAGTGGGATCATCAGGATCTCCTAGGGGCAGAAGATCACTTGGATCAGCCCTTGGGATGATAGTCCTTCTTTGCAGCGGACCATCCAGGTCTATGATTAGAGGAAGATTTCTCCTCCTCAGAGATAGAGGGGGTCTTGGGGTCAGGTGCGCCTCCTGGTCACGCTTCAGCCTTTGGATCTCAGCCTCGTGAGCCCTGATCCTCTCCTGCACTTCATGGGGATTCGTCCCTCGGGTTCCCCTAAGACGTTGAATATCATCATGCATTGACTATTTACCTGCACGCCTCCTTCTTGGAGCCACATCATCATCCGAAGATTCAGAGTCTCTCTCAGTGTAAGGCCCAGAGAATTCTTGATCCTCCGGAATAGGAGCCAAACCGCGTATCTAGGGGGCGTCTTCCCTTGCGCTTCACTCCGATTTGCATGTCCACTTCCTCCAACCTCAGGTTATAGGGGCATCCCATAAGGGGGTTAGTGGTCATAATAGTGGAATACTCATACCCAACGGGCCGAGGATTCACAGGTGCATGTAGCTGCTGAAAATGGGAATTCGTCCCTTGAGAAGCCGGGGGATTCGTCCCTTGTAGATTCGGGGGATTCGTCCCTTATGGCTGAGGCTCGGTTGCCCCTATAGGGGTTTCTCCTTGGGTAAAGGCATTGGATGAGTGTGGGGGTATCTCCATCATTGATAAAATTGTTTGAGTTGTTCCAGTTGGTGTTCCTTCAGGGGTGATGTTCTTACTACGTGTTCTCGCCATGGTTGTTGTTATACTTTCCCACAGACGGCGCCAAATGTTATGAATAACAAAAATTAGGGTGTATTAACTGTTGTATTTATTACTAAGGTTCGGGAGCTCAATGCCTTTAATGGTTGCTCTCGTGTTCGTAGCTTAACCCTGCCTTTAAGAGATGCCTACTTATCTCTGTGAATTAGAGAATCAAGCCAAAAACGTAGTTCTGAGAGGAGGGGTGAGACCCCTTATATAGATGTTGGGAGTCCTTGAATTGGATTAGGGTTAGGAGACTTGTTGAACAAGTTTCAGACTTTGGATAGACTTTGAAGTCCTAGAATGAAGAAATCAGACTCCTTGTTGGTGTAGGTACCCTCAAATCTATCTTTTATAGATTTATTTAATGAGCTGTTAATCTTTCCTATTTAATAATTACGAAATTAATAAATATTCAGGGCTATTGGGCCTTCTTTCTTCCATCAGGCATGATCAATGTGTTAAACTTCTTGGGCCTGATCAATGTGTTGACCTTATTGGTCTGAATGTCATACATATGGCCTTCTTTAATGGACCTCGCAGTCTTAGATGTAATTAATGCAACATTAATGACGTAATTAAGGTTTATTTCACCCCCTATCAGAGGGTAACCGAGTCGAGTTCACAGGAAAAATAGTGGTGATGGCGGCGTTTTATTTTTACCAACGATGTGGCCGTTTGGCTGGGTTTTGAAAAAATTAAGACTACCATCACGTTCATGGGTAGCTATAGACTAATTGTTGTTAATTTGGTGAAGTTCTGGTTCATTTTGCAGGTCGCCGAAAAAGCTCCATGGCGGTAGCCATGAAGTCCAGCCACTGGAGAAGGAGGAGGTGGCAAAATTGCCATTTGACCCCTTGCTTTTAAAATGCAAATTATTTTCTAAATTTTACAATATTTACAATTTAAACCCTGCATATAGGTTTTCAAAGTCTTACACTTGACCCCCAGAAAATTATAATTTAAAAATTGTTTTTAATTATTTATTTTAATTCTAAAAATACTTTCTAATATTTAAATATTCAGAATTAAATCTGAATTATTTAATTAATTAATTTTAGTTAATAATTAATTATTTAATTGGTCAATTAGTTTAAATATTAATTGATTAATTAATTTAATTATCTATTAATTAATTTTAATTAATTATTTAATTGTATTTAATTATTTCTTTTGATTTAAAAATTCTGAAAAATAGTTTTGTGCCTTATAATATTTTTCAAAATTATGTTCAAGGATCGATAATTATTATTAATTAATTTTAAAGTCATATTCGGGTATTGGAACCCTGTTATTTATTTATAAAATGATTCCGGTACCCGTTTTAATTTCGAAAAATGTTCAAAACTTTATATTAAATACCAGAAAAATTATTTTAACCCCGAACCTTCTTTGAAAAATCATTTTTATCGAATACCTTACGTGTTATGTGCTATCTGATTATTATGTGATAAGCCTATGTGTTCATTGTTTGGGTGAAATGAAGGGTAGATAAAAGTTTACGACGTCTATGTGACGATTAGAATAATATGAGGTTGAGTATTGATAGATACTTGTGATGCCTAGTAGAGTAAACGAGGTGTAGAAAAAGAAAGCAAGTGATCAGTAAATAGAACTGAAGCATAGAAAAAGAAAGCAAGTGATCAGTGAGTAGAAGCGAGGCATAAAAAAGGAAGACAGGTGGTTATCGAGTAGAACCGTTAGATGAATGCAATTAAAGTTGGAAATCATTTGTGATACGGCAAGTGTTCTTAAACCTTCTTGAGATATATTGCAAGTATACCTTGATGTTCATGTTTTATATTGCAAATGCTGTAAATATACTTGAGTTATACCCAATGTTAGCATGTGATAGTTGAGTTGTTTAACCCTAAATCCTGATCATATCATATGATATTTGAGCTGTAAGCTTTATTCATTATGAGCCATTGATTATCAAATACCCAGATGCTAAACAACACAAATACGATACTACCCCATACATACATATACACCAAATACCAAACACTGAAACAGAATTGCTCGAACATATAGAAACTTATATACCCTACAATACCTTGTAACATCAAAGATCTACACCTTGTATGACCATTGAACCATTGTTCATCTAATACCTAATTCTTCTACAGGATTAAAGTCATTCTTCATATATACCTTGATATACCCTGGTGGTACTCATGAATTCCATTATGCTCTAAAACAAATGTCTTATTAGTGTCAATTATGATTCTGTTTTATTGAATTACAATGTTTATCATATTGAATTGTTTTATAATTGGATAGTTATCTTTATGTGGACCAGATTCGTGGTCAGGCCAGATTCATGGTCATATTAGGCCAATGTGTGTATTGCATCCAGTTTATAGAGCAAAGTTGTATGCCTTGCTTGGGGTTAGTGCGTGACTGATCAGTAGCATAACCTTGGTTTTAAAATTTAAAATGAATATCCAATTCTAATTATTATTTGACAAGAAACTTGATTCTTCTGAATCCTTTCAATTGATCTTGTTTAACCTCAGTTAGTGTCATTATAACTTGCTGAGCTAGTTAGCTCACTCTTGTGAATCTGTTGTGTTATTCTACAATTAAAAAGGAAATGGTTGGTAGCATGGATTCCCAGTCCAGTACGCGAGTTAGGATTCCAGGTTGAGTTGGATCGAGCTAGTAGGAGCTTTATATTTAGTTTTGAGTTATATAAGCTTGTAAGAATGATTTCATTATCAGTTGTAAGTTAAATTAGTTGGGATTTGGTACGATGTAATAAAAGTTAAGGTTGTGGCTTATTTTCATACTTTAACCTGCGATCCATGGTTGTATAAAGAAGGGTCATTGCATATAATATTTCATATACAGGTTGACATATTGTGTGTGTATGTGTTGTGACCCCAAACTTCTGACCCAAGTTTGGAGGGTGTCACAAAGATTCTATTCAGGATAGTGGTCCAGATGAAAATGATTTTCTTAAGGATTCTTAGGTGAACACCTTCTAAACTGATTCTTAAGGATCAATGCTTTTGCTAATAACTTTCTACAGAATTGCTTAATAATCCTAACGATTCCCTAAGAAAATCATTTTCAATTGGAATTTCTTAAGAATTCTCAAGGATTGTAGGGATACATTTTATTAAGAAATGATTTCAACTTACTATTAATGTTAGTGTTTACACAAGTATGTCTAGAGATTATTACATCATCTAATGCCATGTCCTGTAGCAATTACTTAGATATCTCATACTGATCGACTTTTCACTAGAATTTAACTCATTATTCCAAACATTAATCTTAGTAAATCAAAATGACATGAAACCAAATATATGTCTTGCAAACCAAATTAGTTATATATGTCACAATAATTAAGAACAAAAACTAAATCCAAAAGACGTTTTACCAAATGTCTAAAATAATAACTTTGTCCAATTTCAAACCACATAACGTTGAACGCAAATTTAAGATTTACTGTACCACTTAACAGAAAAGGTAATGTTATCCTGCTTCTTGAGAAAGGTGAAGTTCAAAGTTGGAGATGAAAATGATTTCTTCAGGATTCTTAAGTGAACAATTTATAAAATGATTCTTAAGGATCAATGCATTTTCCAAGAACTAATTGACAAAATTGCTACATTATCCTAAGAATTCTTAAGGATTCCTTAAGAAAATCATTTTCAATTGGATTTCCTTAAGGATTTTTAAGGATTTCAGGGCTATAATTTATTAAGAAATGATTTTAACCTACTATTAATGTTAGTGTTTATACAGGCAGGTCTGCAGAATATCGCAGCATCTAATTCTGTGTCCTATAGCAATTATGTAGATATCTCATACTGACCATATTTACACCAGATTTTAACTCATTAATCCAAACATTACTCTTAGTAAATTAAAATTGACATGAAATCAAATATATATCTTGCAAACCAAAATAGTTATATATATCACAATAATGAATAACAAAAATTAAATCCAAAAGACATTATACCAAATGTCTTAGACAATAACTTTGTCCAAATTCAAATCACATAACGTTGATCGCAAAGTTTAAGATTTACTGTACCACTTAGCAGAAAAGGTGATGTTATCCTTCTTCTTGATCAAGGTGAAGTTCCGAGTTTGAGATTTGCGTTATCTGTTATCTTTGACAAACTTATTTCATCCAGCTGAAAAGCGACCTTTTCCTTTTACAACAATGATAGTAACTGTCCAAGTTCCATTTTTAGTTAATAATGTAACTCTTTCACCTGCTTGCCAAGTACGTCCCTGAGGTACAACATCTTTCGGAATATTCTGCATTCATGCTAAACTAATTAAATATAATAAGAAAGTATTGATTTTTTTTGAAAAATTTGACGATCTTAAGTGATCAATAATGAGAGCATACCACTCCATGTTAATTTCTATCCACGTTTACAGGCTTCAAATTTTATAGAAAAATCTATAACCACACGATTACAATCTGCCACTGTTGCATTTTTTCTAGTACCACCCCCATTTTCTGACATTTAAATACATAAGTATATAAAATGTAAATGTAATTTAAGTGAAGAATGATTCAAAGATCAATGTATTAACAATTTTATTACCTTCAATCTCATAATCAATATCATGTATATTAATAGATTCATTGGCAATATTTTAATTTTTTTGTGAGCCTGTAGCGTATTCTGATTCTGCAATTGAAATTATTTAAGCAGTTTTATATTTTCAGCCATAAATGTATCAAACAATTTCCAATTGCACTTTATCAAGTTAAAACAGAAATAAAGGGTATGAGTCTGTCATACCTGATTCCACTAGAAAACGCATACCAGATCCATTTCTTTGATTTTATTATTGCATCTCCACTCATACGACTAATGTAATCAATCTCTTTTCCATCTATTTGGTATATTTGAGCATGAAGAACGTTGCCCTGATCAACTGTTAATACAGTTATTTTGTGTTCAACTACTCTGAAGTATTTCAGCATATCACTGACATCACTCACATAACCTTCGTTGTAATTATAGAATATACCCCATTCTTTCCCAATAACCTCATATTTGTTCACTAGAAGTAACTTCTCGCCATAAGCATCTTTAACCCATTTTGGCACAACCTTTCAAGTAGAGCATTTTTATATTAATATAATGTTTATTATTTGTTCATACTGTACATTTGGTTGATTGTAGATAATTGAAAATATATTAATACCAGACATCTTTCTTCAAGTAAAGGCAAAGATACAATCTTCAAATATAATTGGCTAAACTCTATTTTGTGAATTGCAAAGTTCATAGTAAATTATACGTAATTAGTGAATTGTATTCTTTAAAATAAATGTTAAATTTATATAGTTAAATAATTTATTTTCTTCCTCATTATCAAAGTCCATATTTAAGTATATAACACTAAATTAAAATAACTATAACTCTATATAACCTAAAAATATGATATTGTCAAGTTCAATTATTTTATTTTATAGTAAACATATATATATATATCCATTTACTTAAATGCATCAATAGATATTGAAAATAAACTCTTATAAATATACCCATATATGTCTCATTTTATTGGTTAACACTAATAACATCTGTAATTCCAAGCACAATCTTCAAAACATAAAGCTTGCATATATTAAATTTTATTTAAATTTAAAATTAAAAGTTTAAACAATTACTAGAGAAGATTGAATCAAATTCATCCCGTCTCTTGAAGATAACTGTGAAGACCGTAGCCTCTTCCAGTTTAGGACAGTCAAACAGTACCGATGTGAAGACCGTACCCTCTTCCAGTTTAGGACAGTCAAACAGTACAAATATATCTCCACTCTCCATATTTGTTTCTTGAACAAACTCAACCCATCCCTTACCAAACAAGCATCTATCTCTCTCCCATATTAGTTCCATGTTCCATTTTTTACGAGCTAATAGTAGCGAAACATAGCTCAAATTACTCCTTGCGATAAACACTTTCCAATCCTAATCTTAACCGCTGAAAATATATATAATAAGTTTGTTAATCACTTTGAAAGTGGATCTAGTAGTAAAAAATAAAGATTAATGAATGATATAGAATTTGACGTATATTCTCAAATATTTAGTACGATGTACCATTTTATATAATGTTGGATGCATGTCAAATCCGTAAACTTTCATTGCGTAATAGTAACTAAAATTTTTGTAGGCGTTGAATCCCCATAAGATGACACTCTTTTCAAATTCCAGAGTCGAACTATTTAAAATAAAATCATCCGCATTCCATTCTTTGGATTTTTTGGTCTTTAAGTAATCATTCACATTTTGTTTTGGATGGTCATCCTCAATTACCGTTGATTGGAAAATCTTGGCATTGAACATGTCGTCACCATAATAATCAAATAACACTGATCCATACAAAGTAATTCGGTAGTACTTCATAAAACTACTCAAACCATCTAATCTCATATTTACACCGTTATAGGTACATTTCCATAAAGTTTCCCCGCACTGAACAATCTTTGGCTTAGACATCAGCTGGCCATATTCCGGAACAATAGAAATTGGTATCCGTTGTGTTAAACAAAGTAATGTATAAGTTTAATCATTTAAAGGAATTCATAAGTACATACTTTACAAATAAATAAACTAGAACAAATGCTTACAAAGGATCTAAACATTTTTGAGTTGTTGTTGACCCATATAAAACTCGAAATCTTTCTTATGCGACCCATGTTGACATCTTCCCATTTCATTTTCAAGATTTTTCCGACCTTTAAGAGAATGGTCAAACAATACACAAAAATTGAATAATATTATGCGTATATGATTAATATACATAAATTTACTTTATATTCGATTCAAGATTGAAGTAGTTAAATGACATAATCAAGATTAAAACAACTAAAACTTTCATGTCTAACAAAATACTGAAGTATAGGTAATCTGATTCAATGAATACAATATATTTTTACATGCAACCTCTGTATAACTTAGTACCTATGAGGATGAGTCATAATATAATCAGTTAACTAATTGAAGATACAAGCATGATGATTTGATAGCATGATTGTTAAGTTTTAAACTTCATATCATAAATCATAAATATTAACAAGTACATGCCAACAAAAGTATTTTGTAAGTATGCAACACAAGTATTTTCTAACCTCCACTGTATTAATGTTTTTTGTTGTCTTGAAGAAAGTTGAATGTCTGAACCTATCGATTTATTCTTTTGTTCTAATAGATGTAGGGCGAATTTATATACTATTACCCAGGGTATTAACTTCTACAACTAATTTGTAGAATGTGTCCCATAACTGTAAATCCATAGAGCTCTAAAAATCTCTTCAGTTGGTCATAATAAATACAAGAAACTACCCACTTTGAATAAAATTCAATTGCTATAGAAATATATTTGCCCCAAATCACTATGATTTTAAAAATTAAAAACATAATCATTACAACTTAATAACACTATCATACTATAATTTTTGTTTAACAATAACAATGTTAACAAAAAGATTAGTAACTTTAATTAAGCCAATTACTTTCAAAATATATTGTCGGTATTCATTATGGTTGTAAAGATTAAAGTCTAAATTATTATCCTTTTTTAGAACTAATTGTTACTTATCAATTTAGTCTAAATTGTACTTAATTAGTTTTGAGAAATTACTAAATAAGTTTTAAAATATTTTTTTAGAGATCATGATTGTTAAAAATTAAAAAAGAATCCTCACATACTTATTATTACTTATTCAATTATTATAAATTGCAATAGTAAGTACCTTTAATTAAGCCAATTAGAAACAAATTATATTTTAGAGATCATTATGATTGTTAAAATTACAAAATCAATATCGTATTCACACACCATAGACCGATAACATTATCATAATATAATGTTGCTTTACAAATTAAAATTTTGTATAAGAGATTGGTAAGTTCAATTAAGACAATTAGTTTTAAAATTAAAGATCATTATGGTTGCTAAAATTAAAAACAGAATTCTTAGCATTTTAGAAAATGAAATTGTTACTACTTTTGGAGTATAAATTGCTCTTCATTAGTAACTTGATTTAAGCCAATTAGTCCAACATATATTGTTAGATCATTATGATTGTTAAAAAAAATTAATCAATAGCATGTTCACAAACTACAAATTGATAACAAGATCAACCTATAATTTTGTCATTAACATTAAGATTTGTCATAAGAGAATTATAATATGAGAGTAATTTATATGGTTTTTTAGAAAATAATTTATTTTTATTCCCAAGGAACTAACAATGAGATTTACAAAAGGGGGGTTGATTGTAAATCTCAAAACTTTTTCAAGTTTTGAGCAGTTTCAAAAGCTAAGTGTATGATGAACAGATGTGTGTGAATTGCTTTGAGCAGGTGCAGACAGATGTATATTCAAGATACAAATGTAAAGAACACAAAGGCTTTAAAAACTTTTCTGGTGGATTTGTTGTTCCACCTGAGATGTGTATTTCAGAAAATCTGTGATACAAAGAATTGATCACAACTGCTTCCTAGTACAAATTAGATGATTTTCTATCTATGTTTTTCTAAATAGCTCTGGAAAATTCACTTCTAATTACTAGATGCAACTTGGTTTATATATCACCAAGTTTACAAGTGAAGACAAAAATAAAATACAATTATAAAATAGTTCTTCACATGTTTCTTCTTCATTTCTCTATCCAATGCAATCTAAGATAATCTGTTAATCTTTGAATACTTCCTTGTTTGCACCAAAATGGAAATGCTGCTTTTTCTTGATTCCTCCAAGAGGCTACCACATTCCAATTATCTCTGTCAACCCATGTGCCTCTGTCATCTTATGAATTATCACTATCAACTGCTATGGAACTGAGCATCCGTTGAAGTTTTTATCCATTGATGGCTTTATCCGTTGATGCTTTAGTGACATCCGTTGATGTTTTAACAGTTGAAGCTTTATCCGTTGATGCACTCATCCGTTGATGGATGTTATCCATTAAAGCTTTAGAGACATCCGTTGAAGCTTTGTTTCTCATCCGTTGAAGGCATTTAATCTATCAGTTGATAATACTTCATTTACATAAAATTACAAGGCATGAAATATTTATAATTAGCCCTCCTATTTGCATATCCACTAGTAGTCAACATGACTTATAATTTCCCACAACTTCTAAGAATTATAACTCAAATACAGAGACTGAAATGTGCTACAATACTAAACTTATTTCTAAGTAAAGTTACTCCATCAACGGATAGCTAAAATGGTCTTATTCGTTGAGGCTACAAACACTAGATTTCTACTTAAGTGTTTTATTTAACTTATCATCAAACTAATATAAATATTCCTAACAATCTCCCCCTATTTATGTCTACTAGAATTGTAGGCATAAATTCAGGGTTAACTTGATGATAATAAAACACTTAACAAATATATGAGTTGAAACCAAGTAGAAATTCAAAAGTGCTGCAAAAGTGTATGTACTAAGATAGAATTGAAGATTTACAGTGTTTCCAAGGGTGCTCCTTTAGTCTGAGCAAATCATTTTCTTTTCCTTTATTCCCTTGATTTCTTCCCTAGCCTCGTGTCATTTTCCTCTACTTAGAGTTGAGTTGATTGTAGAATTCAGCTTCATCTTCTTCACTGATATCCAACTTAAATTGCATGTCCTTGAGAGTTTCATTACTGGCAATTTTAAGCTGGTCTTCAAGTCTGAAAAATCTTCTGACTCCTTTATTGCCTCTGAACTCCATAAACCAATGAGGTGATTTATGAATTGTAATTTCATGCTCAGGGATGAGTAATGTTCTAGGCAAGGAATTTGACTCCCACCAATTCTTCCTTATGTTGGCAATCTTGTTGAGAATCTCAGTTTTGGCAGTCCTGGTAAAGCCAGTATCCCTTTTGATATCTGAGTAAACTCTAATCAAGGTAGAAAAGCCCTCACTTAGAATTATTTGAAGAGGCCAAGTCCTTTCCACACTTCCTTTATACTTGAACACTAGCCTTTCTGGTAGCTGTCTAAAGGCATTTATTCCCCTTACTTCCTCCAGCTCATCCAGGAAGAGTTCAATATTTGTATGTTCTTTTATGTCACAAATGTGAACATAATCATCCTTTGAGGCTTATGGCTTAGGCTTAGGTTTATGTTTCTGAGTGAATTTACTTGAGGTTAGGGGAGGTGTTGATTTGGATTTTCTTTTCAGTTTCTTTGGTGGTGGAGAAGTAGTTAGGAAGGTAGGCAATTTGATGGTGTCCATATCAATAGGTTCCTCTTTAGGGATGATTGTTTCACCATGAATATTTATACTGGGATCATCCACAACAGGTTCAGGAATAGAAGGTAGTGGTTTAGATTTTGATTGGGTTTCCTCAGTGTCATCTCCACTCTTCCTTTTTGCCTTGTCCTTCTTTCTGTTCCCTTTCTGCCATTCCTTTCTTTCCTCACATCTTTCCTCCACACTCTCACAAACCATATTCCCCATATCCACATTTATGCTTTCAGTCTTGTCTTCTTCACTCTTGTCTTCAATCTTCTTCTTCTCTTCAATTTGACTTGACCTTAGCTATTTTTCAAGCTTTGCTTGTGCTCTTTTGTCAGCCTTCATCTTTTTAGCTTCTTCCTTTAGCCTCTTGGTCTCTTCCCTCTTGGCTATTGAGAATTTGGGATGTCCTTGCATCACACAGATACTCTTTCCCTCTCTATAGATGATAGCCATATTCATTCTTTCCAATACATCCTTGGTCTCTTTGTGCTTTATGATGTTACCACCCAAAACTTTATCTTCAGCAGGCTTTGGAAGAGGAAAATCCACTTCTTTAAGTTGAGCAAAGCTTAGAGGGTTCTTTGTAGAGTCCTGGTTTAATCTAGTGGTTGGCTTGAGTACCATGGGCTTCAGGTTCCTGAAAGAAGTTTCTCCAACCTTATTCCTCCTTACTGGCTTGCGCTCCATAATGATTGGCTCAATTTTTGTGCTATATTTCACAGGTAAGGATTTTGTAGTTGAAGTGCCAAACACTTGTTGCATCCTTTCATCAATTTTTCTCCTATGCTCTTTCACCTTCATCTCAGCTGCTGCTAGCTGGATTAGATCAATTCCATCAAGCTTTCCTTTGATTTGAAGTGTTGGAGAAGTAGTGATGGCTGGAACTAGCACTTTTGATATTTGTATATGTGTAGATGGCTCCCCTTCCCTTTCCCCTTTATTCTCCCCATTTTTGGTATCATCAAGGAGAGGGGTCAAGCCCTGTGCTTTAGCCAGTTGCATTAGAAGACTAGTCTGAGACTGTTGATTGTGAAGAATGGTGACCACAGATTTTTCAATAACTTGAACTCTTTCCTCTAATTTGGCCATCTTCTTTTCAGCATCTGATTCTCTTCTCAGTCTCAGTAACAGTTCCTGCATGGTACCAAAGGGCATGATTGAATCCAGCTTCTCAGAATTGTAGGACTTCAAGTCAGCTATATCCTTCTTGAGTTCATCCACACTTAGATTCTGTCTTAATTGTTGTAGCTTCATGAGATGTAGAGAATCTAAGTGGGCTTGAAGAATAGCCTTGGTACCAGCATTTGAAGTTTCCTGAAATGCCTTTTGGATAGCCATGACTTGTTTGACTAAGGATATATTGAAATGCCCTGGTGTAGACTCCTTTGTCAATGCCCATTCAGGTAACTCTGGAATAGAACTTGGGCCTTCATCCCCCCCCCTAAGTTCATGCTTCCATCAAAAGAATCAGAGTCATCATCATTAGAATTTACTCCAAATTCTTCAGATGGCTCACCAGCTGTAGAAGGCATCATAGTGACAGCAGCTTTATCCCTTTATAGAGATCCTGAAGTATGTACTAGATGTAAAGTCTTTTCAGCATCCTCATTGCCCTGAATAGCCAACAGTTGATAGGCTGACACAGGATGAGTAAAAGTGTCAGCATCCAAGGAAATGTTATCAATTATAGCTTTGTAATGTTGCTAAAATTGTCTTTCCTTTTCAGCATCATCCACAATCATTGACTCACTAGCTGTAATAACCCCAATTTTTGGAAATTTTTGAAACCCTTATAATTAGTGTTTTTGCTGAATGAGAAAACTTTTCATGCCACACTATGTAGGGGTTCTGTTATGGATATTCCGAGATTTTATTAGTACTCTATATGGTATATAAGTGTATGTAAAGATCGTCAGAATCCAATTCCGAACACTTTGATTTTTCCCGAAAATCTACCAGATACAGAAAGAATTGAGTATAAGGTAACAGAATAAAAAGGATTTAAATTCAAGGATTATAAGAGAGGATCATGAAAGGAATATAATGTATTGAGAAAGGTTAAAGAAACCTAAGTAATAAGATCCCGGGTATGATCCCTCAAACGATAAATGAAAACGAAAGTTAAGTGAACCGTATAACAGATCAGCGGTCATTAGGCAAGCAATTAGGAGTTAATCAAGGAGGTTAGGGATGATGATGTCATCAAACCAACAAGGTGTGGACAAGTGGAAGCATTATGACATGTGCAAGATGACATAAGCATGACAAGGGGTTTTGTTTTGTTGGTTGATTTTGGGCCATGTAAAATTTACCATGGTAAAAAGCTAAAACATTATCCAAGGCCAAAAAGGAGAAGCAACCAAGCAAATATCATAAAACACAAAAATTAGAAGTTGACTTTCCCATTTCAAGAAGAAAGCTCTCGGCTAAAACAAACCCAGCAACTTCAAACTGCCATATCTCCTTCAATACTCACTCAAATGTTGTGTTCTATAGCTCGTTGGAAAGGTATTGAGATATCCTACAACTCTTGTTCACAAGTCTCTTCCAAATAAGCAAGGTAAGACCCTCATTTTTACATTTATTTAAATCGGACTTTTAGAAACTTCAAAGCCTAACTTTGTGTTCTTGATTTCTTTGGAAAGATCAAGCTTGTAGGAGGCTCCCTAAGGCTTCCTAGCAACTTAACACCTCCCAAGGAAGGTATAAATCTTCACACCCTTTAGTAATAAGTTTGAATGTTGAAGTTTGGAGATGGGTTGGATGGATGAGTAGTAATTTGAATGATAAGCATGATTCGAGCTTAATTGTTAAGTAGTTTAGTTAAAGTTGGAGATGTTATAATATATGATTGGATTGAGATCCTTGAGCTTATTATGACTGAAATCAGTAGCATTGATGTGTATCTTGAGTTGTTGTTGATTGGTAGTTGGATTGATATGATTTGGAATGGTAAAAATTTGGGAAATCGCGTAAACATAGCCGTCGTAATGTCCGATTTACTTTAGACTGCTTTTGTTCATAACATTAGGACCCGAGAACTCCCTGCTAGGTTTTGACCATTGCCATGTTTAGATAGTTCATGTTATGAGCTTCGTTTTGATATGTGGTTCGTTTGATTCCGATGAACGGTTTAGGAGAAACGACCGTTTTAAATAACGACGTTTCGCGAACGAACCCTTACCCCTCGCCTTACTTTGAAACATAGGTTAAAGATCTTAAATGACTAATTTAAGTATAAAACATTTATTTAAGGTGTAATAGGCAGTTGGTAAGACACTCGCGAAGGAATCGCCTTAAAACTCGTAATGGTTAAATTATTAAAAAATAGTGGAGCCGAGGGTACTCGAGTGACTTAAGAGAATCAGTAAGCGCAAAACGAGCGTTAGAGTCTGAGTTGGTTAGAGTATAGATTTACAAGTGACTTTGGTTTAATTCCAACTTACTTGTTGTTTATAGGTTACCAGACTCGTCCCGAGCCATTCGTAACCCCCAGTCGCTCAGACAAGTTTTCTACCCGATATACTGTTGTTGTGATGTAAATATATGTATATGCATTATCTTGTGATAGTGCATGATTGTTATTAGCAAATTTTGCGATATATTGGAGTATGCTGATATGGTATATATGCATGTCTGTTTCGTAATCTGGTTATCTATCTGTTGATTTCAATGCTTATAGTTGCATAATACCTATGCTAGAAATAAGCAAGTAGTTGCGTATACCCTTAGTATAGGGGATAAAAGGTGAACATATTTCTAAACCGGGAGTCGATGTTCCCGAGTATATTATATATATATATATATTTATATATATGGATATAGTTTTTAAAACTATGGATCGAATAAGGTTTATTCGATACCTTTATTTTACTTAATTGAATATTAATTTGAGTATTCATTCGAGGGCTTATGACTCAGTTTATTTTATTATTTGAATATTATTTGAATATTCATTCGAGGGCTTATGACTCAGTTTATATTATTATTGAATATTACTTGGATATTCATTTGAGGATGTATGACTCCTTTATTTTATGAATATTATTTATAGTATTCATTCGAGGTATTATGACTCCGCTTATTACTTAATAATATTCTTTATTGTATTAAAGAATAAGGTGTCGATAATCAAACTTACTTTTGATTATTCAAATAAAGATATTACTTTCGTATAAGTATATCTTTGATTATTTGCTATTCATTTCAAGTATAAGTTTTAATACTTCTACTTCAATTATTTTATAAAGATTATTCTTTATGGGAATATTATTTAAATAATAATATTCAGACATTTTCTAAATATTCTGGGGACTGATTTACTTCATTAAATCAGCTTCACTCCAAACATTCTTAAAAATGTTTTGCGAGTCTTCAAAATGATTTTTTTAAAAGTTAGAGCGGATCCCAAAACTCATTTTTTTAAGATCCTCCTTTCGAAGGGGATTTAAATACTCGCTCAAAACCTGAGGGATCCGGCTCTGTGGTGTGTTTTATATTCGCAACAAGGTTGCTGTTTTGATAAATGAATTGATTACTTACCCAACACTCGGGAAGTAAAATTCTTGGAACAAGTTAATCCATTAACAGGCATCGCCTGGGAAATATCGGTGAGTTCTCCTTTCCAAATAGATACAACTTCTTGGTGGAGCCGTATCAACAAGTTTCTACTTGGGGAAAGTGGGGACAAGCTTTACATTTCAGAGTCATGGATTTCATCTGAACTAGGAGTGGCGTAAGTGGCTGAGTAGCGCCGGCCCAGCCTTATTATATTGGCCCAAATGGCCTGGAAGTTCCGCTAAGGCGGTCCATTCCTTAGGAGTTCAGTGTTCGGTTGACAAGTAAATCCGACAGGTTCTCCTCTACATGTAGAAAATGGTGGGGTTGTACTACTACGACTGATCATCGTAAGTGGTCTTCCTGGCGCGGCAAACTCCCGTAATGAGTTCATCATCCAATTGGATAATTTCTGCAACACTACCCAGAGCACTTCGATAGAAAGGCTACGGTTGGGCGATTGTTGAGTGTTGGCAGGGTCAAGTTTTCAAAATGATGTTTACATCAAATGAAGTATCTCGTAACTTCATTTTATTTTGATAATATTTTAAAGATTTAATCTATTCAAATCTTGCCTTATAGTCTCATCTATGTGATGAACTTTTGAAGCTAATTATAACTTGAACGGTGGTAGTTCAAGTAGTATTTGGGAAAGATATAAGTATATTGGGGTATCTTGTAACTTCATCTTTTAAACTTATATCTAATTAATAATTGTCTTATGAATGACAAAGATTTTCAGAAAAACGTTGAGACAAGGTTAGATATATGAGATCACCTTGCAACGATATTTTTTTTTATACAGTTATACACTGGGACTTTGTGTATATTGTGCATGGAAGAGGACTTCCAATATTTTGAAAAGTATATATGTATATATATATATACTGAATATTTTGCGACTTCATCGCATTAAGATATCAACTTGGTTCATTTCTTTTGACCAAGACTTTCATGAGTACTATGAGAAGGCTCATATATTGTTAATCATTATACATATTATTTTGGTGGGCTTGCTGCTCACCCTCGCTTTCTTCTTTCATCACACAACATCAGATAGACAAGATGAACCGGACCAAGCTCCCGATTCGCAAGAGGTTAGGAGACGTTCCGCAGTTTTCTAGAAGCACTGATGCCGCCATAGCTGAGGTAGGAACTACCAATAGGCTAGGCTTTCAACTTTTGATGTATCAGATTATGTATATTTATGAATTGTAATAATGGCAAAGAAATGTAAATTTATTCAGAAACCTGTTTAAGGTGTATTGGCATATAATTGTGGAATAAAACGACTTGTGATTATTTTTGGATATTCATCTCTGAGACTATAACTTGTGGTGTGTGTGTTTATTGTGGGGTCACAGTACAGAGTAGTTGATTATTTATTAAGATTGGGTGTTGTTAAGGGAAATGGAACTCGTGACAACCCAGATCCCCGACCCCGGATTTGGGGGTGTTACACTAGCAATGGCTGGATTCACCCTTATACCTCCTGTACCTGATTTTCTCTCAATTTCTCTCTTTTCTTGCATCAAGGGCTCCCCCTGGCTCACACTCCTCACACCCTCACCTTCACCTACTAAGATGGTACTCCTCTCACTTTCTTTTGCCATGTTGGAAGAAATAGCATGCATATTTAGACTCTCAAGCTCTCCTTTTTCCTGGGAGCAACCCAGCCTCTCACTCAAGTTTTCACTCCCTTCCCTCAATCCTAGAAGTGATTGTATAGTAACCATGTCTTCTACACTTGGAGTTAATTCAGTTGTTTGTGTAGAGACCAACGGATAGGGAATATCCGTTGAAGTTGAAACTGATGGTATCAACGGATAATTATTGTTAAGCTTATCCGTTGAAGAACAACCACTTGTCAACGGATGAGGAATATCCATTGAAGAAGGAAAAGAAGTACAAATTGAAAGTGACATAATTGTTGAATCTGTGTGGATTAATTTTAATTTAGGTGACACAGATTCTTTAACTAAGTCTGAAAGAATTGGTTGATGATCCAACAAATCATCTAAAATATGATGATCACCAGTATTTGAGTGGGGGGCTCCTCCCTGAGTTGTAAAGAGGGAGAATCAGGAATTGATGTGAATATCAAGTCCACATCCAGAGATGGTGATGGAGAATTTGGTGATTGGTGTATGTCAATTTTGAGAGAATGGGGCTGTGACTCCACATTTGTTGGAGTCACATCAAGCTGAATTTGAGAAGGCATAGATACAGGTGGTTGTATCTGTGTAGTGTGTGCACCCTGTGTGGAAACTAGGGTTTTGACCTTCTTTCTTCTTGTGAAGGATTTTACAGGTGAGTGTGTGGCTTCAGTTTCCCTCCCTCTTTTTTTCTGTGTCCTGGTTGGGGACTATTTTCAATAGCTGCACCCTTTTGGGAGGATGCAAGTAGGGATGAGTTTGAATCATTTTCAACAACCACAGTCTTTTGAGAAACTGTGGCTTGGCTAGCTTGGGTACCACTCACCTCTCCTACCTTATTTTGGGGGTTTTCTTGATGTTCACCCCTACCCTCACCACTAACACCCTGTACACTCCCCTCAAAGTTTATGGTAGGTGTAACAACTGTTGTCTTTTGAGAGACAACAGAGGTGGCTTTCTTTGACTTGGATTTTGAAACTTTAGGTTTGGTGGCCTTGGTAGGAACCTGTTGGGGCATTAACACAGATTCCATGGCCACACTTGAAGGCAAAGAAATGATGGGGTTGGAAGTAGTAGGAGTTGAAGAAGTATTTACCTCACTTACCTGAGGTGCATCCATGATTGGTAAGTATACCAATGGCACCTTACTGTTGAGGTTAATCCTTAAAAGGTCTGCAAGGACCCTCTTCTCTTGGCCCAGCATTTGAGTTTATTACTCTCATTATTTATGACCAAACCTTTAGCAACATGGTTAGCCAATAACACAAAGAATCTAGCATAGTAGATGTTATGAGGTCTATTAGCCTTGTTACCTAACCTAGTACCCAATTCTAGCATAACATAATTGCTAAAATTAAAGTACCTATCAGAAACCAGCATATAGAGCATATTAACAAGAGATGAAGTTATTGTATCAAAATTACTAATTTTCCCAGAGAAAACCTTGATAAAGGCATCACTAAGAAAACTCCATTCTTTCCTAAGGCCTTTTCTCTTAATACTGCCTAAACTAGTAGAATCAAGGGAATAGCCTATGGAATCTAATATGCTAGATACATTATTATCAGTGTGTGGTGTCATGGCATTGTTTTCAGGTAATTTAAAACAGGACTGTATATCATCACAGTTAATACAGTAATCCTTACCTTTGAGAGAGAAAGAGATGGTCATATCAGTGGGGTTGAACTATGCAGTTGTCCACATTTCCTCAACTACCTCACAGTAAATTATTGGGGCTTCCAGCATTGCATAGCTCAGTTTGCAGTTTTTGATGAAGTCCATCATTTTGTGATAATCTGAGTATAACGACTCGTGTATTTTTATTTTATTGGGAAGTGTAATAAAGGTTTAAGTAAATAAATAAAATGTGTGTATTTGTTTTTGGCAGTAGTGTTGATTTTTATTTAATTATTTATGATTTATGATTGTTGTTAGGTGGATTGAATTGTGTGATTTATTAATGAGTTATATGATTTTATTTGACTTGTGATAGTAATTTTATTGTAGTTTTAATTCCATAAATATTTAAATTGTCTTTAAAATTTGTTTTCTAATTTTATAATTTCAATAATTATTTTTAGGACTTTATAAAATTGAGAAATCAATATTTTATTGATTATTTATTTTTAAATAATTTTCTGAGTGTGCTTATTTGTAAAATCCATATTTAATTCAGAAATTCTTTAAAAGTCACGAAAATTTTATGTTATCAAGTTCGTATTATTCTGAGCATTTTAAAATTATTTTGGAAATTTTCGGAAATCGTTTTACCCGCGCGTTATTTCGTTATTCGTTAAAAAGCGGGTATAAAGTGTACCTTAAAAATTATTTTAAAATTTCGAAACTTATGATTTAATAACTTCGGGATATTTGTATCATATTAAGCCTATTTTGGCGATGTTTTGATTAATACTTATTTATAAATTGTACCCTTAAAAATAGACTAAAACAGCGTGTCGGGCTTGCAATCAGTTAAAACGAAAATAAAACGACAAGTATCCAACGAAGTTGGATACGTGCCGTGCGTTGGTTAAGTCAGGAGGCTGAGTAAGCAAATTGGGTGAGGGGATAAACATCACTTTTCTTGTCTCTCTCTCTCGACTGTCTCTCAATTCTCTATGTTCTCTCTCTCGAATACTTCGAGTTTGCTCGGCTTTTTCTTCTCGGCTATCATCTTCTTCCTTTTTGCTTCCCTGGGCTTCGTTCCTCTTACTGTTTCTTTCCGGCTTGTTTTTCCGGTGAGCCGCCGCTATTTTTCAGTTTGGCTTGGTTCAATTTTTTGCTCATTTGGTATACATATACATATATACATACATGTGTATGCTCTGTGTGTGCATATGTGCTGTGTTGTGTGTGATGTGTTGTGTGCGGTATGTCTGTGTGTGGGCGGCGCGTGGCCGTGTGTGCTGCGGTTGCTGCTCTGTGGTTCTCTGTTGGGCCTGTGCATTCGGGCCTTGGTTTTGTTGTTGGGCCTTACGGTTATTGACTGTTGGGCTGGTGGTTTGGATTTTTTTGGGTTGTTTATGTTCTGTTGGGTTGGATTATTGCAGATTTTAATTTTTAAATTCCTTTATTGCAGGGAATTATTGATTAATATTCGTGATGTTAATTATTCGTGTTGGAAATGGTTTTAAAATAATTGGTAAAATTTACGATGGAAACCCGAAATTAATCGGGCACCCCTAAAATTTTACCGCCGTTGATGATGAACTTCGATGAGTCAACGGTGGACGGTGATGACGATGTTCTGAGTCCTAAATTTTATAAATAAATAAAATAAAATAATTATGTAAAATATGTTCGGATTTAAATAATTAATTTTGATTGGTGTTGGGATGTACGTTGTATAAATGGTGGAATAATATTATGGATTGATGTGATTTTTGACGCCGATCGTAATCGACGGGTGGTCATATAAACAAATAAGATGCTGCCAAAATTTTCTAAAAATATGTGGTAAATGTACATAACTATATTCTAAGTGTTACCCCTATTTATGTTCGGAATATTGTGATTACGTGATTATGTGCATAATATTACTAATACGAGTCGGGTTATCGTATCGGGTTGTTGGAATCCGAGGATATCAAGCATGTCGGTATAACTAATTAGGGTATTTTGTAATTGTAGATCCCAGTCGAGTTGTCCCAGGATCAAAGTTAGCGTGAAAGCTACTTAGGGTTTTGTAAAGCGTTGCAAGGTAAGTACCCCTGACCATTCTTTTATGGTTCAGTGCATATGAATAGCTAAATGTTTTATTATCGTAATGGAACAGAAACGTTTTGAAGTTGCGTATCCCCGTAGTTATAAATCACTGTTTTCAATCTGTTTTGGGGAGAAGTAACTTCAAAAAGGTACCTATCTCGAGTGGAATGATTTGAGAAACGGATTTTATATGTGTGCTGGTTAACTAAATGATTTTGAAAATTAGATAGTTACAAGTGTTTTGAAAACTGGATAAACGGTCAGATATGGGATACATTGGGGCCAGAGTAGGCCTATTGATGTGGCGTAAGAGGCTAATTCGGTTGCGCGCACTATAAAACCGATTAGTCCAGCAGGTCAGAGACCTGGCAAGTCTCTGAGTTCCGGAACAGGTAAATGGGATGGCAGTTAGAGTCGTCTGGTGTTGATAGCCTGATCAGCTGTCTTCACATATCCGCTATATATCTGATTGGGATTTGTGAATTACATAAGAGCATAAGTAGTTGATACAACGGTTTTATAAAATGATTAGCATGCTAAAATTGGACTCTGGTATTTACGCAGCACACTACTATGTTGTTTTAACAAAGCATGCTAATTAGTGATATCCAGTTATCTCTTATTTTCATTATGAAATGTTGATATCATGATTAGAGCTCTGTACCTATTATTGTTACATTATTGTTCTATTCTGTTATTCATATTTTGGTACTGCTGAGCGATTATGCTCACCCTTGCAAACTGTTATGTATATCTCGCAGATGCCTAGAAGACCAATCAGACCGACCCATGTTCTTGCCCCTACTGGACCCGGCTCCTCTGAGGTAGTTTGTATCAGGCCATGAGGTCTGAGGAGTTGCTGAATAAAAGTTAGTGTGTGTTAGATGTTGAATAAAGAGTTTGTATCAGTGAGAACCTGAATTATACTTGAACCTGGATCAGATCTTGGTTTGGGGTCAAGTTAATATATTTTAATAATAATTCTGTTGTTTATATTTTTGGTAATGGTGTATAGTGATGTCAACTCCTGACCCCGGGGTTGAGGCCATCACAGTTGGTATCAGAGCTACAGGTTCAAGTCCCTGATTCAGGTTAGGGATTGTGTCGAGTAGGTGATAATGTGAGTCCTTAAGTGTGAGTCAGCAACTCATATAGAGGAGCAAACCTTTAAAGTCAGTCGAGGGTTACAACGGCGTTACCCTGGCATCTATTAAATGTTTTGATAGAATTTCCTTGACCTGGTCATGTCTTGCCTGTATATTTATTATGTTGACAGTGGCCTATTGTGATTTCGAGTTCTCCATCACGGGAGAATCCTTCTGATTCGGATAGCTCAGATTCTGAGAGACCCCCTGATGCTGATACTGAGGAGACCCTTATGCCTCCTCCGCCAGTCCCTTCTTTTGTGCCTCTAGACATCCCTGGATCTGGTCCTCGTCCCCGTTGGGTATGTACGTCTGTGTCTGCTGTCAGGGATTTCCCTCCCGGCTGCGGTCCCAGTTCTTCCATGATGAGACCTCTAGTACCTCCTGTGGCCCCTAGTGGTACTTCTTCACCGATCCCTTACCATGTCCATAGGGCGGTGAATACTTCTTTTATCAGAGATCAGAGTCCGGAGTTTGCTGCTCAGTTTGATCAGGTACCTGTTGCACCTTTCCAGGGCATTCCTGCCCCTTCCCCTGAGGTGCGAGCCCGTGTGAGAGCATTGACCCAGATGGCTGTAGAGAGGGCTAGATCTGTTGACCGTTTCATTAGTTCAGAGTTCAGAACTGTGCAGTATCAGGACCTAGTGAACTGGCTAGTGTGTGAGCTAGGTTCCATTGGTGGCAGTGGTAGTGGTTAGACAGAGCTGCAGTAGAGGGATGCAGAGCTCAGAGTTGACCTCTAGGAGTTCAGTAGTTGTTTACTTTGTATATGTACATTATATTGTGATAGTTTGTAGTAGGCGAGGCTGTTATGACAGCCAATTTTGGTGTGTATTCGGATCGTTCTTTTCGGTTGGATTTTCAGTTGTACTAGTTGGATTCTGTTGGTTACTGTATTTCAGCTGCTTATCTTATTGTTCAGTTTTTTTTTGATATTGTGTGTTGCTATTACTGTTCTTATTATTATTGTTGTTTCTGTTGTTGGCATTTTTAAATTATAATCATTCACTCAGGACGGATCCAATTAAACTGGGGATGAGAATATTATCTTTGTGGCAACGCTCTCCTGATACATAAATATAAACTGTTGGAGCGATCCATTTTCTTACATATGACTGTTATGTTTCAGGAGATGCCACCAAAGAGAAATTCTCAGCCCAATAACGGATCTGCTGGGGATCCTTCCATGAGTGACTTGATGAACTTGTTGCATCAGCAGACTATACAGCTGGCCCAACAGCAACAATAATTCCAGCAGCAACAGCAACAATTGCAACAGCAACAACAACAGCAACAGCAACTCATACAGCAACAACAACAGCAAATCCAACAGCAGCAACTGCAAATCCAACAGCAGCATGAGATGAGAGGGGCAAATCAAGGTGTTAGCTTTAAGTCTTTTCAAGTAGTCAAGCCCCCAGAGTTTAAAGGAGAAGTAGATCATGTTGCTGCCAGGATATGGTTAAAGGAAATGGAAAAAGTGTTTGCGCTCACCAAGGTGAGTGAGGATTTAAAGACTGATTATGCTAGTTATTTTCTGAGGAATGATTCAAATTATTGGTGGGAGTCTACGTGAGCCCTAGAAGGAGAAGGTCCAGTTCCCTGGACCAGATTTACAGAATTTTTTTTGGAAAAATACTTTCCAGACAGTCTCCAAAGTCAAATGGAGATGGAATTTTTGGAATTGAAACAAGGAGATAGGAGTGTCACGGAATATAAAGCGAAGTTTACGGAGTTAGCCCTTATAGCACCGGAATATGTGAGTTCAAAAGCTCAACGAGCGAAGCGGTTTCAACAAGGGTTGAAGCCAGAAATAAGGAGTGGAGTTGTAGCTTTACAACTTAAAACTTATACTTCGGTAGTCCAGGCTGCCTTGGTGATAGAGAGTGATCAGAAGTTACCTGCAAAAGAGCAGGGTGAGAAGAAGAGGAAATTTGAAAGTGGACCTACTAAGTCAGAATCAGGAATAGCAAGTCGGAAGTTCCAGCGTTGGTTTGGCAAGAATAAGAATAAGAAGTTTAGAAGGCAGAATTTTTCCCAAGCTAAACCCGGTACAACATCAGTTAACTCTGCCCCGACGAGGATGAGTAAGCCAGTGGCTGATTGTAAGACGTGTGGGAAAAAGCACAGTGGACAGTGCCGAGAGAATGTTAATTATTCTAAGTATGGACAGAAAGGTCACTATTCCACAGAATATAAGTCCGAGATTCAAGGAGTTACCTGTTTTAGTTGCGGTAAAGTGGGACACATAGCTAGGAATTGCAAGTCAGTGACTCAAGGTAATATCGGAAGGAGTGTGTCCCAAGGACCAGCAACCAGTACTGCTAGAGCTAGGACTTTTAAGATGACCCAGAAGTCTCCAGTTCATGACTCCGATGTGGTTGCAGGTACGCTTATTCTTAATTTCGTGCCTGTTAACGTCTTGTTTGATTCGGGAGCGTCCAAATCTTTTATATCTGTGAATTGTGTGAATAAAATGCAATTGATGTTAGAAGACCTAGACGAACCTCTGACCATAGAAGTGGCTAATAAAGATAAAGTACCTGTAAAACAATTTTGTCCTAGTTGTTCCCTAGAGATTTCAGGGTACATGTTCCCTGTTGACTTAATACCCTTTGAGTTGGGAGATTTTGATGTTATTTTAGGCATGGATTGGTTATCTTTATATAAGGCGAATATAGATTGTAAGAAAAAGAGAGTTATTATGTACACCACTGATAATAAAAGGATCAGCTACCAAGGACAGAGACAAGATAGAAAATTTCTTTCAGTGATGCAAGCAAAAAGATTGATGCGGCAAGGATGTGAGGCGTACTTGGCTCATGTGGTGGATACGAAGAAAGAGATCCCTATTTTGTATGAGATCCCTATAGTAAGAGAATTCCCTAACGTTTTCCCAGAAGAATTACCAGGATTGCCACCTGATCGTGAGATAGAGTTTTCCATTGATTTGATACCTGGAGCTGAACCTGTTTCTAAGGCTCCATACAGGATGGCCCCGATGGAAATGAAAGAATTGGCTAAGCAACTTCAAGAATTATTGGATAAGGGAGTTATTCGACCTAGTGTTTCCCCGTGGGGTGCTCCACTGCTATTTGTGAAGAAAAAAGATGGAAGTATGAGATTGTGCATTGATTATAGGGAGCTGAACAAGTTGACAATAAAGAATAAGTATCATTTGCCATGTATAGATGATTTGTTTGATCAGCTTAAGGGAGCATGTTACTTCTCAAAGATTGACTTAAGATCTGGCGACCACCAACTGAAGATAAAGCCCGAGGACATCCCCAAAACTGCATTCAGAACAAGGTATGGCCATTACGAGTTTCTAGTGATGTCGTTTGGATTGACAAATGCGCCAGCGGCTTTCATGGATTTGATGAATAGGGTATACAAGGAGTATTTGGATAAGTTTGTTATTATATTTATTGATGACATCCTCATATATTCGAAGAATCCAGAAGATCACGCAATGCATCTGCAGATTGCCCTTCAAAAGTTAAGAGAAAAGCAATTGTATACTAAGTTTTCTAAGTGTGAGTTTTGGCTGACGGAAGTACAGTTTCTTGGACATGTGGTGAGTAAGTAAGGTATCAAAGTAGACCCGGTAAAAATTGAAGCTGTATCAAAGTGGGAGCAACTGAAGACACCAACGGAAATAAGAAGTTTTCTTGGATTAGCAGGATATTATCGAAGGTTTGTGAAAGATTTCTCGAAGATTGCATCCCCACTAACTAAGTTGACCAGGAAGAATGAGAAGTTCGTTTGGACGGAAAAGTGTGAAGAGAGTTTCCAGGAGTTAAAACGAAGATTAGTGACGGCTCCAGTGTTAGCATTGCCAGATGAGACGGGAAACTTTGTAATCTATAGTGATGCTTCTTTGAAAGGATTGGGATGTGTGTTAATGCAGCATGACAAAGTGATTGCTTATGCCTCTAGACAGCTAAAACCTCACGAGCAAAAATATCCAGTTCATGACCTTGAATTAGCGGCTATAGTATTTGCTTTGAAGATATGGCGTCACTACTTGTATGGAGAGAAATGTGATATTTACACAGATCATAAGAGCCTGAAGTACATATTCACGCAGAAAGATCTAAACATGAGACATAGAAGGTGGTTGGAGTTGATTAAGAACTACGATTGTTCGATTAACTATCATCCAGTTAAAGCTAATGTGGTGGCTGATGCCTTGAGTAGAAAGGAAAGACTGAATATGGTTAAGATTGCGGAGGAATTAGCACAAGCCTTAGAAAGAATGGAAATTGAGATTCGAGTATCTGACGAAAGCCAAGAGCAAATGTATGAAGTTACTTTCCAGCCGGCATTAATGGAAAAGATTAGAAGATGTCAAGAAGGAGTTATGGAACAAGAGTTAGATACTTTGACGGGAGAAGAATTGTGTACTCAAAAAGATAATCAAGGTTTATATAGGTTTTCGTCCAGAGTTTGGATTCCTAATGTAACGGAGTTGAAGAACGAAGTATTGTAGGAAGCACATAACTCTAGGTTTTCTATTCACCCCGGTAGTACCAAGATGTACCAGGATTTGAAGAGAAATTTTTGGTGGCCAGGAATGAAGAAGGATATTGCCAATTGGGTAAGTAAGTGTCACGTGTGTCAAACGGTGAAAGCAGAGCATCAACGACCGAGTGGATTGTTACAACCTTTGGAGATTCCCCAGTGGAAATGGGAAGTCATTGCTATGGATTTTGTAGTGGGATTGCCAAAGACGAGAGCGAATCATGATGCTATTTGGGTAATCATTGATAGGTTGACTAAGTCGGCGCATTTTTTTCCGATTAATGAAAGGTATTCGTTGGAAAGGCTAGTTAAGTTATACTTGGATGAGATAGTTACCAAACATGGAGTGCTTGTTTCTATAGTGTCAGATCGAGACCCGAGATTTAATTCCAGATTCTGGACTAAATTCCAAGAGTGCCTATGAACGAAATTGAGTATGAGCACCGCTTATCATCCTCAGACGGATGGCCAAAGTGAGAGAACGATTCAGACCATAGAGGATATGTTGAGAGTCTGTGTTCTAGATTTTAAAGGTAATTGGGATGAGCACCTACCTTTGATTGAGTTCTCGTACAATAACAGTTATCATGCCAGTATTAGGATGCCGCCTTACGAAGCTTTGTATGGACGTAAGTGTAGATCACCGTTGTATTGGGATGAGGTAGGAGAAAAGAAAGTGTTAGGACTTGAGTTGGTTCAACAAACTATAGATGCTATAGTGTTAATTCGGAAAAGGTTGGAAGCAGCTCAAGATAGACAAAGGAAGTATGCGGATTTACATAGGAAATATATGGACTTCGAGATAGGAGCTCTAGTGTTATTATAGGTGTCACCTTGGAAAGGGTTAGTACGATTTGGTCAGAAGGGTAAACTTAGCCCTAGATTTATAGGACCCTTTGAGGTTTTGAAGAGAGTGGGAAAGGTCGCTTATGAGATAGCGTTACCACCGCAGTGGCAGCACATTCATAATGTGTTCCACGTATCTATGTTGAAATCCTATGTTCCTAATTCTAATCAAGTCATAGAATATGAACCGAATGAACTTCAACCAGATTTGTCCTATGTGGAACAACCGGTCCAAATCCTAGACCGTAAAGAACTAGTCCTTAGAAATAAGTCGATTCCGATAGTAAAAGTTTTGTGGAGAAATCCTCGAGTAGAAGAATCTACTTGGGAATTAGAGTCAGACATGCTTGATAAATATCCTCATTTATTTAGTTGAGTCAGATTCTGGGGACAAAATCTTTTTTAAGGGGGAAAGGATATAACGACTCGTGTATTTTTATTTTATTTGGAAGTGTAATAAAGGTTTAAGTAAATAAATAAAATGTGTGTATTTGTTTTTGGCAGCAGTGTTGATTTTTATTTAATTATTTATGATTTATGATTGTTGTTAGGTGGATTGAATTGTGTGATTTATTAATGAGTTATATGATTTTATTTGACTTGTGATAGTAATTTTATTGTAGTTTTAATTCCATAAATATTTGAATTGTCTTTAAACTTTGTTTTCTAATTTTATAATTTCAATAATTATTTTTAGGACTTTATAAAATTGAGAAATCAATATTTCGTTGATTATTTATTTTTAAATAATTTTCTGAGTGTGCTTATTTGTAAAATCCATATTTAATTCAGAAATTCTTTAAAAGTCACGAAAATTTTATGTTATCAAGTTCGTATTATTCTGAGCATTTTAAAATTATTTTAGAAATTTTCGGAAATCATTTTACCCGCGCGTTGTTTCGTTATTCGTTAAAAAGCGGGTATAAAGCGTACCTTAAAAATTATTTTAAAATTTCGGAACTTATGATTTAAATAACTTCGGGATATTTGTATCATATTAAGCCTATTTTGGCGATGTTCTGATTAATACTTATTTATAAATTTTACCCTTAAAAATAGACTAAAACAGCGTGTCGGGCTTGCAATCAATTAAAACGAAAATAAAACGACACGTATCCAACGCAGTTGGACACGTGCCATGCGTTGGTTAAGTCAGGAGGCTGAGTAATCAAATTGGGGGAGGGGATAAACATCACTTTTCTTGTCTCTCTCTCTCGACTGTCTCTTAATTCTCTCTGTTCTCTCTCTCGAATACTTCGAGTTTGCTCGGCTTTTTCTTCTCAGCTATCATCTTCTTCCTTTTTGCTTCCCTGGGCTTCGTTCCTCTTACTGTTTCTTTCCGGCTTGTTTTTTCGGTGAGCCGCCGCTGTTTTTCAGTTTGGCTTGGTTCAATTTTTTGCTCAGTTGGTATACATATACATATATACATATATGTGTGTGCTCTGTGTGTGCATATGTGTTGTGTTGTGTGTGTTGTGCTATGTGCGGTGTGTGTGGGCAGCGCGTGGCCGTGTGTGCTGCGGTTGCTGCTCTGTGGTTCTCTGTTGGGCCTGCGGTGTGTGTGGACGGCGCGTGGCTGGTGGTTTGGATTTTTTTTTGGACTGTTTATGTTCTGTTGGGTTGGATTATTGCAGATTTTAATTTTTAAATTCTTTTATTGCAGGGAATTATTGATTAATATTCGTGATGTTAATTATTCGTGTTGGAAATAGTTTTAAAATAATTGGTAGAATTTACGATGGAAACCCGAAATTAATCGGGCACCCGTAAAATTTTACCGTCGTTGATGATGAACTTCGGTGAGTCAACGGTGGACGGTGATGACGATGTTCTGAGTCCTAAATTTTATAAATAAATAAAATAAAATAAGTATGTAAAATATGTTCGTATTTAAATAATTAATTTTGATTGGTGTTGGGATGTACGTTGTATAAATGGTGGAATAATATTATGGATTGATGTGATTTTTGACGTCGATCGTAATCGACGGGTGGTCATATAAACAAATAAGATGTTGCCAAAATTTTCTAAAAATATGTGGTAAATGTACATAACTATATTCTAAGTGTTACCCCTATTTATGTTCGGAATATTGTGATTACGTGATTATGTGCATAATATTACTAATACTAGTCGGGTTATCGTATCGGGTTATTGGAATCCAAGGATATCAAGCATGTCGGTATAACTAATTAGGGTATTCTGTAATTGTAGATCCCAGTCGAGTTGTCCCAGGATCAAAGTCAGCGTGAAAGCTACTTAGGGTTTTGTAAAGCGTTGCAAGGTAAGTACCCCTGACCATTCTTTTATGGTTCAGTGCATATAAATAGCTAAATGTTTTATTCTCGTAATGGAACAGAAACGTTTTAAGTTGCGTATCCCCATAGTTATAAATCACTATTTTCAATCTGTTTTGGGGAGAAATAACTTCAAAAAGGTACCTATCTCGAATGGAATGATTTGTGAAACGGATTTTATATGTGTACTGGTTAACTAAATGATTTTGAAAATGAGATAGGTACAAGTGTTTTGAAAACTGGATAAAACGGTCAGATATGGGATACATTGGGGACAGAGTAGGCCTATTGAGGTGGCGTAAGAGGCTAATTCGGTTGCGCGCACTATAAAACCGATTAGTCCAGCAGGTCAGAGACCTAGCAAGTCTCTGAGTTCCGGAACAGGTAAATGGGATGGCAGTTAGAGCCGTCTCGTGTTGATAGCCTGATCAGCTGTCTTCACATATCCGTTATGTATCTGATTGGGATTTATGAATTACATAAGAGCATAAGTACTTGATACAGCGGTTTTATAAAATGATTAGCATGCTAAAATTGGACTCTGGTATTATAAAATGGTTTTATAAAATGATTACCAGTCAGACCGACCCATGTTCTTGCCCCTACTGGACCCGGCTCCTCTCAGGTAGTTTGTATCAGGCCATGAGGTCTGAGGAGTTGCTGAATAAAAGTTAGTGTGTGTTAGATGTTGAATAAAGAGTTTGTATCAGTGAGAACCTGAATTATACTTGAACCTGGATCAGATCTTGGTTTGGGGTCAAGTTAGTATATTTTAATAATAATTCTGTTGTTTATATTTTTGGTAATGGTGTATAGTGACGTCAACTCCTGACCCCAGGGTTGAGGCCGTCACACTGAGTGGGCTTCATTCTTTTCCACCAAAGCTACGAAATTGTTTTTCTCATAGACAAACCCAGATTGGGACATTATCTTTACTATTGGTACCCTTGTTGTGAGTAGAAGTTGCAGAGAAAGGTTGAGAGTTTTGTGAGAGAAAGAGAGTAAAAGCTTTTGAAAATTGCAAGAAAGTGTAAAGTGAGAATGAGAATTCAAAGGGGCTTTTATACTTTCTCAAATTAAAACATAAAGAGAATGATTAAACAATATTTTCAACTGAATTACAGCCGTTTGAGAATAAAAGAAAAATTGTATGTATTCTAAAAGTTGCCTTTAATACAAATACATACAACTGTGTATATGTATATGTATCAACGGTTAAGTAAATAGAATCAACGGTTGTGACTCACTCAAAACGACTGATGTGACACTTCAACGGATGAGGTAAACAGTTATCCATTGAAGATTAACACAGTTTTATCCATTGAAGGATAAAATTACCAGGAATGTATTTGTCTTTCAACGGATAATGGACATCCGTTGATAGAACAATTTTGGCTTTCAACGGATAGGGAATATCCATTGATAGAATAAACTTTACTTAAAGCCAACTTTGTTCTTGCAACAAATTCATTTCAGGCTACAAAAAAAAATTACAATTAGGACATGAATTTAGGAATAATTAAGCATACCTAGCTCACTTACCAATCTTGTGAATGTTGATTCATCAAGTGGCTTGGTAAATATGTCTGCAATTTGTTTTTCACTTGGAACAAAATAAAGTACCACTGTACCATTCATCACATGTTCCCTTGTGAAGTGGTACTTGATGTCAACGTGCTTGGTTCTTGAATGCTGCACTGGATTTTCAGTAATGGCAATGGCACTTGTGTTGTCACAGAATATTGGAATTTTGTCAACATTTAGCCCATAGTCAAATAGTTGATTCCTCATCCATAATATCTGTGCATAGCAACTACCAGCAGCAATGTACTCAGCCTCAGCTGTTGATATTGAAACAGAATTTTGCTTCTTACTGAACTATGACACAAGCTTATTCCCTAGAAATTGACAGGTTCCAGTTGTACTTTTCCTGTCTATTTTGCAACCTGCATAATCTGCATCTGAGTAGCCAATTAGATCAAAACCAGACTCTCTAGGGTACCAAATTCCTAGATTTGGAGTCCCTTTGAGATATCTGAAAATTCTTTTAATAGCAACTAAGTGAGATTCTCTAGGATCAGCTTGAAATCTAGCACAAAGACATGTAGAAAACATTATATCAGGTCTACTGGCAGTTAAATATAGAAGTGAACCAACCATGCCTCTATAGCTTGTAATGTCAACAGACTTTTCAGCCTTGTTTAATTCAAGCTTAGTGGTAGTGGCCATGGGAGTTTTTGCAGATGAACATTCCATTAAATCAAACTTCTTTAAAAGATCATAAATATATTTAGTTTGACTAATGAAAATTCCACCACTAACTTGTTTAACTTATAAACCAAGAAAATAAGTTAGCTCTCCCATCATGCTCATTTAATATTTACTTTGCATTAACTTAGAAAACTTTTTACAAAGTTTATCATATGTAGAACCAAATATAATATCATCTACATAAATTTGAACAAGTATTGTAGAGCCATTAACATTTCTAAAGAAAAGAGTTTTGTCAACAGTACCTCTTGTGAACTAATTATCTAGGAGAAATTTTGACAAAGTCTCATACCAAGCTCTAGGTGCTTGCTTTAGTCCATAGAGTGCTTTCAACAGATAATACACATGGTCTGGAAAATTTGGATCTTCAAACCCTGGAGGTTGTCTCACATAAACTTCTTCCTCCAATTCTCCATTCAGAAATGCACTCTTGACATCCATTTGATAGACTTTGAAATTGGCATGGGCTGCATAGGCTAGAAAAATTCTGATGGCTTCAAGTCTTGCAACAGGAGCAAATGTCTCATCAAAGTCTATTCCCTCTTATTGAGAGTAGCCCTTGGCAACCAATCTAGCTTTATTCCTTATGATAATGCCATTTTCATCCATCTTGTTTCTGAATACCCATTTTGTGTCAATAGAACTCTTGTTCTTTGGCTTGGGTACCAGCTTCCATACTTTGTTTCTCTCAAATTGGTTTAGCTCCTCTTGCATTGCTAAAATCCAATCTGGATCCAGTAGAGCTTCTTCCACTCTCTTAGGTTCCTCCTGTGATAGAAAACTACTGTATAGACATTCATCTTGAGTAGCCCTTCTAGTTTGCACCTTAGATGTTGCATCACCAATGATTAGTTCAAAAGGATGATTCTTGGTCCATTTCCTTTGAGGTGGTAGATTAGCTCTAGATGAGGTTGCCTCAGTATTGTCATGATATGAGATAGAGTGTTGATTGGTTGAAACTCCCCCGAGTTATTGGTCATTTGTAAGGAACTGGGAGTTCTATCAACTGATGATGTAAATTGATTATCTATTGATGAACTATGATCAACGGATGCTCCATTATGTACTTCAATGGATGATGCACTTTGTCTTTCAACGGATGCTGCATTACTTCTGTCAACGGATGCTGAATTATGACTTTCAACTGATGCAGCATTTTGTGCATTATCCAAAGGCAGATTTTGAATCCTTTTTAAAGTGTCTTCTCCATCATTCTCATCTTCACTATCATCACAATATATCTTAATGTTGTCAAATTTGAGTCCTTCATGATGTCCCTCATCTGTTAGTCCATCAATCTTTTTATCATCAAACACAACATGCACAGATTCCATAACAATGTTGGTTCTTAGATTGTAAACCCTATATGATTTTCCAGCAGAATAACGAACAAATATCCCTTCATCAGCCATTGCATCAAACTTGCCTTTATGATCAGGTTGGTTCCTTAGAATGTAGCATTTGCAACCAAAGACATGAAGGAAGTTTAAGGTTGGTTTTCTTCTCTTGAATAATTGATAGGGAGTCATGCCTTTTGCCTAGTTGATTAGAGAAATATTCTGAGTGTAACATGCACAGTTAACAGCCTCAGCCCAAAAATATGTTAGGAGTTTTGACTCTTCAAGCACTGTTCTTGCAGCTTCAATTAGTGATCTGTTCTTCCTTTCCACCATACCATTTTGCGGAGTCCTTGGAGCTGAGAACTCATGCATGATCCCATTTTCTTCACAGAACAACCTCATGGTAGAATTCCTGAACTCAGTTCCATTGTCACTCCTGATATTCCTTACCTTGAAATCTGGATGGTTGTTGACTTGCTTGATATGATTGATAATGATTTCACTAGCTTCATCCTTTGATCCAAGAAAATAGGTCCATGAAAACTTTGAGAAATCATCTATAATCACTAGGCAATATCTTTTCCTTGAAATTGACAATACATTGACTGGTCCAAAAAGATCCATATGTAGCAGTTGTAATGGCTCATCAATTGCTGATTCAAGCTTCTTACTGAATGATGCTCTCTTTTGCTTTCCTTTCTGACAAGCATCACACAGTCCATCCCTTGAGAATTCCACTAGAGGCATTCCTCTAACTAAGTCATTTTTTACTAGATCATTCATTGTCTTGAAATTCAAATGGGATAGCTTCTTGTGCCATAGCCAACTTTCATCTGGACTTGCTTTGCTGAAAAGATAAGTAATTGATTCTGCATCTGTAGAGTTGAAGTCAGCCAAGTACACATTCCCTTTTCTAACTCCAGTTAGAACCACTTTATTGTCCTTCTTACTGGTAACAACACAGGCTTCAGAATTGAAGGAAACAATATTCCCTCTGTCACATAATTGACTGATGCTCAATAGATTATGTTTGAGACCATGAACTAATGCAACTTCATCAATGATGACATTTTCTTTTGAAATCAAGCCATATCCCATAGTGAACCCTTTGTTGTCATCTCCAAAGGTTATGCTAGGGCCAGCTTTCTCCTTGAACTCTGTGAGCAGGGTGAAATCTCCTGTCATATGCCTTGAACAACCATTGTCCAAGTACCATAGATTCCTTCTTTTTCCCTGCACATAACAAAATCAAATCAAGTTTATTTTGGTACCCAAGTTTCCTCGGGTCCAGCCTTGTTAGTCTTTTTCCTAGACTTCATACTTCATGCACCTTTTGACTTAGGTAACTTTGATTCAACCTTGGTCTCAGATGTAGTTGGTTGAAGTGTAGGGTTAGTCATAGAATCATTTAGCACATTTGGTTGAATTTGATAAGGCATAGATTGTGCAAACACATTATTCCACATAGGTATATTGTATGGCATTTGAGGCATACTAAATGCAGTAAAATAAGGATTATTAACATATGGCATGTTTGCAAAATGTGCATGAGGATTCTGTTGAGACATAACAGGCATAGCATGCAGTGGTGACATAGACATGTTAGGCATGGAAGGAGTTAAAGGTATAGGAGCATTCTTAATAGATTTGTAGTTAGCAGATAGACACTACTAAAATGCACACAACTTTTTCTAGGAGCATACTTATCAGGTGTGTAGTTGTTGTGTTTGTTAATCCCTACCTTCCCATTTCTATTATATTTTCTTTTAGTTTCCCTTTTATCCTCAACCAACTTAAGCCTATTTTTCAATTGATCTAAAGTCATGTGTCCTATATTCACCTTACTGGCATCTTTGGATGTGCTAGCTTCTTCTTTGACAAAGTTCTTGGAAGTTGAACCAAACTTCTTATTGGGATTTTTCAAATTATCCCTTTTAGAAACATTTGCCTATTTTAATTGATAAGCCTTCAACAGATGCTCTTTTTCTTCCTTCAACGGATGACTTTCGTCATCCGTTGATTCCACATCCGTTGACAGTCCATCAATTAATTGCATTTCCTTTTTATTTTTCTTTCAGGCATTCTCATAGAGTGATTCAATTCCTTGAACCTTGACAATTTGAGCACTAACATCCCTAGATGTTTTCCAGGCCTTGAATACCTCTTGATCACGTTCTAGTTGTTTAGAAAGAACTTCTACTTTCTTAACAGACTCTTCTAGTTCACTCTCAACAGATAAGCATTTGATTTTAATCTTTTCATGCTCAATTACCTTACCCTCTAACACAGCATTCCTATCACTTAAAAACAAACTATTCTCTTTAATTCTTGTGTTCTCTTTAGCCAGTGATTTAAGGGAAACACGTAAATGATATAATTCATTGGACATATCATTTATAGCTTCATTACATTCATTTTTAGAAAGTTGAGAGAGGTCAGTAGTGATTACCTGGTTGCTTGATGAACTAGTTTCATTTTCATCAGAATTAGCCATTAGGGCTAAGTTGACATACTCCATATCATCATCTTCATTGGCTCCATCAGCTGCCCAGTCATTTTCCTGAGTCATAAAAGCCCTTTCCTTTTGTTTGAGCAATTCAAAATATTTCCTTTTGTAATCCACTTGCTCAAATTTCTTCTTTTCAGAAGTTGGCTTTCTGCACTCACTTGCAAAGTGTCCACTTATGCCACAGTTATAACACTTGAACTTAGATTTGTCCACCATGTTCTTGTTTGGCTTAGTGGCTCTAGTGTTTTTCTTGAATTTCATCTTTACAAACCTTCTGGACAGAAAAGCCAGATGTTCATCAACATCATCAGAGTCATCTTGACTGGAATTATCTTCAACCTCAGCTGCTTGCTCCTTTCCCTTGCTTGATTCTAATTTGCTTGTGCCAATTTTGAGACTTGGCATTGTCTTTTCTTCATTCCTGGCTTTAGTTCTCTCATTTTCAGCTACAAGTGCAACTGATCCACCTTTTCTCTTTCCCTTCTCCAACAACTCATCTTGCTTCATTTCAAGTTCATAGGTCTTCAAAATTCCATATAATCTTTCAAGTGTGAAGTCCTTATAATCTTGAGAATTCCTTAGTGAAACAGTCATAGGCTTCCATTCCTTTGGTAGAGACCTCAAAAATTTTAAGTTGGAATCCTTGATTTGGTACACTCTGCCATACAGCTTCAATCCATTCAACAGTTTCTGAAATCTATTGAAGGTATCATTAAATGATTCTCCTTCTTCAGAATGAAAATATTCATATTGTTGAATGAGAAGCTGCATTTTGTTTTCTCTAACTTGTTCAGTACCTTCACAGATAAGTTGTACAATATCCCAAATTTCCTTAGCAGTTTGGCTGTTAATGACATTATCAAACCTATCTTTGTCTAGGCCATTAAATAGAATGTTCATGGCCTTCTTGTCCTTGTGAACCTCTTCAATATCTTCATCAGTCCATTCTGCTTTTGGCTTGGGAATAGACTGTCCAACGGCAACTGTGGCAGTGGTAGCTGTGGCCACTTTGTGAGGGATGTGAGGACCATTCTCAATGCAGTTGATGTAGCTTTCATCTTGAGAAAGAAGATGTAGATGCATCTTCACTTTCCAGTGATGATAATTATCTCTTTCCAGGATTGGAATCTTCACTCCAATATCCTTCTTACTCATGATGTTAGTAGAATATATCTTTAAACTCTTTGTATGTCAAGAGCTTGCTCTGATACCAATTTTTATTCCCAATGAACTAACAATGAGATTTATAGAATGGGGTTTGAATGTAAATCTCAAAACTTTTTCAAATTTTGAGCAGTTTCAAAAGCTAAGTGTATGATGAACAGATGTGTGTGAATTGCTTTGAGCAGGTGCAGAAAGATGTATATTCAAGACACAAATGTAAAGAACACAAAGGATTTAAAAACTTTCCTGGTGGATTTGTTGTTCCACCAGAGATGTGTATTTCAGAAATCTGTGATACAAAAAATTGATCACAACTGCTTCCTAGTACAAACTAGATGATTTTATCTCTATATTTTTCTAAACAGCTCTGGAAAATTCACTTCTAATTACTAGATGCAACTTGGTTTATATATCACCAAGTTTACAAGTGAAGACAAAAATAAAATACAATTATAAAATAGTTCTTTACATGTTTCTTCTTCATTTCTCTATCCAATACAATCTAAGATAATCTGTGAATCTTTGAATACTTCCTTGTTTGCACCAGAATGGAAATGCTGATGTTTCTTGATTCCTCCAAGAGGCTACCACATTCCAATTGTCTCTGTCAACCCATGTGCCTCTGTCAGCTTTTGAATTGTCACTATCAACTGCTATGGAACTGAGCATCTGTTAAAGCTTTCATCCGTTGATGGCTTTATCTGTTGATGCTTTAGTGACATCCGTTGATGCTTTAACAGTTGAAGCTTTATCCGTTGATGCACTCATCCATTGATGGATGTTATCCGTTGAAGCTTTAAAGACATCTGTTGAAGCTTTGTTTCTCATCCGTTGAAGGCCTTTAATCTATCAGTTGATACTACTTCATTTACACAAAATTACAAGGCATGAAATATTTACAATTAGCCCTCCTATTTGCATATCCACTAGTAGTCAACATGACTTATAATTTCCCACAACTTCTAAGAATTATAACTCAAATACAGAGACTGAAATGTGCTACAATACTAAACTTATTTCTAAGTAAAGCTACTCCATCAACGGATAGCCAAAATGGTCTAATCCGTTGAGGCTACAAACACTAGATTTCTACTTAAGTGTTTTGTTTAACTTATCATCAAACTAATACAAATATTCCTAACATTTATAACTTATAAATGATAATTGATTGTTCAAATCATTTTTATCAGTATTGTTAGGAATATGTTGTGTACTTAATGATAACTTGAACAAAACACTTAGTAGATTTTAATTAAGTGTCTTTATAGCTTTCAACGGATGATCATTTCAACATCCGTTGAAAGGGTATCTTATGTGACAATAAGTTCAGTAGCACATTCCTGCATACAAAGATAGCTTAATGAAATAGATGTTGTAGAATGTATAGGTCATGTTAACTACTAGATTGATATGCAAGATAGGTTGGTTAATTGTAAATATCAGATGCCTTCTAATCTTGCATAAATGAAATGGAGTTAACTGCCAAGAAAATAGTCTCAACGGATGTTTCATAAAGCTAAAACGGATGATCAACTAAAGCTTCGACGGATGATTCACATAGTCTCAACGGATGATCGGCTAAAGTTTCAACGGATGATCAACCACAGTTTTAACGAATGATTCAATGAAGCTTCAACGGATGTTCAAATTCAAAAAGAGCAGTTGATAGTGATTTGACAGTCACATGCGTTGATTGTATGCAATTGGAATGTGGCAGCCTATTTGCAGGGTTTAGAGAACAAAGAAGCATTTCCATTTTCATGCTAAACAGAAGATATTCAATGATGCTGGATTGAGAAATGAAGGAGCATGAAATTAGACTTGAAATGTTTTATCTTATCTACTTGTCTTTTTATCATGTAACTTGGTGGTATATAAACCAAGTGTAGCAAGTTGAATAGAATATAAGTTAGTAAGCATTTTCAAGAGAAATAGACAAGGCAAAATCTGTAAAGAATATCTATGTTCTTGTTGTTCAACTTGTAAGCAGCTGTGTACATTTTTGTAACACAGAGTTCTTTACTTAATATATATCTCTGGTGGAAAAGTTAAATCCACCAAAAAGTTTTTAAGTACTTGTATTTAAATACTTTTTGTTTTGATTTCTACACTACTTTCATTCCGAACCATTGCTAGATCAAACACAATTATTTATTTATTGAAGAACTTTTCTTAAAAACCAAAAAGAAGCCAGAATTTCATTCAACCCCCCCCCCCATTTCTGTAATTCTTGATTAGAGTATTTTGGAATAACAATTGGTATCAGAGCAAGCTCTTGAAGTACAAAGAGTGTAAAGATCACCACAATTAGCAAGATGATCAAAAAGGATGTTGGAGTAAAGATTCCATTTCTGGACAAAGACAACTATCACCATTGGAAGGTGAAGATGCACCTGCATCTGCTATCTCAAGATGAAGCATATGTGGACTGTATTGAGAAAGGTCCACATGTCCCTATGAGAGTTGTTATAGGAAATGAAGCATCTGTCCCAAAGCCTAGAGCTGAATGGTCTAATCTAGACATTGAACAAGTTCGTAAGGATAAAAAGGCCATGAACATTTTGTTTAATGGTGTTGATGGTGACATGTTTGACAACATCATAAACTGTAAAACTAATATGGACGTCTGGGAAACTATTCAAGTTATATGTGATGGAACTGAGCAGGTAAGGGAAAACAAAATGCAACTCTTGATTCAGCAATTTGAGCATTTTCATAGAGAAGAAAGTGAGTCACTCACTGACATATTTAGTAGATTTCAAAAGCTACTAAATGCTCTAAAGTTGCATGGAAGGGTCTATCAAACAAAGGACTCAAACCTCAAATTTCTTAGATCTCTACCAAAGGATTGGAAACCCATGACATTCTCACTAAGAAACTCTCAAGACTACAACGAATTGACCTTGGATAGACTGTATGAAATTCTAAAGACCTATGAGCTTGAAATAGAGTAAGATGAAAAACTGGAGAAAGGAAGAAAGAAAGGAGGGTCCATTGCATTAGTTGCTGAGAAAGAAAAGGAGAAAGAGATAAAGGTCGAAGTTATTGAATCGGCATTAAACCCTGGAGTTTATGAAGGTAAAGGAAAAGGACTGTTAGCTGAATATAAAGACCAGCTTAGTCAAAATGACATGGATGATATAGATGAGCATCTTTCTTTTCTGTCCAGGAGATTTGCCAAGCTCAAATTCAAGAAGAATTTTGGAGCAGCCAAGTCCAACAGACACATGGTTGATAAGTCTAAATTCAAATGTTTTAAGTGTGGCTTGGCTGGTCATTTTGCTAGTGAATGCAGAAAGTCTGATTCTGGTAAAAAGAAGTTTGAGGTTGTTGATTACAAATAGAAATATTTTGAGTTACCCAAATAAAAGGAAAGGGCTTTCATCACACAGAAAAATGACTGGGTTGCAGATGGATTAGAAGATGATAAAGATACAAACTATGTCAATCTAGCACTTATGGCTAAATCAGATGAAACAGAGGTCAATTCATCAAGTAATCATTTAATCACCACAAATCTATCACATTTATCTAAAGCTGAGTGTAATGATGCCATAAATGACATGTCTACTGAATTATATCATCTGCGTGTTACACTCAAGTCTCTCACTAAAGAAATCTCTAATATTAAAGAGAATAATTTATTTTTAAGTGAAAGAAATAATGTGTTAGAAACTCAATTTGTTGAATTTGAAAAACTGAAAATATAATGCAAGATTGCAAAAGATGAATTGATTGAATCCCCAAAGAAAGAGGATATTTTAAGAAAGCAGCTTGAACGAGAACAGGAAGTAGTTAAGGCATGGAAATCATCTAGAGATGTCCATGCTCAAATTACTAAAGTTCAAGGTATAGAGTCTTTTTGTGATGCAGCCTGGAAAAAGAATAAGGAGAAGCTTGATTCCAATCTGGTTGAAGGACTTTCAACGGATGTGGATTCGATGGATGATGAAAATTATCCATCGAATAATCAAAAGGATTATCCGTTGAAAGACAATGAGCCACATCCGTTGAGTGTAAGTAAACCAGTTACCAAAGCTAAACTAGCTAAACTAAATGAAAAATATGGATCAGTTTCTAAGAACTTTGTTCCAGGAGAAACAAAACAAGAGAGTCAATGTAGAGCATCTGTCTTTTAAGCAATTAAATGACAGATCGGATAAAATTGAAGTGAGAGCAGAGTCTAAAAGGAAAAACAATATAAATGGGAAGGTAAGAATCAACAAACATAACAACTACACACCTGATAAATATGCACCAAGAAAAGTCTGTGTTAAGCGTGGTAGTGTTAATCACTTGTATGTTAATTGCAAACTTGCTATACCTGCTTCCATGTCTGTACCTCCTTGATTTCCCAGTATGCCTATAATGCCTATGAATGTTATGCCTGCACATAATCTGATTACACAATTTGATGGTATGCCACTTGCATATAATTTTTATTATGCTGCATTTAGTATGCCTCAAATGCCATTTAGCATGCCTTACTGGAATAACATGTTTACACACAGCATGCCTTTTCATGTTAATCAAAATGGGCATGATAATTCTGCTTCAATGAATGGTTTCAAAGGTCTGACTCAAATGATAAAGGATGAATCTGAGATACCCAAGTCAAATGAGATCAAACCTAAGAAACCAAAGAAAAAGGCTAACAAGGCAGTGTTAGTGTATGTGCCCTAGAGACAACAGTATGATATTTTAGTTTAAGACATTAGGATTATTATTGTTTATGTTCTATCAATTATTCTCTTTATAATTTATTAATTCTTAATTTACTGCGATATAAATGTTAGATTAATAAATGTCCTTGGAATATGATATGCAACTCTATATCTCTAAGTACGTGACTTAGAAATGAGATTATGAGAATAGTATCAATATTCCTTAAGGTCCCTAGTCGAGTATTATTATTAAGGGACAATAATAATGCATTAAGACTGGTGTGTTTATTGACTAATGATCACATCTCATTGATCATAGGTATAGTGATACTAAAGTCAAAAACACAGGCAGATGTATATGTACATGGTGCTGGACAGACCCAATGTGAGATTCTACATGTCTATTGTGTCATAAGTAACTCTCACAGTGATAATGATGTAATGGTCCTTAGACCTGAAGTCATTATATTTCTATATGAGAATTAATATACATTGATTCCATTAAAAGTTATCCTTGACCGGGTAATGACAAAAGTGGATATTGGGTATATTATGAATCTTCTGAGAAATATGAATGATCTAGATGGGATTTAACCCTCATATTTTAGGAGTAATATTATTGGCCTCTTGTGTGAGCTAGACTATGAAATACGTGGCCACGCTCAAATATTGTTTTGATATTGTAGTCTACTCATTGATCAAGGAAACTTGGATTAAACTATGATGAGGATGACACATTACATGCCTCTAGTTTAATCTATATTATTTGGTTAAAGGATTATATTACATTGTACATTATTCAAAAAAAAGTTTAATCGATCACCGATTCAATTATTATTACTTGGGTAGCAATGATGTATTACTAGATGCCGCTCATTGTTTACGATTTTAAATTAGATTTAAAATTCGTTGACAATATAATAATAACCTATAGGGTCATACACAAAGAATGCTTGAAGGATTATTTAATTTAAATTGGATTTAAATTAAATTAAAGTAATTTGAATTATTTATAATATTAATTAAGTTTGACTTAATCAATTAGATAAATAATGATATTCAAATTTAATAATATTAATTATGAAATTTATTTGTTAAATAATTAAGTGAGACTTAATTATAATACAAATAGGAATTTCGAATTAATAATAACTCATAATTAGTTAAGAGTTATAATTCGTTTTTCTACTCTCTATATAATATATCTTGTGTGGCTGATTTTTTTGTGTGCAAGAATTTTACTAAAACCCTAGCCACCAAGAGAGAAGATGGAGAGAGGAAGAAGAAACGAGTTTGTGCCGGTACATATCCAATCCTTGCATTCAAGCATTCGTGTGGATACCGATAGAGCGTAGATCGCGAGAGCGGGATGCGTGATGATTGAACAAGCTATGGATCTCCATTAGTCAACCAATTTGTAAAGCTTCTTAAGGTAAACAATCTGATCTACGAATTAAATATCTATTTTTTGTATGGATCCTGCGGTGGATTTCGAAAATTCTGTTTTTTCATGTTTTTAAATATTGTTTTCGTTGCGTTTATGTGCTCGAAACCCAACAGGCAGGACCCGAGGAAACTCGGGTACCAAAATCAACTTGATTTGATATTGATGTGTGTAGGGAAACAGAAAGAATCTTTGGTATCTGGATAGTGGTTGCTCAAGGCACATGACTGGAGATTCTACCCTGCTCACTGAGTTCAAGGAAAGAGCTTGCCCAAGTATCACTTTAAAGATGACAACAAGGGTTATATTGTGGGATATGGCTTGATTTCAAAGGATAATATCATCATTGAAGAGGTTGCCCTTGTGGATGGACTCAAGCATAATCTGTTGAGCATCAGCCAGCATTGTGATAAGGGCAACACAGTTACTTTTAATGCAGAAGCCTGTGTTGTCACTAACAAGAAGACCAATAAAGTGGTTCTCACAGGAGTGAGAAAAGGCAATGTGTATCTAGCTGACTTCAACTCAATAAATGTAAAATTTGTAACTTGTCTTCTCAGTAAAGCATGTCAAGATGAAAGTTGGCTATGGCACAAGAAGCTATCCCATCTAAACTTCAAGACCATGAATGAGCTTGTCAAGAAAGAATTGGTTAGAGGTATTCCTCAAGTGGAGTTTTCAAAGGATGGATTGTATGATGCCTTCCAGAAAGGAAAGCAGATTAAAGCATCATTCAGAAAGAAGCTTGAATCCTCTATTGAAGAACCTTTACAACTACTTCACATGGACTTGTTTGGACCAGTAAATGTGTTATTATCTCAAAAGATATATTGCCTAGTAATTGTGGATGATTTTTCAAAGTTCTCTTGGACATATTTTCTAAAGTCCAAAGATGAGGCTAGTGAAATCATCACCAATCACATAAGGCAAGTTAACAATCATCCTGACTTAAAGGTTAGAAGAATCGGGAGTGATAATGGAACTGAGTTCAAAAATTATGTGATGAAAGTGATTTGTGAAGAGTATGGAATCGTGCATGAGTTTTCTGCACCAAGAACTCCACAATAAAATGGAATGGTGAAAAGGAAGAATAGATCATTTATTGAAGCTACAAGAACTATGCTTGAAGAATCAAGGCTGCCAACTTACTTTTGGGCAGAAGCTGTGAATATAGCATGTTATACTCAGAATATCTCCTTGATCAATCAAGCAAAAGGCATGACTCCATTTAGATATTCAAGAATAGAAAGCCAACTCTAAATTTTCTTCATGTCTTTGGATGCAAATGTTATATTCTAAGGAATCAAACTGAACAACATGGAAAGTTTGATGCTAAAGCAGATGAAGGAATTTTTGTTGGATATGTTGTTGGAAAAGCATATAGAGTCTACAATCTCAGAACAAACATTGTCATGGAATCTGTACATGTTGTGATTGATGATAAGAAGATTGAAGGACTAAAAGATGAAGGTTTCCATGATAGCCTCAAATTTGATTATGTTGAGATGATTAGTGATGACAGTGATGATGATAGTGATCAAGAAACAGTGGCTAAGGATAATGCAGAAAAGACTATCTCCAATGATGCACAAAATTCAGGATCAGTCGAGTTACAAATTGCATCTTCCGTCGGAATAATGAGAGAAGCTGAGAGTCAAAACAGATCACTTACAGAAAGAACTCCTTCTTCAAATCAAAGATTCATAAACTCAGGGGGAGTTTCTTCTAATCAAAACTTAGTCACACATCAAGACAATGATGAGGTCTCTTCATCAAGAGCTAATCTACCGCAACAGAGAAAATGGACTAGAGATCACCCTTTTGAGCTTATCATTGGTGATGCATCTTCTAGAGTTCAAACAAGAAAATCAACTCAAGAAGAATGTCTATATAGCAGCTTTCTCTCAAAGGAAGAACTAAAGAAGGTAGAAGAAGCTCTATTGGATCCTGATTGGGTTCTAGCTATGCAGGAGGAGCTAAACCAATTTAAAAGGAACAAGGTATGGAAGCTCATACCCAAACCTGAAAAAAAGAATCCAATTGACACCAAGTGGGTATTCAGAAACAAGATGGATGAAAATGGCATAGTTATTAGGAATAAAGCTAGATTGGTTGCTAAGGGCTACTGTCAACAAGAAGGAATAGATTTTGATGAGACTTTTGCTTCTGCTGCAAGACTTAAAGCCATCATAATTTTCTTAACCTATACAGCCCATGCCAATTTCAAAGTCTATCAAATGGATGTCAAAAGTGTCTTTCTGAATGGAGATTTAGAGGAGAAATTCTATGTCAGTCAGCCTCCTGGTTTTGAAGATCCAAATTTTCTAGAATATGTCTACTATCTTTTGAAAGCACTTTATGGATTGAAGCAAGCACCTAGAGCCTGGTATGATACTTTGTCAAAGTTTCTCTTAAAAAATCACTTCACAAGAGGTACTGTTGACTAAACTTTATTCTTTAGAAATGTTAATGGCTCTAATATACTTGTTCAAATTTATGTAGATGATATTATATTTGACTATAGATGAAGAAGTTTGCAAAACGTTTGCCAAATTGATGCAAAGTAAGTATGAAATGAGCATGATGGGAGAACTAACTTACTTTCTTGGTCTACAAGTTAAGCAAGTCAGTGATGGAATTTTCATTGGTCAAACCAAATATATTTATGATCTTTTAAAGAAGTTTGATCTAATGGATTGCACATCTGCAAAAACTCCAATGGCTACTGTAACTAAACTTGAATTAAACACTACTGAAAAATCTGTGGATATTTCAAGCTATAGAGGCGTGGTTGGCTCACTTTTGTATTTAACAGCTAGTAGGCCAAATATAATGTTTGCTACTTTTCTTTGTGCTAGATTTTAGGCTGATCCTAGAGAATCCCATTTAATAGTTATAAAGAGAATTTTCAGATATCTCAAGGGAACACCAAAACTTGGCATTTGGTACCCTAGAGATTCTGGTTTTGATCTAACTGGTTATTCAGATGCAGACTATGCAGGGTGCAAGATTGATAGAAAAAGCACTACAGGAACCTGTCAATTTCTAAGAAACAAGCTAGTATCCTGGTTCACTAAAAAGCAAAATTCAGTCTCTACTTCTACAGCTGAGGTTGAATATATTGTTGCTGGCAGTTGTTGTGCACAAATTCTATGGATGAAAAACCAATTGTTGGAATATGGTCTGCAAGTGGACAGAATTCCTATTTTTTATGATAACACAAGTGCAATTGCCATTACCGAATATCCAGTACAGCATTCAAGAACAAAGCACATAGACATCAAGTATCACTTCATTAGGGAACATGTAATGAGTGGTACTGTGGAACTTCATTTTGTTCCAAGTGAGAAGCAACTTGTAGATATCTTTACCAAGCCACTTGATGAATCCACCTTCACTAGGTTGGTAAGTGACTTAGGTATGCTTAAATATTCTTAAATTATTTGTGATAATTTTGCAAGTTGAAATACAGCCAGAAATTTAATAAATTTTTCTGTTTTGGATGAAAATTTGGCTAAGTCAAATTTTACATCTCGGCAGATGTTCCTTATCCATCGAATTTGATCATCCATAGAAATAGAATAGCTTGGTAAAAATCAATTACTTTTATGGATTATTTTAAACCCGACGGATAATTGCTTTATTCTCATCCGTCGAATTGTCTACATTGTAGCCGTTAAAGTTCTGAGCATTATCCATCGGATATACTTATAGTCTATAAGTATATCACGACGGATAATTGACAGAATTTTGACAGTTTATTTTACTTTTAAACGGCTATTTTGGGCAATTCTCATTGGGTCTTTAATTTTTACCTTTAATTTTAATCCCATTTTATCTGAGAATACATAAAAGCCTTACTTCAAGTTTATTTTAGATTTTATCTTTCTCTATTGCAATTAACTGCTCTCTTCTTCCTCAAAGCAAAATCCTCTTTCTCTCTGCAAATTTCCTTGCTTTAACAATGGCACCAGTAGTCAAGATCATGTCTCAGTCAGGATTCATTTATGAGAAGAACAATTTTGTAGCTCTTGTGAACAAAGAAATTCCAGCCTCTGAGGATTATCACAAAATGATGGATTTTTTAAGGGATGCAAGCTTAGTTATGCCATGCTGGAATCACCCACAATCTACTGTGAAGTTGTGGAGGAGATGTGGACTACTGTTGTGTATCAAGCAACTGACAAAACAATAACTCTCCATTAAAGGTAAGGAATTTTGTATTAACAGTGATACTGTTCAAGCATGCTTTAAAATTCCTTATAACACTACTACTAAACCACACACAGATGTTGATTTAGTTAGCTTACTTAATTCTATTGGCTATGCACTTCCTACCACTAAGTTAAGTGAGATTAGGAGGCTAGGTCTTAGGAAAGAGTGGAGTTATCTGTGCGATGTAGTTACCAAGGTATTTTCTGGTAAGAGAAACAACTTTGATGCTATCAACACTACCATGCTTAAAATGCTCTACATGCTACTTACTGATAATTACTATAATTTTTAGTGAAGCTATCATGTTTGAGTTAGGTTACAAGTTAGGGGAGATCAAAAAAGGTCTAGGCATGTTTATTATGCTAGATTCTTTATGATTATTGTTAACCATATTTGTGAGGATCTTGTGATTGAGAACCCAACCAACAAATTGGATTGTTGGGTTCAAGAAAGAAGAGTAATTACAGATTTAAACAGGGTTGATCACCACAAGGAAGTACCCCTTTTTTATTTGCCTATCATGGAGGGCCCTCGGGTAAGTGAGGTAAATACTTCTGTCTCTACTCCTTCCATCTCTTAAGTTTCTTTGCCATTGACTGTGGCTATGGCATCTGTGTCATTGACCCAACAGATGCCTACCCAAGCCACAAAATCCAAAACTTCAAAAATCAAATCAAAGAAACCACACTCTGGTGTCTCTCAAAAGATGTCAGTTTCAAAAGCCACCAAAACCAAATAGAGGAGTTTGAAGGGTGGTAAGGTTGGTGAGGGACAGGGTGAACATAAAAGAAACCCTAAGTGTTATGGATAAAAAACTAAGGTTATTACTTGCTGTATTTAATACTAAGATTCGGGAGCTCAAGGCCTTTAATGGCTGCTCTCGTGTTTCGTGACTCAATCTGCCTTTACGAGATGCCTACGTATCTCTGTGAATTAGAGAATCAAGCCAAAAAACGTAGTTCTGATTGGTGGGGGTGAGACCCCTTATATAGATGTTGGGAGTCCTTGAATTGGACTTGGTATAGGAGACTTGGTGGGCAAGTCTCATAATTAGAATGGACTTTGGAGTCCTAGATAGTAGGAAACTGATTCCTTATCCTTTTAGGTCCCCTTGAGGCTAATCTCTAAGGATTTATATCCTTATCGAGACTCTTCTCAACATCTGATTTTTCCCTTATTAATTAGTTACGAAATTAATTAATAATCAGGGCTTTTTGGGCCTTTTTTATTCCATCAGGCCTGATTTGGTCCATCAGGCTTAACCTTTCTGGTCTGAGTATCATATGTCTTTTTATTGGGCCTAGCATCCCACAGCTTGTACAATTAATGCAGTATTTAATTTTACAATCATAATTTATTTATCCCTATCATTTGCCCCCCAACTTTTGGGAAACATTGATTAGGTTTCGCAGAAGTTAAGTCTATTCGTTCCCTTACAGGGTTTCATTTTTCCGTAAAGTGTGGAGCGACCTACACGTTTACAATGAATTTTTCCTTTTATTCAGGAATTATCTTAATTTCCAGGAATTTTTCCCTTATTTCCGGGATTTTTCCCTTATTTTCTGGATTTTTCCCTAATTTTCTGGGATTTTCCCTAATTTTCTCGAATTTTTCCCTAATTTTCTGGGATTTTCCCTAATTTTCTGGGATTTTTCCCTAATTTCCTGGGATTTTCCCTAATTTCCGGGATTTTTCCCTAATTTTCTGGGATTTTCCCTAATTTTCTGGGATTTTTCCCTAATTTTCCCTAATTTTCTGGAATTTTCAGATTTCCAGCCCTTTTTCGACCAGGATCCTAGTCGAAATTTCGACCTGGATCCTAGTCGAAAATAGGGGTCAGCCTTGCCATCCTGGTCGAAGGAATTCGACTAGGATCCACGACCTGGAATTCGACCAGGATCCTAGTCGAAATTTCGACCTGGATCTAGGACCTGGAATTCGACCAGGATCCTAGTCGAAAATTCGACCTGGATCTAGGTCGAAAATTCCACCTTTTTTTTTTAGCTTCTTGTCATGAGCCTATCGACTAGGATTTCGACTAGGATTCTAGTCGATATTTCGACCTGAATCCTGTTCGAAAATTCTTTGATTTTCTTGCTTCCTGGTCGAAGGATTTCGACTAGGATTCACGACCTGGAATTTGACCAGGATCCCAGTCGAACTTCGACCTGAGTTTTTAATCCCCATTTTTTTTAAAGATGCTTGGTTTATTCGACCTCATTCCTGGTCGAAGCTTCGACCTCAATTCAGTCCCGTTATTCCAGCTTCTTGCCATGAGCCTACCGACTAGGATTTCGACTAGGATTCTAGTCGATATTTCGACCTGAATCCTGGTCGAAAATTCTTTGATTTTCTTGCTTCCTGGTCGAAGGATTTCAACTAGGATTCACGACCTGGAATTCGACCTGGATTCTGGTCTTTTTTACCCGTTATTTTCGGGTGTCTGCTCGAAAGATTTCGGGCAGGATTCACGACCTGGAATTCGACCTGGATTCTGGTCTTTTTTACCCGTTATTTTCGGGGGTCTGCTCGAAAGATTTCGGGCAGGATTCACGACCTGGATTTCGACCTGGTTCCTGGTCTTCCACTAGCCTTCTTTATTTAGCTTTAATTTAGGGTATTGTATTTTCCAAATCCTAATTGGATTTGGGCCTGGCCTTTTTTGTTGGGCCTTATTAAATTTTACTGAGCCTCTATTATTGGGCTTTTCCAAACCTTATTGGGCCTCTTTTATTGGGCCTTTTCAAAATCTTATTGGGCCTCTTTTATTGATCTGGGCTTAATACACCCTGTTTAGAATGCTCTAGAATTCCTAGGAATTTTCTGGAATATTCTTTTTACTGGGCTTTTTCCTATGGGCTTTTGTTCTCAATGGGCTTTTCGTCCCTTCAACTTCCTTTTCCTCTTATATAAACGAATGAGGAAAGGCTATTACTCCTCACTTTCTCATTTCTTAGTTTTGTTCTTCATCTTCCTGCTAAGATTCTCAGAGGAATAACAACAAGTCGGAGCTCAAAGCCTTTTTCAGGAGCGCTTCTTCAGGTAAGATTCCTCCCTTTGTTTTTCGTGTCTATTTTTCCATTGTGTGCCACTTTAAGATAGCCTATTTACGTGCCCCTTACTTTTTTTCAGATGGCTGACAAAAGAATGACCCGTTTGGCCAAGATGAATGTGGCTAGAAAGTCCAACGATTTTCCTATTCGATCGAGATATACTTCCTTAATCGACATGATCAACACTCGAGGGGACGAGTATCCGTCTGATGTGCATCTGGACGCGTACGATCATATCAGTGCTTTACGGGATCCCAAGGAGCTGGAAAAGTTGAGCAGCAGCTTCAAAATCAAGGAACCTTTTAAGCTGGTTCTTGCGGGTCCGGCCGATAGGGCCTGTCAGTGGAAGAAGGACGCGTTATGCGTATATAGGGATACTCTAAGGGCAGGTATTAGACTCCCTTTTCATCCATTCATTCCTTTGCTATTGGCTGATGTGGGCATCAGCCCTTGCCAACTTCCCCCTAATTCCTGGAGGTTGATTCTGTGCTATCTGTCGCAATGCGCCAAGCACAACGTCCCCACTTCTGTTGCTGTCTTCAGGAAGATTTTTTAGTTCAAAAACAGCCCTGATAAAAGTCCGGGTTGGGTTTCTATCAAGCAGCGCCCCACTATCCCCCATATCGTGAATGGGAAGTCCATCCCTGACAACAACTTGGGGTGGAAGAAAGATTTTTTGTTTGTTATTTGGGAAGGTGGAGATTGGGGCTCCCTGTTTCGATCATCCTTTGGGCTGGCCGTAGACGGGAGCCCAAATGACATAACTTTGTCTGAGGAGGAGGCTAGAGGTTTCAACCTCCTTACGCAAGACAACGGTACTTCCCATTGTTGGGACCTTATCCGGGAGACCGTCCTGGTAGAACGCAGCCTTTCGCCCGTTAATAAGAAAAGTAAGTTCCCTTTCTTACCTCCTTTATTTCCTGTACTTTTATTTCATTAGTTTTCAACTGACTTTGTTTGTTGCAGTGGCTGAGAAGATTGAGGAGGCTACTAAGCCTAAGGACCTGGAGACAACCAGGATGAAGAGGGCTGGGAAGGTCTTTAAAGACCCTCGACTTGGTGATCGCTTCCCTGAGTTCCTCCTTCAGGCAATGGAGCCAAGCGAGAAAGGCCCCAGCCAAGTTTTGCGCACCAAGCAGAGGCCAGGGGCCTATTTTCAACCTGCCTGGGGGATCCGGGGCAAGGACTCAATCGTGGGCAGCACGACGTTGTCCAAGGAATGGTCTAAGCATTCCATCTCCCCAGTGGACTATCAAGATTTTGTCCTTCAACAGGACTTAGAGGGGAATGAGCTATTTGGAGCCCAGGCTCTGGCGACGGTACGTCCTTTACTTATGCCCTTCGTACTTATCTTTCCATGTTTCTTTTCTGAACTTTCGTTGTTTCTCTTGCAGGCTAACGCCCATTTCCAGGGGGCAATTCACCAAGCTAAAGCTTGGAAGGTTGGCCTGGAAGATGCCAACAAGAAGTTGGAAGAGGCCAACCAAAAAATAGAGGCCCTTGAAGCTCAACTGGCCTCTTCCACTTCTGACCTGGAGACGGCCCGGGCCGAAAATGTCATTCTGAAGGCGCAGAAGGACAAAGCCTTTGATGGTTGGATGGACACCCAAGAATTCAAGGACTTGATGGTGGAGCATGATGCCCTTCTTCACCCAGTTAGCTATAAAGAGGGCTGGGATGCTGCTGTGGAGGCCATCCAGGATGAGTTTCCCGAGGTCCTTGAGCAGTCTCCCTTTCCTTGCCCTGTGCGGGTTCCAGAGCTTGGAGGGGTTACTGAGAAGCTTGCTGTTATGATCAAGGACGGAGAGGAGGAAGATTCTTCCGAAGAGGAGTTTGAGCCTGTCGCTAAGAAGGCCAGGGTGGAAGAGCCTCCAAAAGCAACGCCTCAACAGCCAGCATCTCCTGCAGAGGGAACTTCTACAGGGACTTCGGAGGGGACAACCGAGACGTCCGAAGGAACGACCGAGACTTCCGAGGAGACTTCAGATAGTGGTTCTGAGGAATCTCAGCCTTCCAAGGCCTAACTTTTTGTATATCTTCTATTTAAACTTCATTCATATCTAAACTTGTCACCCTTCGGGGTTATATTTCATATGTTGCTTTTCTTCTTTCTGTTTTAACTTTACAATCTTAATACGCATTTGAACTTTAAACATCCTTAGATAGAAATAATTTCAAACTCTTTAATATGAAGTCTGGTTTTCCAAAACCTTACACAGCATGGGTTCGACCCTAATCAACAATAACTAGACAATGTAAATTCTACTGGAATATAAAATCCTACGCAAGCAAAGCTTCAAGGTGCTTTTAAACCTACTTGTCACAATGACAAGTGAGAATCGTACTTCGCCTATCTTACACGTAGTAAACCTTCAGGTTTTGTGCGTGCCAGGTCCTCGGGACTTCAAAACCTTCCATAGTTTCCAGCTTGTAGGTTCCTCTACCCTGAACGCTCTTGACTCTGTACGGCCCTTCCCAATTCGGGGCAAGCTTTCCTTTCTGTCCGACACCAGAAGCCTCTATTTTTCTCAAGACTAGGTCACCTTGTTTGAAAAACCTCTCTTTAACCCTTAGGTTGTAGTAGAATGAAGCCTTTTTCTGATATTCCACTATCTTTGCATGTGCCTCATCTCGCACTTCATCAATTAGATCCAGGGCTAACCTCTGCCCTTCCTCATTTTCTACAGCATTGAAAGTCTGAATCCTTGGAGAGGAATGCGATATCTCCATGGGAACTACTGCTTCTGCCCCATATGCCAACATGAAAGGAGTTGCTCCTGTCGTGACTCTACAGGTAGTCCTATAGGCCCATAATATTGGAAGTATCTCATCCACCCAATTATTTCTTGACTTCTCGATCCTCTTTTTTAGTCCATCCAGGATTATCCGATTTGCTACCTCTGCTTGCCCATTGGCTTGCGGGTGAGCCACAGAGGTGAATCGTAACTCAATTTCATTTTCTTCATAATACTTCTTGAATTCCTCATTGTTGAATTGTGTTCCATTGTCAGTGACGAGGATACGGGGAATTCCATATCGGCACATAATGTTTTCCCACAGGAATTGTGCAACCTGCTTAGTTGTGATTTTGGCCAAGGGTTTGGCTTCGATCCACTTGGTGAAATAATCAATGGCTACAATCAGAAATTTCCTTTGTGCCGTGGCCATAGGAAAAGGCCCTAGAATATCCATCCCCCATATGGCAAAGGGAATAGGCGAGTTGATAGAGGTCAGCATCTCGGGGGGTTGTCTAACAACTGGTGCATGCTTCTGACAGCGATCACACTTCTTCACATATTCTTTGGCATCGGCCATCATTTCTGGCCAATAGAAGCCTAAACGAGTTATCTTATGAGCCAAGGCCCTGCCCCCCAAGTGTTGTCCACAAATACCTTCATGCACTTCTTCAAGAGCCAAGCGTGCCTCATCGGGCCTGAGATACCTCAAGTAGGGAACCACGAAAGATCTTTTGTAAAGAATCCCATCTATCAAAGAGTACCTTAGTGCCCGAACAGTTAACTTCCGTGCTTCAGTTGCATCACTTGGCAACCAACCGGTCTGAATGTGAGCCTTGATGGGATCAATCCATGACGTCCCCAAGCCTATGGGAGCCAGCAGCTTAACATCTATGCTTCGTGTCTTCAAAACACGGAAGTACACACTTCCTGAACTTTCTTCAATCTCAGACGAAGCGAACTTTGATAGCGCATATGCCTTAACATTTTCTTCCCTTGGCACACATTGGCACTCATTAAATTGGGTCATCACAGCCCTTACTAGGCGGACATACTTAGCCATCGTATCATCCCTTGCCTCAAATTCTCCCTTTACCTGGGATATGATCAGCTTCGAGTCTCCACGGACCTTTAAGTTTTTGACTCTAAGTGTCCCAGCTAGACCAAGGCCAGCTATCAGGGCTTCATACTCTGCCTCATTATTTGTGGTTGGAAAATCTAGCTTCATCGCATACTCAATTAAGAACCCATCAGGGCTTTGCAAAACCAACCCTGCTCCACTGGAATTTGTTTTTGATGCTCCATCAAAATAGAGAACCCAATATTCTTTCTCCTTGTCATTCTTCTCCCTGTCCCCATTGTCGACTCCCTTGTCTTGAGGTATGGTATCTTCCTGCCCCCTGACTTCTTGGTTGGGTATGGTACATTCCACCACGAAGTCAGCTAGTGCCTGGGCTTTTATAGCCATACGTGGCTTATACTTGAGATCAAACTCTCCCAACTCTATTGCCCACTTAATCAGTCTCCCACTTGCCTTGGGACTGTGAATGATATTTCTCAGTGGCTGATTTGTTAGCACTTCAATCTGGTGAGCTTGAAAATAAGGACGCAGCTTTCTTGAAGCCATTACCAAGGCTAAAGCGAATTTCTCTATAGTTGAATAATTCAACTCAGCACCATGCAAAATTTTGCTGACATAGTATACGGGTTTCTGGACTTTCAGTTCTTCCTTAACCAACACCGCGCTCAAGGCGCTCTCTGAAACAGCCAAGTACAAGAATAAAATTTCACTCAGAACTGGCTTGGCCAACAACGGGGCCTGGGCCATATACTTCTTTAACTCTTCAAATGCCTTCTGGTTTTCCTCATTCCATACAAAGTCTTTGATGCTCTTTAGCGATTTGAAGAATGACAAACACTTTTCCCCCGACTTGGAGATGAATCGTCCTAGCGCAGCAACCCTTCCTGTAAGCTTCTGAACATCCTTAACAGTTTTTGGTGGTTCCATGTCCAGGATCGCCTTTATCTTATCCGGGTTAGCCTCAATTCCCCTCTTTGAGACCATCAGTCCCAAGAATTTTCCAGATCCTACTCCGAAAGCATACTTCGTCGGATTCAACATCATCTTGTGGTACCTCAGGACCTCAAAAGCTTCCCTTAAATGGGCTATATGATCAGTCTTTACTAGACTCTTGACTAACATGTCATCAACATAGACTTCCATAGTCTTACCAATAAGATCCTTAAAAATTCTATTCACCAACATTTGATAGGTGGCTCCTGCATTCTTGAGACCAAACGCCATAACAAGATAACAATAAACACCAAAGTCAGTGATAAATGATACCTTTGGAATGTCATCCTTATGCATTTTGATTAGGTTGTATCCGCTAAACCCATCCATGAAACTCAGCATCTCATGTCCAGCGGTGGCATCAATCAAAGTATCAATTCTAGGCAGCGGAAAATAGTCTTTGGGGCATGCATCATTCAGATCGGTGAAGTCTATACACATCCTCCACTTTCCATTAGCCTTCTTCACCATTACAGGGTTTGCTAACCACTCCGGAAATTGAATCTCCTCAATGAAACCAGCCTCTAAGAGCTTTTCCACTTCCTGCTTTATAGCCTCTTGTCTTTCCGGGGCAAAATTTCTTTTCTTTTGTTTCACTGTCTTCCGACTTGGATCTACGTTTAGCTTGTGAGTAATTAACTTCGGGTCTATGCCTGGCATATCAGCTGCTGACCATGCAAACACATCACTATTTTCTTGTAAAAATTTCACTAACTTCCCTCTAAGGGGCTCCTCTAATGTGGCTCCAATGAAAGTCGTCCTCTCAGGATTCTCGGGGTCTAAAGGAACCGAAACCAATTCTTCTGCTGGCCTTCCTCTATTCTCATCATTTTCTCGAACATCCATATCTTCAATAGGAAGAACCTGCCCCCCGACTCCATCTGCCCTCAAAGAGGCCACATAACAGCTTCTAGCCATTTTTTGATCTCCTCTCTCTTCTCCAATCCCGTTTCGGGTGGGAAACTTCATGACTGAATGGTAGGAAGAGGGGACAGCCTTGAAGGCATGTATCCCTGTTCTCCCCATGATAGCATTATAAGTTGAACTAGCCTTTACCACCACGAAATCCAGCATCTGCGTTGCTTGCCTTGGCTCCGTACCTATGGTGGTTGGCAATGTGATTATCCCTTCCACAGGACATTCTACTCCAGCAAATCCATATATCGGCATGTCGGTTGGTGTTAACTGGGAGTCGTTATACCCCATCCTTAGAAAGGTGTCATGGAGCAAGATATCCACAGAAGCACCATTATCCACAAGGACCCTCTTAACCGGGCTATTTCCTATTATTGGTGTTATGACCAGCGGGTCGTCATGGGGAAACTTCACACCCTCTAGGTCGGAATCATCAAAAGCCAATGTTACTTCTATCCTGGCCCTCTTCGGGGCTTCTCCAACAATATGCATAACCTCTCTAGTATATGCCTCTCTGGAATTTTTGGACAATCCAGCAGCAGTTGGACCTCCAAAGATTGTGTTTATCACAGGCCCTCGAGGTCTCGGCCCTCCATAAATGGTGTTTATAACCGGTCCTCTAGGCTGGGGGTTTCGCCCCTGATCGTCTTGGTCCCTCCTACGATCCTCAAAGTTCTTCCTTCCATTATTATTCCTATCCCCTCCTTCTCCAGTGTATTTGTTCAATCTTCCTTTTCGAATGAGAAACTCAATTTCATCTTTCAATTGCCTACACTCATCGGTGTCATGGCCAACATCTTTGTGAAACCTGCAATACTTGTTCTTATCTAGCTTGGCGGGATCAGCCTTCAAGGGCTTAGGCCAGCGAACATCCCTGTCTTTCTCAATCTCCATCAAAATCTGACTTCTAGGAGCATTAAGCTTAGCGTATTCAGTGAACTTTTGCCCAGGTCCTCCCTTCTTGGGGGTTGAATCAGGGTTTTGCTCGGTTCTAGGATATTTGTCCTTTGCAATATATTCCAAATCAGTTTTTCGCTTCTTGCCTCCAGTGGGCTCATTACTTACTATGGTCTTCCTCATGCTTTCTTCAACCTTGATATACTTCCCTGCTCTCTCTTGGAGTTGCAACATGTTTTCAGGGGGATGTTTGGCCAAGGACATCTTGAAAAACTCATCCCTGGTTTCTTGTTGTAGTGCTATCATGGCTACCTTATCATCAAGGTCCGGGACTTTTAAAGCCTCCTTTGTAAAATGATTCAGGTAATCTCTCAAGGATTCCTTAGCTCCCTGCACAAGACTCATAAGGGATGCTGAACTTTTCTCATGGACTCTTCCACTGATGAATTGCTTAATAAAAGCCTGACTTAATTCTCTGAACGATCCAATAGAATTTGGGGGCAGGCGACTGTACCATCTTTGAGCCATACCCGACAGGGTTTGAGGGAAGGCCCGACACTTTATAGCATCATTCACGGGTTGCAGCAGCAGTGCATTAGAGAATGTCCTAACATGATTAGCGGGGTCTCCCATGCCATCATAGGCTTTGATAGTGGGCATCTTGAATTTCCTTGAGATATGGGCATTCATTATCTCTTCTGAGAAGGGTGGAGTTGGATCATCAGGATCTCCAAGGGGAAGGAGATTGCTTGGATCAGTTCTTGGTACAACAGCCCTTCTTCTTACCGGACCATCCAGGTCTATGACAGGAGGAGGATTTCTCCCCCTAGGAGGTATCTGGGGTCTGGTGGCCTGGTGAGCCTCCAAATCACGCCTCAGCCTTTGGATTTCAGCCTCATGAGCCCTGATCCTTTCCTGCACTTCTTGGGGATTCGCCCTTGGGGTGCTTTGGGGGCGTTGCCTTCCATCGGCCATTGGCTCTTTTCCAGGACGCCTCCTTCTCGGGGCCACTTTATCATCCAAAGATTCGGAGTCTCTCTCAATATAAGGACCAGAAAATTCCCGATCCTCAGGAATAGGACCCAAACCTCGTATATAGGGGGGTGACTGCCCTCGTGCTTTGCCTCGCCCAGCATATCCGCTTCCTCCAACCTCAGGGCGAAGGGGCATCCCATAAGGGGGGTTAGTAGTAACAACAGTTGAATATTCATACCCGACGGGTCGAGAATTCACAGGTATATGTACTTGTTGAACTTGAGGATTCGTACCTTGAATAGTCGGGGGAGTTGTCCCTTGTGGCTGAGGTTGAGTTGCCCCTGTCTGGGCTTCCCCCTGAGTAGATGCATAAGTTGAATGGGGAGGAACCTCCACGGTTGATGAAATCACCTGGGTTGTCTCTGATGGTGTTCCTTCCTCTAGAGCTCCAATTGTTCTCCGTGTTCTCGCCATGGTTGTTGTTGCTCGTCCCACAAACGGCGCCAAATGTTATGGATAAAAAACTAAGGTTATTACTTGCTGTATTTAATACTAAGATTCGGGAGCTCAAGGCCTTTAATGGCTGCTCTCGTGTTTCGTGACTCAATCTGCCTTTACGAGATGCCTACGTATCTCTGTGAATTAGAGAATCAAGCCAAAAAACATAGTTCTGATTGGTGGGGGTGAGACCCCTTATATAGATGTTGGGAGTCCTTGAATTGGACTTGGTATAGGAGACTTGGTGGGCAAGTCTCATAATTAGAATGGACTTTGGAGTCCTAGATAGTAGGAAACTGATTCCTTATCCTTTTAGGTCCCCTTGAGGCTAATCTCTCAGGATTTATATCCTTATCGGGACTCTTCTCAACATCTGATTTTTCCCTTATTAATTAATTACGAAATTAATTAATAATCAGGGCTTTTTGGGCCTTTTTTATTCCATCAGGCCTGATTTGGTCCATCAGGCTTAACCTTTCTGGTCTGAGTATCATATGTCTTTTTATTGGGCCTAGCAGCCCACAGCTTGTACAATTAATGCAGTATTTAATTATACAATCATAATTTATTTATCCCTATCACTAAGAATAAGGATGGTGAGGTGAGTGTACCCAGACCTAGCCACGCCACAGTTTCCCAACAGACTGTGGTGCTTAATTAGGAAATTAGCTCATCTCTAGTTTCATCCTCCCAAAAGGATGTTACTATTGAAACAAGCTCCCAACCATGAGCATAGGCCAAAAGGGTTAGGGACACAGATTCACCCCAAACTTATACAAGTAAGAAGAAATCCAGAAAACTTAGGGATGCACAGGGATCACACACAGTGCAAACTGCAGCTAAAGACTCAGTCATTGCACCTTCTCAAATTCAGTTTGATGTGGCTCCAATAAATGTGGAGTCACAGCCAAAATCTTTAACAATAGAAGCAACAAACACACAAAGCTCTCCAACCAATTCTCTGGATGTGGACATGATTCACACATCACATCCTGATTCTCTTTCTTTAACTCTGTTGGAGAAGCCAAAATTCAGTGCAAGTGAGCATCATCTTTTAGATGATTTGTTGGCTCATTTGCCAATTCTTTCAGGAATTGTTGAGACTTCTGTGCCTAAATTATCATCAATTTGCACAGAGTCCACAATAGTTTCCACTCCAAACTCTATCATTTCTTCTATTCCGGTGGATATTATTCATCCACCGGCTAGTGATTGTATCTTGACGGACGTGTCTAACAGCAGTCATCCGTCGGCTATCCTAACTACTACCCCAACGGATGTTCCTCATCCGTTGGTACTCACTACACAAGCTGAATTTTAAAAAACTATTTCAAGTGTAGATGAGATAGTAGTTGTATAATCACTCCTAGGATTGAGGGAAGGGAGTGAACAGAGTGAGAGGCTGAGTTGCTCTCAGGCAAAAGGAGGGGAACAGAGAGAAATTATGCAGGCTATTTCCTCCAGCCTGGCAAAAGTGAGTGAGGGGACTTCCACCTTAGTAGGTGAAGGTTGTGTTAGGGCGGTGAGCCAAGGGGAGCCCTTAATGCAAGAAAATAGAGAAAATGAGAGAAATGCAGGTACTGAAATTTGGGAAGAGCCCATTATAAGTGAGTCAATGGATGTCAATGAGGCTGAAAAGAAACAACTAATTCAGCAAGAATATCAAGTTGTCTTAGATTCTGTTTCTTATGAAGCTGAGGTATTTACTCACCCTGTTTCAGCTTATCAAGTTTTAGTTGAACAGGACAATGTGGTTGCTGAAAGGATGCTAAATTTGGTGCATACAATAGCCTCCATGTAAAGATCCAAAGATGCCATCTCAGTCATGCCACCCACAGCTGGTGATGATGTTGACTATGGAACTGGTGGTTCTGAAGACATATTTGGGGATGAAGATGATGATGAGGAAGAGTTTATGAACATAGGGGAGAAGAAGACCCTAGCTCCAGATCAAACATTCCATCTTGGGTATTTTCCAAACAATATGATGAGCAACACTTCAAGACTACTCTCTTTCATATCATTCAACAAACTCAGACAGCTCTTCAAGCTACAACCAATGCCAACACTAAGAAGCTTCTTCAAGCACATCTCAATTCTCTTTAACTGCACCAAATTTAATCTCTTCAACACAATCTGGATGTCACTGTAATTAAAATAGAGATTGATCAAGTAAAGAAGAATGTTTCTGAGAGATTGGATGCTAAATTTCCTAACACAACCCTGCTTGACATCAACAGACAACTAAGGAAAAATTCTAATCTTGCCAGCAAAGTGGACTCCTTGGACACAAGACTCAAACCTTGGAAGCTTTCATCACTGCAATTCATTTACATCAAGCTCAACAAACTCAGCTACTTCAAAAGCTAGTGGCTACATAGACTTCTACCTCTACTCAACTTGATGCTAACAAAAAGGGGGAGAAAGACTCAATTGTTCAAGTTAGCCGAGAGGAGCCAACAAGTGAGGAGGAGAATGTGCTAAACATACAAGTCAGTCAAGTAATTGTTCCAGAAATTACTTTTCCTAAGCCACCAGTCTTGGACAGTATTCATTTGATCCAGATAGCAGCTGCTAAATTGGAATCAAATGAAAAAATTCAAAAAGCTTGATGTTGCTGCAGTTGAGAAGGAACTAGATGAAAAATGGAAGAAAATTATTGAAGAGATAGCAAAGAAGTTTGGTCCAATTGAGAAGAAAGACAAGGTCTCTTCTCACTTCTCTCATTGAGACAATTATCTGTAAATGAAATGAGTCTGTATAACTTGGAAAAGGGCCAACCTTTATGTATAAAGTCTCTAAAAGCCAACTTGGTTTTGAAGCCCAATAGAAATTATCTAAAGTCATTTGACAAGAATCCCTTGGACCTTATATTTGAGACTCCAAGGCCAGATGAAAAGAAGTTGTTGGCAAGGTCCATTGCATTCTTCAAAGATTCAACTAACTCAGTGCTAAAGAGAAGAATTGCTAAGATCTACAGGAATGGGAAAGAAATATATGTGGTGGATGGACACCCTCAGTTTGCAGAAATAAAGAAGGAAGAAAAGGAAAGAATCAAGAAAGAAAAGAAGCAAGCTGCTTTAGATGCTAAGAAACTCAAATAGAAGAAAAAGTAAGCTGCTATTGTAGCCAAGCTTCAAGCTGTGAAAACTGCAACTGAGATTTCTGAGAAATAACTTGTGGTAGCTGAAGATCAAGATCAGAAAATGCACAAGGAAACTTAACAGAAAAGGAAGTTCAGATACAAAATCCTTCCCAAAAGAATGTTGGATTTTGATGAAGACAAGATGGAAGATTACATTCCCAACCAGTCTACATCTACAACTCAAACATCCTAGCCCTTAGTGGTGCATGAGGAATTTAAGGTGGATGCTACAAAGAATTTTCATGGTGAGCCTATAGTTCTCAAGGATGAGCCAATAGACTAGGAAAGTTTGCCTCTTCTTGAACTTAATTTACCAATCTTCAACAAGCTAAAGAAGACAAAGAAAAGAGCAATCAAAAAGGTCAAGTCTGTGAAACTCAAAACCAAAACCTTAACCAAAGCTCAACCAACTGTCAACAAGGGAGATCTTCTATGCATCTGTGATATCAAGGAATTTTCAGATATCAATCTCTACATGGATGAATTAGAAGAAGTGAGGGGAATTGATGCTCACATAAATCTCCCTGAAAGACTGGTGTTCAAATACAAGGGTAGGAAAGAGATCATATGGCCCCTTCACAGGATTCTTCAAGAAAGTTGTACTATTTTGATAAAAGATCTTCTCATCTTTGAAGAAAAAATTTGGATTCAATGTGACTGCCAAGAAATTGGTTCTAATGAAGATAGAAGAACTAAGGAGCAGAAAAGCCTAAAATGCACTCCCAAGGACTCTATCAATTCCCTTCACAGGAAATTCAATGCACTTGAGGCCTTACTGGCTGATGGAATTCATGGATGATAAAGGTGTTAGGAGATTCTTCAGACTGGATGACCAATTGAGCATCTCAAGCAATGAGACTCTATTGGAAATGCAAGGAAAGATGGATCTATCAAATGCTGAAGAATTTAAATTTCACAAACAACTCCAAAATCAAATAGAATAAAACAACTGAAAGCTTGGGAAGAAATCAAGACAATAAAGGAAATAGAAAACATTTGCTCAGACTAGAGGAGCACCTTGATAATGATTGTGAGAACTCTTTGGACACTTTAATTTGTTCAATTTTTAAATAAACTGTAGCACTTACTAGTTTTATCTGCCATAATTCAATCTGTACATTTAGGGTGTTTGGTTATCATCAAGTTTCTCTTAATTTATGGGTATAATTTCAGTAGACATAAATTGGGGGAGATTGTTAGGAATATGTTATGTACTTGATGATAACTTGAACAAAACACTTAGTAGATTTTAATTAAGTGTCTTTGTAGCTTTCAACGGATGATCATTTCAACATCTGTTGAAAGGGTAGTTTATGTAACAATAAGTTTAGTAGCACATTCCTGCATATCAAGATAGCTTAATGAAATAGACGTTGTAGAATGTATAGGTCATGTTAACTACTAGATTTATATGCAGGATAGGTTGGTTAATTGTAAATATCAGATTCCTTGTAATCTTGCATAAATGAAATGGAGTTAACTGCCAAGAGAACAATCTCAACGGATGTTTCATAAAGCTTCAACGGATGATCAACTAAAGTTTCAACGGATGATTCACATAGTCTCAACGAATGATCGGCTAAAGTTTCAACGGATGATCAACCACAGTTTCAACGGATGATTCAATGCAGCTTCAACGGATGTTCAAATTCAAAAAGGGCAGTTGATAGTGAATTGACAGTCACATGCGTTGATTGTATGCAATTGGAATATGGTAGCCTAGTTGCAGGGTTTCGAGAACAAAGAATCATTTCCATTTCCATGCTAAACAAAAGATATTCAAAGATGCTGGATTGAGAAATGAAGGAGCATGAAATTAGACTTGAAATGTTTTATCTTATTTACTTGTCTTTTTATCATGTAACTTGGTGGTATATAAACCAAGTGTAGCAAGTTGAATAGAATATAAGTTAGTAAGCATTTTCAAGAGAAATTGACAAGGCAAAATCTGTAAAGAATTTCTCTGTTCTTGGTGTTCAACTTGTAAGCAGCTGTGTACAATTTTGTAACACGGAGTTCTCTACTTAATATATATCTCTGATGGAAAAGTCAAATCCACCAGAAAGTTTTTAAGTACTTGTATTTAAATACTTTGTGTTTTGATTTCTACACTACTTTCATTCCGCACCATTGCTAGATCAAACACAGTTATTTATTTATAAAAGAACTTTTCTTAAAAACAAAAAAGAAGCCATAATTCCATTTAGCCCCCCCCCCTTCTGTAATTCTTGATTAGATTGTTTGGGAATAACAAGTATAAATAGAGTATCCCATCTCCCCATTATATGTACTTTTCTTGGATACAACAATCAGTTCGCTGCCATCATTTTGTAATGTAAGTAGACATTTCCCTCATATAACTTATGAATATCAATGTTCATTTATACTCTTATGTATAATTGGTTACAGTAATACAAACCCGTATAAATGTTATTCCAGTATATTTACTTGACGCACCATTTAAAATCCAGTTTTCATTTTTGTAGTACCATTTTGCTATGGAAAGACTTTATTATGATCATATTCATAGTTTGGAGATATCAAGAACCAACTGGAAATTGAAGATCAGAGTGACAAGATTGTGGTCTACAATTTCTCCTGAGCCTAGATCTATTAAAGGCTATAATCTAATTTTGCTTGATGATGATGTAAGTACACAGTTTTTTAAGCACTTCGTATAAACTCATATTTAGTAAATAAAATATAATAATTAATGTTTCATACATTATATTACACATTTTAACATTTTCTTTAATAAACTATGTAGAACTCGCATTTTTATGCCTATGTCTATCCCGATACTTGGACTGTTATTGGAAATGATGTCCCTGAAGGGAATTGTTATACTGTTGAAAACTTTCAAGTACAAGCCACAATTGGCAGGCTCAAACCTGTTTCTACAAACTGCTGCATTCATTTCTTAGGTTCTACCATTATACCTGCCGTTGAAAATGATGTAATGATTCCTGCTCATAAGTTTGAGTAGATGGATTTGGGAGACTTATTATCTAAGTGCAACAAATATACCAGTGACGAAAATCCTGAATTCGCTATAGGTATGTCAAAAAAAACTTGAATATGTTACGACCGGTATTTTGTGTAATATTATTTGTAAACTTTGTATAATATTTGAATCGATTATAAATATACCTATTTGATTATACACTTGTGTGAATGGAGTTGCTGCATTATAAATTGCTTTACTCAGAATATGAATTTTTCAAAGCGATAGTTTTATTAATTGCTCCTATTTTTGATTTATAAAGAATATTCTTTATCATGGAAAATAATCTCATAAAAATTATTTCATTCACAAATTTTAAAAGTGATCTCATAAAATTTCTAAAAATCCAAGTTATTTTATGGTATAGATTTCATAATTTTTGAACTTTTATTTTATTTTATAAAAATAGATCTTTGAAAATTAGTTGTTAGGTAATTAGAAAATTACATGAATATTCTTGCATGCAAATACCCTCCCATTCAACTAAAGGGCTAAAAAGATAATTCCAACCCCACTCACTCTCATTCGACTAGCCAATTTACCACATTGTCCTTGCATGCAAATTTACCTAACTTTAGCTAGAAGGTTACTTTTGTCATTTGCTAAATCCACTCACTTTTGGTCAAAATAAAGGCATAAAAACAAAACATAAGTATCATAGCACACCATTTTCACTCCACCATTCCACCACTCACCTCACCTCCCTCCCCTCCCTCTCGGCTCCTCCCTCTCGGCTCCTCCCTCTCGGCCTATTGGTCGAAGCCCTACCCCCTCCCTTTTTCTTCCTTCTTCATTCAAACACCTAACTTCCATTCAAGTAAATGTTACTTCCTATATCTTGATCATATGTAATCCAAAGAGTTTCGAGTGAAAGTTTTATGTTTTGATCTTGCATGTCATAGTTTTAGTTGGAACTCAAAGTACAATCTTGATTCTCATGGATTTAAGGTTGTATTATTGAGGGAACTACAAGGAATGGTGAAATGCCAAGTAAATAGAGTGAAGCTCTTGTTTTAATGGTCATTTCCCTTCCATTTCATTCGGCTATGACTATAAGGGAGCCGAATGAATGGTTCTTGATGGTGTTTTGTTGCCTTGTTTCATTTTTGTGTGTTTTTGGTGATAATAACATGAATTTTGTAGTATAAACTTGATAAAACCCTTTGCATGCTAAGTGATCATTTAGTTATAGCTTATGTTAGGCTTTCATGTTGATTTTATGATAAAAATTTATTTTGGAAATCATATTGTTTTGGCTTGAATATTCGAAGGCATACATGCATAGAAATCGACTCATGATTTTCGGAAGTTTTTGATCATTTAAATTGATAATTGTTAGTAGGCTTTAATTTCAGTTGAGTTAAGATAATGATCTTGATTTGTGATCCTTGATATGTGATGTTAATTCATATATATTTATAAAGAAGATTTAAGTTGTTGTTTTCGAAAACTTGATGACTTGTAATTAGTGTAGTATGTTAACTTTTGAATTGCTATGTTGCACCTTAGGTAGGGATGATCTCCATTAATTCAATATTGAGTATAGGAGAGTTATTTCAGTAGATCACCTTGGTTGAGGTTTGGTTTGGGTTTTTGGTTGTTGTTGGTTGGGTTTGTCAAGTAAGAATAGTGGTGAAAGGAGAGTATTAGTTTGTATAGAAAATCAGTTTGGTACCCTGAGGTTTAGAGTGATATTTGACTGTGTCATTGTTGTGCACTTTGAGGCCCAAGTCACCAGAAGCTAGCACTAGGAGTATACAATAGGTTTTAGGCATTTTTTGGAAGTTTGTAAGACGTTTGGTTAGGTGCACGAGTGAAATCACCAAATCTGTCCAACAGGGGACAGTTTTGTTGTAACTTAGAAATAGGAAGTTTTAACCATGTCATAGGTAGGCCCTCATTAGGCCATATTGGGCCTTAGTTAGAGGGAGTGTCAGAGGAGTTTTTCCAACCATATTTCATAGGATTTGAGTTGGAATCATGTGTCATAAGTTAGTTCAAATCAGGACCCTTTTCTGCCCAGAAAAACAGGGGAAGCGTAGACTTTAGGCTTAGGCCTAGCGAGGCCCAAGCTAGGCCCTTGAGCCAAATCAGGTTTGGGAGTTGGCTTATGATCAGGAGAGTCTAGTGTAAAAGTTTTGGAGGTAAACTTGAAGTGTAAGAGTGTCAAATGCACCCAAGAAACCTTAGATGTCATTCTGAAATTTATCATAATGAACACATTCACTTATCACATAGTTTTAGAGCACTTAGGAGTGAAGTTTTGGGTGGCCACCATAGTTTCAAGATAGTATAAAGTCAGTAGAGTGAAAGGCCCAAGGTAGGATCAATAGGAATTGGATGGTTTAGTAAAGGCAGATTGAGTTAGGAGGCCTAAATTTGGAGATTTTGTCTAGTTTAGCGACCGACTTAAGTAAGTGGAGCGAGATCATCCAAGCCTAGTGTTGCAATATGGTGTGTGTGATATTATTTGGTACTTAAATATGGTATGTGAGCATATGTGGCTATATGTACTATTATGATTATAAGGTGGTTGTAAATTGTGTGTATATAGGCCTAAGTGCCATTGTGTTTAAATTTTGGTTTACAAATAGGTGGAGTTGGTAAGAATATATTATAATGAGGTTATTATTATTTGTGTAGGATCTCGAGACGAGGGTAAACTTGCCATTAAGTTCGATTAAAGCTTCCAGTTGCTCCTACCTGCCAGTCAAGTCCAGCCTTTCTTAAGGCAAGTGATTCAACCTGCCTCTTTCATTTACACTGCAAGTGTGTGATAACTAGTTCATATATACGATGCGAGTATTTTAATTCACCTTGATATATATGAATCAAGTGGTTTTGAATCTATATCCGTAGTATATGAAAATGACATGAACCCTCAAGTATTTATTTTAAGTAGTTTAACTTTACTTGAAGATTGCTATGCAAGTAAATCCAAAAGTCCTATCATACTAGTATACCAAAGTAATTATGATGTTGAACCATGTGCAAGTTATACCCAGTGACCTTGTCTTGATACCTAAAAGTCAGTTGTTCCTTAATGATTGATCATAATTGTTTGATAACCCTATCCTTACCCTAAAGCATGATACTTTGTTGTACCTTGAGTTGATGCTCACTTTCTCTATATTTTAATACCTAAATCTTATCTGGAACCATTAATGATCACCTTCTTTATACTTTAATACCTATGTCTTACCTAGAAACATTACCTGGAACCCCGTTTGATCTTGTTCCTTCATACTATTCGATAACCTTGCTAAACCTCACTGTCCAAATCCTTGTATATAGAAACCTTGCAATTCCCTTGATGAAGTATAGTCTAGTTGATCATGGCCTTAAAAATTAGTGGACATTTTTCCTGTGCTTCAAACTTGATCTAGAACCCTTGATAAAGATGCTCACTGTTTAAGAAATTAACCGTCCCCTGGCATCAGTTTTTAATAAATTAAAAAGTTAAAATTTGGATTTCCAGTCCCAAAGGGGGAAAAATATTTTCTTTAAATGGTGGATCTGGACTGAGACGCAAGTCCTTTCTGCTCTTAATTTGTAGGCTTAAAAGTTGCCTAGGGATCCCATTAATGTTCTAGAATCCAGCGAGGTTCGGGATTACTTCGCGGCTGATCACCGTCTGTAATCCGTAGCGTCATAAAATGGTTTTTGTTAAAGAAATGGTTTGAATGCTTTTGTTACAAATAAATGATTCCATCACTCAAAAGTTTATCACTTGCTATTATTAGCTCTACCTTCACATTGTTATTCTTATATCTCGATTTATATTTTGTATTGTATTGTATAGCACTTGTTGAGCATTTGGCTCACTACTTGCTTTCACCCTGATATTTCAGCTAGCAGATATGGTTAGATTCAAGCAGACAGCGCGTAAGACTTGTGAAGTTGATGCTTATGTCCGAGCTCGGGTAGATTAGTGATCGTTTTGTGTGAGGACTCTATATTAGAAATCAGGTTGTAATAGTTAATAGTGTTGGGATGTTCCAAACCCTAAACTGTAAGATCTTGGATTCGGTTGTATTTACTTTCTTTTGTTATATATTGTAATAATTTGTATAATATATTGTTAAGTAGGGGCGTGACAGAATACACCTATACTAATTGTCTCTCATTATATGTTGTTTGTAAATAAAATTGTAAAATAAATTTCCTTATAAATATTGTAGATGTTAACGGTGTTGTTGAAGCATTTGAGCAAGTTAAGCAAATATCTACACGATTTGGTCAAAGGGACATTGTGCGCTTTAAGCTAGCTGATGGAATGTAGGTTTTTTCTTTTTTTTTGTTTCTTAACCATCCACTTATATTCATCACATATAGGAAACTTTAACTACATACTACATATTTTTCCATTGATAGGGAATCTCATAGAGTAAGTTTTTGGGGAGATTTAGCTAAAATAGTGATGAGGATTTTTAAAAGATTATTGAGACACTTGTTATTGCTGTTGTGACAAGTACCGAGCTTACTTTGTTCAGAAGTATGTTAATTTAATATCCATATATCAATATATGTTATAACATGTATAGTATACACTACTTACCTTTTAACATATCTTTAGGCAACTTTGTTTTATATTAATTTTTTCTTAATATTTTACACAGATGAACTACAGATTGGGACTCTGTCTTCACCCAAGGTTTATCTAAATCTAGATTGAGAGGTTATTCATGAGTTATGTCAGAGGTATTATATTATAAAATAATCCACAAAGTTAATCATTTATAGATAAGTTGTTTATTCGATGCAATTATCATTATTATTAGTAAATCAATCACTTTTAGATTAAAAAAAGAGAATAAATTACCTTCGTGGGTAGATGACTGCAAAATGTAACAAGTTGGAGGAAGAAAACTAGAAACCAAAAGAAGGTTCAAATGTTATAGAAAATGTGCAGCCTGTAGAGGATGCATTGGAAAAGGTCTCCTTGAAGGATTTGTCCGACAACATTATTGCATAGTTTGCCTAGGTATAAACATCAAGAAACACTCTAGCAGTCTAAACATATTTTTAGTTCATGTTATTTTTCTTACATTTAAGTATTATGCCAAAAAGCTGTAATTGTTACCTTTACAATAAGCAAGTTTGAGGAAGAGGATAACTGGTGGTACAACAGTTGTAACAATTGTCATACTGAGGTTGAGAAAATTAAGAAGAAATTTAGGTGCATGGAGTGTAAGAGAAATTTCCCTTATTCAGAGAAAAGGTAAATGACTACTAATCATTGTAAAATTAAGTACTAGAATTAACTTAATATATATATATATATGTATGATTCTTTGTACAGGTTTAGGCTGTTTATTCTTGCTGATGATAATGTATTTACGTGTAATATAATACTCATGGATCGTGTTGTTGAGAGGATTTTTGGAACTACTGTAACTAACCTCTTAAACGAATCTAAAAAGGTAAACTCAAAAAATTTGCTTTTAATAATTCATGTTGTGAATGTTGTGGATATTGTGCATTTGACTAAAAATAATTTTAATTATTATGTTGAAAATCAGGATCCTTTAAACAATTTCATGCCTGCTACCTTGAAAGATATTGTTGGCAAAGAGATTACAGTTAAATTGTCAATAACTAAAGCAAATATAAATGGTGATAGTAATGTCTTTGAATCTGTTGATTTATATGACATTTCTCCTATGGAAAATGTGACAAAATACTCACCTATTACCAAGTGCCCTTCTTTCAACCAATCTGTGGTTTGTAAAACAGTCATCTATTTGTCAACATCTTAAGATATATGGTAGCTAATATGAAATTTTGGTTTTATCTGCAACTAAATCAGATCATGGAGGGTATTGAGCTTTTTGATACTCCAGGTTCTAGCAGCTCGGTCTCTAAGAAATTTAAAAAGGTGATATATAATCTATATGTATTTCATTTATTACTTTCATCCACAAGTGTTCTTCCTCCCAATAACCGATTAGGTTAATATTGATGCATTTTAAACACTAATTATGTATACTCGCCTAATAAGCTTGCAATTACATTTCATATTGTAATTTGTGCTTCATTTATATTTTAATACACATTGTACTTACACTTTACTTTATTTGGTTTGAAGGAACCTTGATATGATGTATTGCTGCACATGTGTAGACTACTTTGGGAATCATGGAGATAATATTTCACTTCTTTCACATTTTCAATCATTGAATAAATTTAGAGTATCAAGTTAAATAAGCATTTTTTGCACTTTCCAAAAACATTTGTTCATATTCCGTATTGGTTTGGTTTTGAGTTAGTTTGGTTTTGATTACTTTGATCTTTTACAATTTGACTCTACTCAATATTAATCTAAGAAATATGATTTATCTATCTTAATGTTCTTTTGAAAGCTAAAGATGTGTACTTTCTTACAAATTTTACGGTTCATTATTTGAACCTTTCAACAAAGAGATATTACATACTTTTTATTCATATACGATGTATTTTTTAATAAAATATCACATGAACACAAGTGAAGTTAAGATTAAAAGAATATTAGAAAAGTTTAGCAAGTGTAGGTACAAGGTATACATTAATACCTTCATTCAATACTGAACATAATCAAATAGTCTGGTGCAAAACATTATCAATTCATCTACGGCAATAAAAAACAAGATTATATACCCAATAGTAAACTTCGCTTAATGACCTTGATCATAACTTTACTTTGTACTGATACATCAACGATCAGAACAAGTTGCTTCGTTACTAATCCCACTCAACTGACTAAATCTGAAGCTCAATATCCAACACGGAATTCTAAACCAAATACATGACTCAATATATTAGGAATTCAAAATGAAGCAACTAAGTCAAAATGTACTAGAGAATAAAACTCTACTAATAAAGACTTCTTTTTTCTTCCAAATACTAAAGTTAATATGCGAGGTTTAGAGTGCAGGATTCCTCTCAAGTTTCGTAACATCAAAAACGGCCTTGCCTGCCTCTTGAAACATGTTGAAAATCAGAATATCTTTCTTTTTCAGCTCATTATCATCTACAAATTTATTCCAACCTGCAGAGAACCTAACTCTTCATGTATTCACTGTAAGTTCGATGCTCCATGTTCCTCGGTTTGTCTTGACTGTAACTTTCTCACGTGATGTCCATTGTCGACTGGTAGGAACTATAAATTTTGGGATATTCAATCATAATTAAATAATAAAATCGTTTAAGAACACAATACTCTAAAATATGTCAAAATTGTTAAACGTAGTAGTGACAGTCGAAAATTAATTACCACTCCTTGGGTCCTGTTATTGACATGGCACTTGATAGTGTTGCACCGAATTCATGAATTTGGTTGTTTATTTCCCCAGCAAGGACATTGTTATTATGATAATCCACTAAGTCAGCTTCAGCTGCATTCTGCTCAGCCTCTCCATCCTGAGATTCTGCTATAAAAATTAATTCTTTAACTGATATAAATTGGTCACATAATTGGAAATTTTTTTAAAAATTTGCGAGATGTATTACCATTAATAGATGGCCAGTCAACATGCCAGATCCATACATTCCCAGAAGTGTTTGTCATTTCAAGTGGATGATTCAAATAATCAAATCTCCATTCCATCAACGCCATACACTCTTGCATTTAAAATTTTACTTTCTTCCTTCATGATAAAGAACAAGGTTTCTTTCTCTTTGACATAAAAGTCATATGTTATTTTTCCAAGGCCTTTTAGAAAACCATTTGATTCATTATAGTGCACAGTTGATTCAACTCCACACACATTAATGGTATTAATTCCCATCAGCTTCTCAGAGTAGGTTTCCATCACCAATTTAGGAACCGTCTACAAAATTACGAAAATAGCAACGATATAATGAATCAATAAGTATTTTATACAACTTAAATGAAATTTATTTTCTTCAAATATTTAAATATACAGAAATTTAAACAGTGTATATGATTTACAATCATTCCAGATTCTAAATAAGGCGGAAGAGCAATTTTGTAGAAAGTTTTTTGGAAAAAGCACTGATCCTACGAAAAGTCTCAGCATTATTAGGAAATAGAATTATATAAAGTTTATTTAACATATAGATTGAATATACATATATACATAACTTGAGATTATTGTCTACTTTCAACTAATATTGTTATTCATTGACTCTGGAGTATAAAATACAAGTAATTAAACATTATACTATCCATCAGATTTGCCAAGAGAGAATAATCTATTATACAAATTATATCCTATTTTTTTATCTAATAAAATAATCAAATTTTTGAGTATCGTTCATCATAATCCAGTGAACTATGATTGGGTTAATATTTAGTATTATGGACATTAGTATGTAATAATATAATTATCATAACGTTGTTTAAAAGCATTATGATTTGAAATTATATAAATTACAACTAACCTTCTCCATTATCAATTTCCTTCTCATTATCCTTAAATATGCATACATTCACAAGATGGTCACAGTGTTTAAATGTGTACAAAACCAAAGAATCCCCCTCAACAAGCCCTGCTTCCTTTGCAAAGTCTAGCCATCCACTCTAATACATACAACGTCCAGCCATCTTTACAATTTTGACTTCCCAAATCTGCTTGGTAAATATCAACAATATTTTTTTACCGATTTCCCAAGATCTATATAAGATCTCCATTTTTGTATCCAACAACTGTTGCAACAATTTAGTAAAGACTAATCATCATTGCAATATAATATAAATTTTAAACTCATGCAATTTTTCTTTTGCTAATATATCTATCTGAAAATAGAAAATAGTCAGCATCTGGCTGAAATCCGTCAAACATCACATGTGCTAGACGATTTTGATACTCTAGAGATTTAGAGTTAATCAAGTATTCATTTTTAATCCAAAATTTTGATGTTTCACTTTTCTTATAGTCTTTAGGATTAGTTAATGGATAGCGAATTTCAATAGCACTCTTATTATAAATCTTGACTTCAAAATTGTCCTTCCCATAATAATCAAACTGAACAATACTAAAGATCTTGATTTCAAGGTCACAAAAGTATGAAGTCCATATAGATAGTTACATTCTCTATCAAATTTATCGGACCAAATATTAGATTTGCACATAATCTTCACACGAGATGGTAATTCATACCAAATTGATTGTAAAATATCTTTGGAACCCTCTGCATACATTAAAATATTTTGACAAGTTAGGCCATCAGACTAAATAGATAAATAAATAAAAAAAAGCTAATGATAAATATATAGTTTCAATGAACTTATAAATGTCCCTAATTCTAGACATTCAATATTTGCTGAAATAAAACTAGATACTTGAAACAGATTATCCCCTGCAAAAAAATGGAAACCTACACATTTTACCATTTACAATGTCTAAGTAATTTCTAAATTAACAGAAAACTAAAGTGATTAAACCACTTTTACGATCTTCAGTTCTCAAACTTGAATGGTCTATATCCTGAATGACGCACAAAATAAGCAGAATACAATGACGCACAAAAGTGCTAAACAAATCGTATATTACATTTAAATTGTCATCACAAATTATAAATTAATTAAAGTACGACGATACCATTCAAGTACATTGTTGTTCAAATTTAAGATCAATGAAGAAATTAAAGCAGATGATTACTCTTAATGACAATACTACTCGGCAAAAAATGAACAATTAGTCATAAATAAGCAACATAAGTCCTCATGCATCATCACCAAAGTTTGATTCTAACAAAGTCCAATTATATGAAAACAAATATAAAAGAATTTAATGAACAAGTTAACAATATCAAAGAAAACAAATATGAACTATTGAACAAACCACCATTGCTTATCTTCTCCGAGATATTCATTCAAAATCTGGCCATACACGAACTCGATCGATCCTGGAATTGATTTCGTTGACGGACTTTGTGTGTCCAAAAAAATATTGGGGATTTTGGAGTTTAGTACTTGACTATAATATATTATGTTTTGGGTTTATTAAGTTCAATTAAGACGTAACCAGTAAAAAATATATATATAATCATCATATGTTGTAAAATCAAATTATAAATGATTTCCTTTTCACAACATTAAAACAATATAAATAAAAACTTACAATACCATCATTAATACATGTATCTTTTAATTCCGCATTCTTATTGAAAGTATAACTGATTTAAATTGATTTAATATTGTAAAAAGAAAATTATTTATAATTTTTTTTTACAACAAAAGTAACTGATTTACTGAGTCTCGTTACTTGGTATATCTAATACCCAATTCGTAGTCACATTCCTAATTTTTAAAGTTTTCTAAACTATAGAACAATTATTAAAATTAATGAATTTTTTTAAAAATAAAGTTAATCTTAGCACGCGCAGCGCGGGCACAGGTCCCTAGTTGTGACAAAAAAATAAGTAATAATATTCGTAATAAAATTAATAAAAAATAATAAATATTTCCATTAAAGTTGATTGAAACTAGCTATTACACCAATTCTAAATTCTAATCACCTTCTTGAAATAGTCTCTTATTACTCCCTCCGTCCCAATTTATCTGTCTTGTTTAACTTTTTGCGGTCAAATTGACCCAAATTTAACTGAAAATTGCACATAGTACATTAATGAAAATATATATAAAAATTATATCATCAGAAAATATGTTCAATCTACTTCGATATGTATTTTTCAGTTTTTCAAAATAATAAAATAATGGGTTTAAATTTATAGTCAAAGTTGAGTCAATTTGACCATCAAAAGTCAAACAAGATAGATAAATTGGGACGGAGGGAGTAATAATACTAACATTAACAATTAATAAACTAGTCAATCATCACTAAATGATACAGAAATTAAGACCATAAATTACTCTCTCATTTAAAAGCATTATTTAGTGTAGAAAATTAAACTTAAAATAACTCTCAAAACTAGTAACTTACAAAAATTAAAAAAATAATTTAATGCTATCATTAATACAGTAAAATGAAACAATGCATCCTGCATTAATAGATTAGTTACAGACATTTAAAAATAGTAAGAAAGTTCAAAAATGTAGGACTTAAATTTTAGAGCAATTATGGACATAACACATTACCATTTAACTATCTAACCAAGTTTATACTTCTGGAACACACAACTTAGGCCAACCACAAAATAACAAAAGAGGAACTAGACTGCAACATAAGTCAACATAGACCACATGGCGAAAACTGATGCGAAAAATCTCAATGTGAAACAAGTAAAGAATTAAAAACCATAAAATTTGTCAAAAAAATCTCATAAACGGACAACAAATTAAAGCCTATAGATAGCCAAGCGTCAATAAAATCTATTCATTGATATAAAAGATTAATCTTGATATCCTCAATACCAATAAAGTTATATTCTAAATAATCCTCATATAACAAAATCAAATGACTCAAAAGCAAAGGTAGTACAGAAAACCACACTCAAAATTCACAAATTAAAATATTTATTCAAAATCTACAAGACTCAATACTTAAACACCCACTTCCAGCTAACAAGAAACATGTGTATAAATTACATAAAGCAATTAGCACATAGATAATAAGAATTAGTTGTAAAAAATTTCAACAAAATACTACATATGTTTAAAACTTAATTAAACCATCGGCTAGAGAAATGATAGATCTCTGGGCTTACTTGTCTCCTTTAAAGCTTTCACAAACCAAATTTATACCAAACTGTTTAAGGCTGATGCATTCTTAACACCGCCACTGTCATTGCCAACAATACCTTCGAATGGAGAGTCCTTGAGTCCATGCCAGTAACGAAGGATATTCCTGCCAATGCGTCTGAAACCATTGATTGCTACCTTCAATGCAGCAACTGTTTCTCTAACAGGGGATGATTAATGATTCTTTACATTATCACAAAATTTTACAATGCAACATTGATATGTAACTTCATGACGTCGTTTCAAATCTCTACATCTTGAGAGCGGATTCGAAGAGAAGAGAGACAACAGCGCAACTGACGACGGAGAAAGACGGAGAGATGGATCGGGCAGCGGATATCGGACCATGATCATTAGAAAACAATTTCTATACAATAATTTTTGTGTGTGTGAGAGAGAGAGAGGGAGACCGTGCGAGAGAGTGATGGATGGAGAGGGGGAGGGAGGAGTTATATCTCATTCCGGTTATTATAATATAGTATAGATTTTTAATTTTGTTTTTACAATAAATTCTGTAGAAACATAATATGATAAAAGAATTGGGGGTTTAGGGTTTTGGGGAATTAAACCCGGGTTGAACAGCGGGTCGCAAAGAACAGAAATGGGTCGTTAAGAACCCAGTTTCTGGGGAAGCATTCCGATCATCGGAAAATTCTCCAACCGGCTTTGATTTTGGCCAAAACTTGGTTGTTTGTCTCAATTTTTATACCAAACTTATTCAAAATCGTTCCAGCATCACAACCATATCACTAGCGTCAACAACCAATCGTTCGAGCATAAAATCCGGCCACAACGGCCAAGGAATCTGGTGTCGAGCTTGATAATTACGGCAACAGTTGAATTCAACTTATACACAACCAAAATCAACATTCTTGGAACGAAAATAAATATTAAAACATACCCAATCTATTTATATCATCCAAACTATCAAACAACCTAAAGACAATCCAGAAAATTAAAAAAAAATAAAACGAACAAACCCAAAGATCGACATAATCGATTTAGCAATAGAACAAACCATATAATAGTATGAATCGATTGTAAATCACAACTTAAATCTATTAAAATCATCAAACAGAATCAAGTATCACCCAACCCCCCCTCCCAATTCGGGTATAAACCCTAAAATTCGAATTAGAAAAATTACCAATCGTTTTATGATTTTGGTGATGGATTACAAAAGAGCAGATCAAGGGCTTCGATTTGGTTACTAGAACATCAAAATCTGATACTAGAATCACCTTCAAATTTGAGTTTGATTGTGGGTTTTTACGTCCCGATAGAAGCCAGGTCCGATAATTTTTAAGAAATCGAAATATTTTCTAAATTAATAATAAACCCCGAAAACACCTATAATGTATGAAAAGGCACGCAAAAAGAGATAAAGCAGGTACCAAGTAACAGACGCTATTAAACACGCGTCCAAATTGTGTATAATTTCATATAATTCCATTTTTAACACGTGATGAATACTCGAAAAATACTCTGGTCCTTACGGGACCACATACAAATCCACCACATGTTAAATCATGGCCAGCGGCATTTTCAAATAATAATAAACACATAATTATTCATTTAACACGTAGAAAAATAGCTGTAAAATATTATTTTTAAATATTTTCACAATTTACCCGATACGAGGGCGAATCTGAATAAAAACTAAATATACTTTTGACGTGGGTACAATACCCACTCGATCCCTAAAATTTTAAAAGAAACTCAATAGGACGATGTCGATAAAACGATTGGCTTCCAAATAAACTCTTGAAATAGTAAAAATAACTTAATACTTTCCCTATATGAAAGGGATTGACACCAACTAACAATTAGCACATTACTCCAGTTAAAGACACAATTCACCACACAAGAATAAAATATCCATAATTTTATTTCTCCCGCTTTAGAACATAACACAAAATACTCAAGTAATAATAAATAATAACATCTGAAAATTCGGGATATCACAATCTACCCCCTTATAAGGATTTCGTCCTCGGAATCAGCAGAAGAGAACACTAGGGATCTTCTCGCCAACTTTCCATTTCCAACTAATATCACTTTTCTGAAATATCAAATAAAATCTTGGATTCCTCGTTTAACACAATTATCACGGGAGCTTCATTTCACATTATTAATTTGACCAACTTCTCAATATAATCTCTTTCACTAATCGAGAGAAAAAAAATTGAGAGAAAAATAAAGAGAAATAAAAACAATGAGAGATCGAGAGAGAAATAAAGAAAATGACTAACTTCGTTATACGTCACTGATACTTTAATCGCATTGCAATCCACTGTTATTCTTGGTAATTTCATCCAAAAAGTCTTACTTTACCTTGACCAGGATAACTCATCATAACTTGATTGGCATACCTTCGAATATTTGAGATAATAAAATCATGGAATTCTAGAAATAACATAATTTCATATCATAATGAGTATCCCACGATTGTGGTTACCAAAATCTGAATTTTTAATAAAGTATTTATAACGACTCATATATTTTTGCATTATTTAAATATGTAATTATTAAATAATTCAATAAATAAAATATGTGTATCGGATTCTGTCATCTGGGTATTATTTTGTTATTAGTTATATGTGATCATTGGTGTTCGAGGATCATTTGTGTAATTAGTTGTGGAGCTGTGTTGTTTTATTTTTATATTTAAAAGTGATTTTATTTAAGATTTATTTTCATAAATACTTAGGTTGTCTCTAAAGTTATTTTTATTGCTTTATAATTTTATTTATTATTTTTAGGAATTTATAAAATCTAGAAATCAATATTTCATTAATTATTTAACCCTGAATGATTTTCTGATTGTATTTTATTATAAATTCATTATTAAATTGACAAAAGTTTCAAAAATTATGAAATTCATATTTTATTAAGTTTGGAATATTTAGAGAATTTTATAATTTTTTTTGGAAATTTTTCAATCTTTATTTACTCGCGCGATTGTTCGTTAAGTTGTAAAATGCGGGTCCGATTTGCATTTCAAAATTGATTTAAGAATTCTGAAAATTTTATTTTATTAACCCCTAATTTTTCCAAGATTTTTAAAATTATTTACATGAATTTCGGGTTATTTTAACCGTAAGTTATTCTTTGAAAAATTGCAAGTTGCGTGTTAGAAGCGGATAAACTCGAGTGAAACCAGATAAATACAATTAATCTTATCACCTGTTTTTCTCTCTCTCTCTCTGCAAACTGTCTCTACCATCTCTCCCTCTCCTAATTCTCTCTCGTCTCTCCCATTCAATCTCTATGTTCACTCTCAATCTCTCCTCTCGATTGTTCTCTTTTATTTTCCTCACCAAAGCCTCTGTTCTTGATAAGCTTCAGTTCGTTGTTTCGTTACTGTTTTGGCCGCCCTGTTTCCACCGGAACTCCGGCCAGGTAATGGCGGTGGCGCATGTTGTGTACCCTTGTGTGTATATAGTCGTTGTTTGCTTTGATTTTCTTCTTAATTGATGTGTATATACGTGTTGTATGTATATATGTCAGTTGGGTGGAGGGGTTGTTGTGTGGGTTGTATCGTTTCTGTGTTACTTTACCGCCTGTCCTTTTCTTTTTCCGGTGGTGATTGGTTTTTTCGTTCGGTGCTATGCACGCGCGCATGCGTGTGATGTGAGAATTTATTTTATTATTTTATTCTTTGCACAAATTAATTGATCAAGTTTTATGAAATAAAATAATACTTTGTGCGAGAAACTTAATAATAAAAATAATTAATCGGTAAAAGTCACGTAGGATGTCCGATAAACGGAAACCGGTGAATTTTACCGCCGTTGGCGATGAGCCTCGGCGAGCCGACGGTGGACTGTGATGATAAAATTTAAGTCCTACGAATAAAATTATAAAAATACGAATAATATTTAATAATGAAATTTGTATTGTTGTTCGGGAATTTGTGGAATTGTGATTGTTGTTGTTGATTTGATGTCGAATTGCTTCGACGGGTTAGTCTGATAAATATAGGAAATGCTACCCGATTTCCGGGAAATCAAATTACGGAAATACGGGAGCGTATCGAGTAATTATCGGAACGTCAAGCGAATATATATAAATATTTTATACGAACCTGATTGTATGTTGTGGTGAAATATTTTGCCAAAACCAATAACCTTAGTTTCCAAAAATGACGGGTATATGTATTTTCAGAAAACGAATACCGAACCGACTTTCGAGAACGTGAACCCTAGGTGATGAAGGGTTTTTAGCACATAAACGCAGCGAAAACGGAAATTAAATCTTAAAAAAAAAACCGAAACCCTCCGCAGGATCCATGCGAAAAAAATAATATTTAATTCGTAGTTCAGTGTGTTTACCTTAAGAAGCTTTACGTTAATGGAAAGATGGAGGTCTTTAATAGCGATCCAAAAACGACGAGCGGAGATCCTTAGCAGCTGCTCCTCAAGTGTGAAGCACTCCACCGGTATCCACCAAGAAAACGATGTAATGAAGGAGGAGGAGGTGGAGAGAATTAGGGTTTTGTAAATATTTTGGGTTGAGGCAAAAATATGATTTATAATGGTATATTTATAGGAAAAATTTTCAGCTGAAAATTTCCCATAAAATATTATTATTATTAATCCTTTATTATTCTCACTAATAACTAAAATACCTTTTAATTATTAATTCTTTTTCTAAACACTTTAGAAATAATTCTCTCTCTTGATTTAATTTCCAAAAATTAAATTCTTAATTAATAATATTAAGAAATTTTCTTAATTAATTTATAATCAATTAAATCTCATTTAATCAATTATTAAATTTGCCAATTAATTATTTATTTCATAAATAAATAATTATCAGCCATTATTAATTAATTCCTCCACCATTAAATCATTCTCTTTTATGGTGTGACCTTGTAGGTTCAATATTAAGCCGGTAGTAGAAATAAATAATAATAAAATTATTTTATCATTATTTATATAAATTCTCTAATTCATTAAATATGATTAATTAATTAATCATATTTATTCTACATCGTGAGGGATACTTCTCAGCATATCGCGACTATCCAGATAATACGAATTCACTGCTTAGAATACCAAGAACCTATTCAGTGAGTAGTTACCGTACAATTAATTCCTTCTACCCTGCAATGTCACGATTAAATACAAGGCATGGAACTTGTGTCAAGCCTATCTTATTTAATCACTTGCTTTCCCATTCACTATGCTTAGTTCTATTTAATGTAAATTAGAAACTCCTTTCTAATTTCATTCACTCTGGCCAGAGATTCCAGAACTAGCATAAGTGGATCAGCATTAAACATTCTCTTCCTTCACTGGAAGGGGTAGATCCTTTATTGATCATACACTATCTTCGTATACAAATTCTTATACCCAGTAGAGCCCTTATAATTGTCCATTGAGACTAAGAACTAAACCAAAGCATAGTTCAGTGTACACAAGATTACTATGATGACCTCAAGTCTAAGGATACTTGTACAACTATTACTATGTGAACAACTGCTGACACGTGAGTGAACTCCATCAGTTGTTCAACTGTGCAAGTCATGTTCAGTGAACTTATTCTATAATAAGCACCTACATACTAGCTATAGTGTCACCACACAAATGTCTATGAGAACAAACATCCTTCATAATGAAGCAAGCATAGTATGTACCGATCTTTGCGGATTATTAATTACAAGTTAGTAATCCTATGACCAGGAACTATTTAAGTTTAGAGTTATCATCTTTTAGGTCTCATTATTATGATCTCATCACAATCCATAAAAAGCTTTACTCTAAACTGTGGTATATCTTATTTAAACACTTAAAATAGATAGAGCCCGTAATAAAAACAAAACAAGTCTTTTATTAATATCAATGAAATCAAAACAGACTACATAAAAGTTATTCCTAAATCCTCATACATGATTGGACTTAGGACAAATCTCTTTCAGGTGATACGTGTATTGTAATAATGCGTATGTTACGAGTCGGGTTTTGTTAATGTATGGGTAGATTGTTAGCGAGGATATGTTAAACATATTTGGACGTTTAATTTAGGATATTTCAGTTCTGTAGGTTGCAATCGAAATCCCGAACATCCCGGTCGGTGCCAAAGCTAGCCAGTATTAGTTGTTAAAGCTTATTGAGGCAAGTACCCCTGACCATATCTTTCAAGGTTCAGTAATATATGAATAATTATTGATTTAAATTACGTACTAGAACAGAACGTTTTAAGTTACGTATACCCCGTGTTTAAAAATGTATTGTTAACTTATGTTTTGGGGGAAAAGTAACTTCTGAAAATGCCTATCTCTAAAATTTGAATAAATTGGAAAGGTTTTTGGAAAGTGTGCTGTGATAGAATTTTTTTGACAAGAAATAGGTATAAGTGATTTGAAAACTAGATAAAATAGATCAGATAATTGGATAAGCGTGCGCGAGGGCCCGTAACGGCCCAGAAGATAGCGTAAGAGGCTAAGTTGGTTGCGCACCCTATTTAAACCACTTATTCCAGCGTAACAGAGACCTAGCTAGTCTCTGAGTTCCAGAACAGGTTTCATGGGATGGCAGATGGAGCCGTCCTATGGAGATAGCCTGATCAGCTGTCTCATCAGGGATCATCCAATATATACATATCTGAGCGAGATGATTTTGTGGTTCCTGTAACGGAATAAATGTTTTGGGTCCCCGTAATGGGGTAAATGGTTTTATGGTTCCTGTAATGGAACGGAAGATTTGGAAATGAAAATAGCATGCTAAAATTGAACTCTGGTATTCACACAGCACAACTAATGAGATATTTTACAGAGCATGCTAGTTATTGATATCCAGTTTATACCTGTTTTACTTGTTTTTCATAAACGAGTAATGATTTCTGTTCTTATAATTGTTTATCATAAACTGTTTTGATTACTATTCATATAATGGTACTGTTGAGCGATTGATCGCTCACTCTTGCAAAATATTTTGTATATTCTTTTATTGCAGATGCCTAGAAGATCTTTCTGTCATAGACAGGGCCAGAGTCCAGTTCCTCCTGTAGTGAGCTTCTCTGAGTTGTTTTGTCAGACCAGATGTGGTTCATGAGTTGTTGTAGAAAGTTAGATATGTCAGGTTGTTTTAAATAAGTTTGTATGTATTAAGTGTGTAACCTAAATTATACTTGAACTTGGAAAAGATCTTGTGAAGGGGTTGTTTATATTGAAATAAAAATGAGTTGATTGTATTATAATTGTAGTTTGATATTGTTAGTGACGTCAACTCCTGACCCCGGGGTTGAGGTCGTCACAGGTTGGTATCAGAGCTACAGGTTTAAGTCCTTGATTTAGGTTAAGAATAGAGACGGAAAGGTTTAGAATTGGTGTATAGGGTGTGAATCAGCAACTCATATTTAGAGGATCAAGTTTAAGAGTTTAGTCGAGGGTTCGAAGGCATAACCCTGGCATATATTGAGGATCCTGGAATTGCCCTGATCTTTAGTGTGTCTCCCTGGTATATGTGCTATTGGCAAAGGCCGATAGATATTTCTAGTTATCCCTCTAGAGAGAACGAGTCTGATCATGTGAATTCAGTTAATAGGTTACGATAGTATTTAGCAGTTGTTACGAGTATTGGCTTATGCTGTCAGCATTGCACTGTTGTTACTGTTGTTACTTTTATTGTCGTATTTGTTGTTGATTTTTTAAAATTTAGCCACTCATCACCGTCGGATAAGTTTGTGATTGTATTTATTGATGGCATCCTCATATATTCGAAGACTAGAGAAGATCATGTTGAACATCTGAGGATTGCCCTGCAAAGGCTAAGAGAGAAGCAGTTGTATGCTAAGTTTTTGAAGTGCGAATTTTGGTTGGATGAAGTTCAATTTTTAGGTCATATAGTGGGAAAGGATGGTATTAAGGTGGATCCTGTAAAGATTGAGGTTGTATCCAAGTGGGAACAACCAAAAACCTCGATGGAGGTTAGAAGTTTTCTTGGACTAGCAGGTTATTACCGAAGATTTGTAAAGGACTTTGCTAAGATTGCGATTCCATTAACCAGGCTGACCAGGAAGAATGAGAAGTTTATCTAGACAAAGAAATGTGAGGAAAGCTTCCAAGAATTGAAGAAGAGATTAGTAACAGCTCCAGTGCTAGCATTTCCAGATGAAATGGGAAATTTTTTAATCCACAGTGATGCTTTTTTGAAAGGTTTGGGCTGTGTGTTGATGCAACATGATAAAGTTATTGCTTATGCCTCCAGACAGTTAAAACCCCATGAGTAAAAGTACCTAGTGCATGACTTGGAATTAGCAGCAATTGTTCGTATTGAAGCTATGGAGACATTACTTTTAAGGAGAAAAATGTGAGACCTATACAGATCATAAAAGTTTAAAGTATATATTTACCCAGAAGGATCTAAACATGAGACAACGGATATGGCTAGAACTGATTAAGGATTACGATTGTTCCATTTACTACCACCCAGATAAAGCCAATGTAGTGGAAGATGCTCTGAGCAGGAAGAAAAGATTGAATGAGATCAAGATTTCTGAGGAATTAGCAAAAGAATTGGAAAAGTTGGAAATCAAAGTTCGAACTCTAGAAGGTAATAAGGAGCAATTGTATGAGTACTTTTCAGCCAGAATTGATGGACAGGATTAAGAAGTGTCAGGAAGAAATAATGGATCAAGGACTAAATAGTTTGACTGGAGAAGAACTTTGTACTCAAAAGGATAGCAAAGGTATATTCAAGTTTTCCTCAAGAATATGGATCCCTAATATGACTGAACTGAAGAATGAGATTTTGCGGGAAACTCATAACTCTAGGTTTTCTATCCACCCTGGGAATACCAAGATGTATCAGGATTTGAAGCAGAACTTTTGGTGGCTGGGAATGAAAAAGGAAATAGCAGAATGGGTTAGTAAATGTCACACTTTCCAAACAGTAAAGGCAGAACATCAAAGACCAAGTGGATTGTTACAACCTTTGGAAATTCCACAGTGGAAATGGGAAGAAATCGCGATGGATTTTGTGGTAGGATTGCCAAAGAAAAAATCGAACCATAATGCTATTTGGGTAATTATTGATAAATTGATGAAGTCTGCACATTTCCTCCTGATCAATGAAAAGTATTCTTTGGATAGGCTAATTAAGCTGTATATGGATGAAATTGTGACCAAGCATGGTGTCCCTGTGTCAATTGTATCTGACCGAGATCCAAGGTTTAATTCAAGATTTTGGACAAAATTCCAGGAATGTTTAGGGACTAAGTTAAAAATGAGTACCGCCTACCATCCCTAGACAGATGGCCAGAGTGAAAGGACGATTCAGACAATAGAAGATATGTTAAGGGTTTGTGCTTTGGACTTTAAAGGAAACTGGGATGATCACCTACCGTTAATTGAGTTCTCCTATAATAACAGCTATCATGCCAGTATAGGAATGCCACCCTACGAAGCTTTGTATGGATGTAAATGTTGGTCCCCACTCTATTGGGATGAAGTGGGAGAAAAGAAGTTGTTAGGTCATGAGTTGGTTCAACAAACCAATGACGCAATTATATTGATTCGAAAAAGGTTAGAAGCAGCTCAAGATAGACAGAAAAAGAATGCAGACCTACATCGAAAGGACATGGATATGGAAATAAGATTATTGGTATTGTTGAAAGTATCGCTCTGGAAAGGATTGGTTCAATTTGGATAGAAAGGCAAATTGAGTCCTAGGTATATCGGACTGTTTGAAGTATTGAGAAAAGTAGGTAAAGTTGCTTATGAGTTGGCGTTGCCACCACAGTTGCAACGTATCCATAATGTGTTCCACGTATCTATGTTAAATCTTTATATCCTCGATTCGAATCAAGTCATTGAGAATGAACCAATCGAGTTTCATCCAGATTTTTTCTACATGGAATGACCGATCCAGATCCTAGATCATAAATAATGAGTCATTAGAAATAAGTTATAACGGCCTTAAATCTGAGGTCAGGAATCAGGGTTGTCACGCAATCCTTCACTCATGTGTAACCTGTATTGATTCAATAATCTAACAGACCTCAATCTCACGTGCACATACATACAAGTTATGTAATAACCCCAAATTTTGGAATTTTTGAAACCCTTATGAATAGTGCTTTTGCTGATTATGCTGAATAAGAAAACTTTTCATACCACACTATGTAGGGGTTCTTTTATTGATCTTCTGAGATATTATTAGTACTCTATGTGGTATATAAGTGTATGTAAAGATCGTCAGAATCTAAATCCGAACACTTTGATTTTTCCCGAAAATCCACCAGATATCGAAAGAATTGAGTATAAGGTAACATGATAAAAAGGATTTAAATTCAAGGATTTTAATAGAGGATCATAAAAGGAATATAATGTATTGAGAAAGGTTAAGGGAACCTAAGTAATAAGATCCCGGGTATGATCCCTCAAACGATAAACGAAAACGAAAGTTAAGCGAACCGTATAACAGATCAGCGGTCATTAGCCAATAATTAAAAGCTAATCAAAGAGATTAGTGGGGATGATGTCATCAAACCAATGAGAAGAGGACAAAGGAGGGAGAGTGACATCACATGGTGACATAAGCATGACATAAGGGAAGGAATTGTTGGATGATTGTGAGCCACACAATATTTACCATGGTAACAACCTAATTAACAAGCAAAACAAACACAAAAATCAAAAGCAACCAAAACAAAAACATTTTCTTCTTCCCCCACTCTTTGCTCTCGGCTTTTCCATGAAAAGCAAAGGAGAAAATTTCAAAAATAAAGCCACACACCTTCATAATTCAAGAGGTTTGTTTCTTTAGCTTCCATAATTCATAACTAAGATGAGCCATAAGTTTAAGCTCAAGATTCCATGTTTAACATAGCTAATCAATTCATCAAAGTTCTTGGTGAATAGTGTTTTCAAGAAACTAACTTTGTGTTTTCTTATGTTTTCTTCAAGATCCAAGCTTAGTAAAGATAGTTAGTGGTTATTTTAGGCTTCCTAAGTGATTCTCCACTCACCAAGGAAGGTATAACCCCTCCAAACCCTAACTTTACTTTGAGTATTAGGTTTGGTTTTGCTTGTTATAGTTCATGAGAGCATGATTCTTGTATGTTTAGAGTTTGGATGGAATTATAATGATTTTGGGTTATAAATCTTGGTTGTTGGTTGATGAACCTTAAGTATAATTAGTAGCTCTTGTTTGAGATTGAATAATTTGGAAAAATCATGAGGTTATGGACTGAGTTAGTAAGGTTTGGATGAAGTTTGGTGGTATTGGTGGTTATGGGTTGATTTGTGGTTGATTGGAGTAGTTTAAAATTTGGTAATCGCGTAAATATAGTCGTCGTAATGTCCGATTTACTTTAAGACTGTTTTGTTCTTAACATCAGGACCCGAGAACTCCCTGTTAGGTTTTGACCATTGCCATGTTTAGATAGTTCATGTTACGAGCTTCATTTTGATATGTGGTTCGTTTGAATCCGATGTACGGTTTAGGAGAAACGACCATTTTAAGTAACGGCGTTTCGCGACCGAACCATTACCCCTTGCCTTACTTTGAAACATAGGTTAAAGACCTTAAAATACTAATTGGAGTATGAAACATTTATGTAAGGTGTAATAGGCAGTTGGTAAGACACTCGCGAAAGAATGGCCTTAAAACTCGTAATGGTTAATTTATTAAAAATGGTGGAGCCGAGGGTACTCGAGCGACTTAAGAGAATCAGTAAGCGCAAAGCGAGCGTTAGAGTCTAATTTGGTTAAAGTATAGATTTATAAGTGACTTTGGTTTAATTCCAGCTTATATGTTGTTTATAGGTTACCAGACTCGTCCCAAGCCATTTGTAACCCCCAGTCGCTCAGGCAAGTTTTCTACCCGTATAACTGTTGTTGTGATGTATATGTGTATATGCATGATCTTGTGATAAATGCATATTTGTTATTAGCAAATTCTTGTGATATATTGTAGCATGTGATATGGTATATATGCATGCATGTTTCATATTCTTGATTTATATATCTGTTGGTTCAAATGCTTATTAGTTGCATAATACCTATGCTAGAGATAAGCGGTATTTGAGTATACCCTTAGTATAGGGGATCAAAAGGTGAACTTTTTCTAAAACCGGGAGGCGAGGCTCCCGAGTATAATATATATATATGTATTACTTTATATTATTTAATGAATATTACTTGAATATTCATTCAAGGACTTATGACTCACTTTATATTATTTAATGAATATTACTTGAATATTCATTCGAGGGCTTATGACTCAGTTTATATTATTTAATGAATATTATTTGAATATTCATATGAGGACCTATGACTCCGATTATTTTCTGAGATATATTCTTTATTTTATTAAAGAATAAGGTGTCGATAATCAAACTTATTTTTGATTATTCAAATAAAGATAGTACTTTCGTATAAGTATATCTTTGGTTATTTAATACTCATTTCAAGTATAAGTTTTACAACTTCTACTTCAATTATTTGTATAAAGATTATTCTTTAAGGGAATATTATTTAAATAGTAATATTCAAATATTTTGTAATATATTGGGACTGATTTACTTTATTAAATCAGCATTACTCCAAACATTCTTTAAAGTGTTTTCGAGTCTTTAAAATGATTTTTAAAAGTTAGAGCGGATCCCAAAACTCATTTTTTTTATATTTAAGATCTTCCTTTTTAAAGGGGATTTAAATACTCGCTCAAAACCAGAGGGATCCGGCTCTGTGGTGAATTTTATATTCGCAACAAGGTTGCGGTTTTGGTAAATGAATTGATTACTTACCCAACGTTCGGGAAGTAAGTCCATCTATCGAGTCGGCATAAGCAACATGGGCTCAGTGGGCTTCCATGAAAGTGTAAGTGGCTCAGTGGGAGTCCATCAAATGCGTAAGTGGCTGAGTGGCAGTCCAGCGTAAGGTCCTATTGCGACCAGGGTGATGACCAGTGGGGAATTCGTCCATCTACTAGTAGAAAAGGTTACTTATTGGTATCTTTGCCTGATCAGCAAGATATCGGGTTTATGCCAAAATTCTTTTTCCTTCCAAAAATTTATTGGATGTTACAAACTCTGTTCATACTTTACATGACAGAGGTTTTTAGGAAATGTATAAAGAAGTTGTATATGTGGATATATATATATATATCGGAACTTAATGAAGTATATCATAACTTCATTTCCTTCAATAATACTTCAAAGATTTAATCTATTCAAATCTTGTCTTGTAGTCTCATCTATGTGATGAACTGTTGAAAGCTCATTATAACTTGAATGGTGGTAGTTCAAGTAGTATTCGGAAAAGATATAAGCATATTGGAGTATCTTGTAACTTCATCTTTTAAACTTATATCTAGTTAATGATTGTCTTATGAATGACAAAGATTTTTAGAAAAACGTTGAGACAAGGTTAGATATATGAGATCACCTTGCAACGATATTTTTATACAGTTATAAACTGGAACTTTGTGTATATTATACATGTCAGAGGATTTCAAAGATTGTGAAAAGTAAATATGTGTATATATACTGAATATTTTACGACTTGGTCACGTTAAGATATCAACTTGGTTCATTTCTTCTTGACCAAGACTTTTATGAGTACTATGAGAATGCTCATATATTGTAAATCAATATACATATTATTTTGGTGGGCTTGTTGCTCACCCTTGCTTTCTTCTTTCATCACACAACATCAGATAGACAAGATGAACAGGACCAAGCTCCCAATTCGCGAGCGGATAGGTTACGTTCCGCAGTTTTCCATAGGCATTGATGTCACTGTAGCTGAGGTAGGTGTAGCGCCCTCCAAACCCGGGTCAGAAGTTTGGGGTCCACACACACACCTTAATTATAACCTGCTTATAACAATAATAAAGATAATAATAATATATGCAATGACCCTACTTACCAACCACCACGGACCGCAACAGGTTAAAGTATGCACACAAGCCAAACACACTAATATATTACAAACCGTTCAAATCCCAACTATTTCAAATTCAAACTGAGTATTAAATATTATTACAAACTTTTACAAACTTAAATTATTCCAAAAGAAGCCTACTAGCTCAGCTTTCTCAACCTGAACCCCTAGCTCTCGCGCTGGACTGGGGATCCTCTTTACCAACTGGTTCCTTTTTAACTGGAAAGAATATAAACAACATCGCACGAATGAGCTAACTAGCTCAGCAAGTCACAATGACAAAACTGAGAATAATGATCATCAGGTGAATATGGTTATGATATCAAGTAAACAATGGATTATGATTTAGAATTGGATATTATACTTTTAATTTAAAACCAAGGTTAGGCTGCTGATCAGTCACGCACTAACCCCGAGCAAGGCACACAGCATTGCTCTAACTACTGGATCCAAGGCACACATTGGCCTAACTTGACCATTATATGGTCTGACCACGAATCTGGTCCACAATTTTATAAAAAAAACAATCCAATTCTAACATAATAACAGAGTATGCAATAATAAACAATAACCGAAATCATTACCAACAATAAATGTTTAACAATGAAAGGGTTTCAATCCTTGTAAGGATCAATAAGGCAATTTAAAAGCTTGGATGCTGGGTAATGAAAGAATTGGATAACAAAGGAATCAACATTTCAAGGTTTCAGGGATTTGGTCTTTCAAAGTATAAGATACCATGGGTTGAGTATATAATAGTTCATTTCAGTGTTTGGTATTTAGTTTGTATGTATTTGTAAAGTAGTATCGTAGATTTGTGGTTCTTGTTTGGGTATACAATAATCAATGGATTAGAAAGAATATGATTCATGGCTCAAGGACAATAACTGAAATTAGGATTTAGGTTTCTGTGCTTCAAAGCACTTGCAATATCACAGGATTATCAAGTACTACAATATCTCGAGAAAGTTCAGAACACTTGCCTGGTATTAGCTTACTACACTGCACTCGCTTCCAATCACAACCGTTTTACTCCTCAACTACCTGTTTCCCTTTCCTACATATTGCCTCTTCTGCTCACATATCATAAGCATCTATCAATAATTTACTCATGGAATTTTATTCAACACATATTTCTATCTACCCTTCGTTTTACCCAAATCCGATTAACAGATTGAAAGTTATGCAATAATCAAGTAAACACCGAATATATACACCGATAGTCAATTAACAAGTCACATATAGCACATAATACATCACGTAATCAATGATATATTATTTATAAAGAAGTCTAGGGTCATAAATAGGCTTTCTGGTATTTAAAATGATTTTTAAAACATTTTTCGGAATTAAAACGGGTCGTTGGATCAATTTCGGGTTAATGAACAGGGTTCGGTTGGCCCATTCTGGCTCCGAAATAATTTTAGAATAATTATCGAGCCTTGGAAATAATTTAGAATAATATTTTAAAGCTCGAAACTATTTTTCAGAATTTTTAAATCATTTTTAAATAATTAAATCTAATTAAATAACTAATTAAAATCAATTAATAATTAATTAAATCAATTAATCAATTAATTTTCGAATTAATTGACCAATTAATCAATTATAAATTAACTGAAATTAATTAACTAATTAATTTAGATTTATTTGTGAATTAAAAATAATTTTCAGAATTAAAATAATAATTTTTAGAATTTTCAGAATTTAAAAATTAATTTTTATAATAAAAATAAATAGGAAATATGATTTTTAAACATTTTATAAACAGGAATCCTAAATTTGCAAAGTCTGGAAACTTCAGGGACCTAACTGTATCGTCCCCAAAAGTCCAGGGACCAAATTGCAATTTTACACCCTGTCGCCGGAAAACAGTCGGGTTCGCCGGAGAACACGTTCCCGGCGTCCTCACCCCACCAACACCTCCAGATCACATCTACACAACATCAGGAACACAACCATGCAATCAATTCATCCTAACAATCCCTGAGTTGGCCGGAATTTGGCCGTGAAGTTTTCCAGTTTCCGGCGAACATCGGAAAACTTCAAAACACAACTCCCTTCTCTACAGACCTCGTTGGTTCATGAAACTTATACGACTAGATTGCAAATTTCACAGAGAACACAACCCACTATAACACAACTTCAATCTATCACAGAATAAGAAACCCCCAAATTTCAATTAAGAACATTCATACGGGTTATAAACCCTAATTTTGAAATTCGAAAATCAAACTCAAATTTGAACATGTTATTGAACTCCAAATCAGATGTATGACATATGAAAATCATCAGGAAAACAAGCTCTACAACATGCAATCATCAAATCATACGAACAATCATCCGAACAAAAATTCATATTTTTAATAAAATAAATTCGAAAATAAATAAATTTTTAGAAAAATAACCTTGATTTCTGCAGTGAAACAAAGCTCAGAATCTGATAGAACACTTCAAATCCTTCGTTTTGGTTACTCAAGCTTTGAAAACAGAGATCGGTAACGCCTTCGTTTTGCTGTTTGATTCTTAGAACAGTTTATGTAATTAGGGTTTTTCTCTGAAAATTATATAATTAACTATCTGCAAATGATTTTGATACGAAATAAAATACAGAAAAAGGCTATTTATAATTACGGAAAAATTAGTATCCCGTTGGATCATTCCCGATATAAAACGGTACGTTTATTTGTAAAAACTGATCCAAACGGTATCGGTTTTCGGGATAATTATCCAAATCAGTACAATTTGTACTGCGGTCTTGGTCTCAGTGCCTGGTTACACGTATTACGAAGTGATAATTGGGATAGTTTAATAAAAAGCTCCCGTTTATCGAAAATACGGGTTTTATTGATTTACCGAAACGAATATTGTATCGAAAATATTGCGCCGGGACCCGCGCAGGACAAACCGTAAGCCGGATCGAAAAAGTCGAAACATGGAATATGCTCGGAATATTACAATTAGGTTAGGAAGGAGTTCTCGAAAGAGTTTCGGGTTCCAAAAACGTAACAACGGGTGACGTCGGTTGGTTCCCGTTTTTATAAAATAGACTTTAATTACCCGGAAAAAAGATTTTAGAAATTTCATATGATTCTTATAAATCCATAAACCAACATAAAAATAATTAGGAAGATATGACAATTATTTATATTTTATTTTGGACATATAAAAATTAAAATACTCAATTAATATTATTTTTGAATATTCAAGTACAGATAACACTTAACAATTAACTCACAGAATAGATATTGAACACACATAATAATTATATAATAGCAAAAATAATTACACGATATATCCCGGATATTACATTAGGAACTACCAATAGGCTAGGCTTTCAACTTTTGATGTACCAGATTATGTATATTTATGAATTGTAATAATGGCAAAGAAATGTAAATTTATTCAGAAACCCTTTTGAGGTGTAATGGCGTATAATTGTGGAATAAAATGACTTGTGTTATTTTTTGGGTATTCATCTCTGAGACTATAACTTGCGGTGTGTGTGTTTATTGTGGGGTCACAGTACAGAGTAGTTGATTATTTATTAAGATTGGGTGTTATTAAGGGAAATGGAACTCGTGACAACCCGGATCCCCGACCCCGGATTTGGGGGTGTTACAAGTTATAGCCTTAGAAACGATGTCCAAAATGTAATCTTCTATTATTACACTCAAATGTACTTTACAGGATCTTAAACAATTATTCGTAACCTATATATGAAGTTACAATAATTAATACTAATATCTTATACCTATCTGGATACTCTAGTCCACCTGAGACAAAGCTGTAAGGGATTTTCCCCACAATTTCAAGTGACTAAGTCCCACGCCGGCATACTGGTAATCTGTTGTGTTGTGACATTTAAAAGAAAGCAAGAGTGAGCAATAATGCTCAGCCATATTAATCAACGGTATGAAAAGACTGTTAAAGAAATTATATTAATCCGTATAAGGATATGTATTTATTCAAAGTAGTTTTCTTGGTGATACATACCTCTTTTCAAAATAATTCTTTGATTGACTTATTATCCTGAAAATACCTTAATGCTAAACCCAGCACCTAAACTTGGGTTACGGTATGGCATTTCAATTCCAATCGGAAGAATAGGACATTCACTGGAGCCACCGCAAACGATGATCATTCGTAATACGGAAAATTGTAACCTTTTCTACTATTAGAAGGATGACACTTTCGTATCCCGGTTATCACCCTTGCCGCATTCGGGCTACGTGTCCCATTTCGGGTATACACATACTTCACAAGTTCCTGAGTACACAGAGTACCTTCGCCTGCGGTACCTTTGGTAGTCTCCCTAGTACTAGAGTCTACCCCTCCAAGTCCTTTGAAGAATCCTATCATATCTCGAGAACTTGAACCACATCGAAGTTCCCCAAGCATTTTGCTTGTTGATAGAAACAACTCATCTCATATGTATATATATATATATATGTACTTCCGAAAATTTTTGGTGGAAGTAGTAAGGTAATGTGAGTTGACCGCTGTCAACAGATAAATAAATAAGGGGGAGTTTCTTTTGAAGCTATAGTCATATATATATATAAGGTATGTCGAGATAATATTCTTCGACGATCTGAAAGTATTAGTATAATTTTCTGAAACTCAGAAAATATTTTAAAATAGGTTTTATGATTTTTAAATGATATTAAATCATTTAATAAATACTGAATAATTAAATAATAATTATTAAATAATTAAACCTCGAATAGGTCTTCTTTAAAAGAATATTTGAAATAATATTCCTCAACTAATTTATGTTTAAGTAATTATATAAATCTTTACTATATATAAATAATTGGTTTTAAAATAAAATAAACGTTGGAGAATACTTCTCCCTTTTTAAATGAATATATGAAATAATATTCATTGCTCGGGTAATTAAATAGAGTTGAGGGAATACGATTTTTAGAAATCATTTTTAAATAAAAGTAGAGGTACTTTAATATTTCGCAAGAGGACATCAAGTCCCTTGGAATAAAATAGTTACAGACTTTTAATCGTCCAAAAACATCTTCGGGATAATTTTGGGGTTTATACTTTATAAAAACTGACCGACTCTCGTTCTTACAACTCATACATCACGCTCTACTGTAGAGTTAATATTCTTAAATAAAATATCTCCGGAATACTTCCGGGTTTTCATCAAATTATACTGACCAATCCTCGGTCTAAAATATACACCTCATATATACAACGCTACTCTCTAGCGTTATTGATTGAAGTTCGGTAATATTCATTAACATATCGTATGGTATTATATATCATAATTCATAAAATATTATAATATAACATCATGTATATAGCATTTATTTAAAAACAAACACAACACAACACAACAGTTTGAAAAGGTAGGGTTTGAAAACTTGCCTGGAGTCCAAGATACGTTTTCTGACTTCCTCTCGTTCCGGGTTTTCTAATCAACAAATATCATAATCTTAATAAGTATTCCTAATCCCATCACCGACTTATATTTCTAATAAGTACAATACTTCATAATTTTCAATATCCGACTGACTCGAAATAAGTATCAATCTTTGGTCGAAATGGACGGTCAAAGTGGTCTTTTAGAGTTGACTTTACCGAATATTACTATTACGCGACTCGCACTCTAACATTTTTAATAAATTGTTAAATTAATATTTTAATACGAAACTATCTCGAGGAGCTTCTTGAGTGCTTGTAATATTTATCATAAAAGTTTCATTTTGATAAAATGAATTTAATTAGGTGAAAAGCATTTCAAAATTTTGGTCAACTATAAACTTTTACTATTCAAACCGCTTTCACTAAAATATTGATATCTCTCAAACCGTTAACTCAATTGATGCACCGTTTTCACGTGCGCGATCTAGACACAATTTAGAACACATAATTTGAAAATGGTGTTCTGGTTACAGGGGTGAAAATCCCAAAGTGGCAGTTTCTAACAGGGGTTATTTTTAATGTTTGTACTCCACGCGACCTCAACTCTGACATTTTTATAAAATCGAAAAATTAACATATTTAGCTGAAACTTTAAAGAGGTTTTCCTCTCTATATAATTAAGTTACTGACCAAGTTTCATGATTTTTAACAATGTTTAAGGGCCTCAATTATACCATCAAAGTCAGTACTAGGTAGCAGTTTCGTTTTCTCGACTACGTTCACTAAAACGAGCTTTTCTCCTAATCCGTAAATTGTCTCAGCACGATCTTTATATGGTTGAAAACTAAAAAAGAAGAAATTTACATCCATTTCCAGTGGTGTGTAAAATATTAAATTGACAGTTCATATTTCTTGCTTAAAACAGTCCTAAATATAAACGGACATTACGTCGGCTATACGCGTAACGATTCCCGTTTTTAACTACGTTAATTTCGTTGACAATGACTCAAACATCAATTCCTTCATATTTCTTGAAATATCAGTCCCTAAACTATATGAACTCATCACCAACATCAATCCATAACAATCAACCATCCAAAACCAACTTTTTATAATCCAAATTTAACGAACCAACATGTACTTAAACATAACTCAAACTTAATCTTATAACTCAAGTAAATTAAAGGTGGATGAAGTTTATACCTTTCTTGAAGCTTATTAATACATAATAAATTCCTAAGATACTTGATGAAGCCTTAGTCTAGCTTTAGGAGCCTTAAACTTTCATAAAAAATCAAGAAAACAAGTTAGTGATTTTCGGAGTTACTATTCACCCTCAACTTCAAGCATTTTTATAAACTTGAAAACTTCATGGATGGGCTTAAAATTTGGTGCGTGACTTACCCATGATATGAAAGAGGTTTGGTAAAAATTTGGTGATTTTTGAATGGGTAGAATGTGAGTATCGAATTTTTCTTTCCTCCTTGTTCTTGAAAATCAACATTGTTCTTGAAGAGAGAGAGAGAATAAAAGTTGGAAGTCTTGGATGATATTTGTGATATGTATTGTGTATGTATAAGGTGTGTTCAACAAGATGCTTCTTATTCAAGCCTAGGTATTAGCTTGCTCACCACACTTGACTAGGCATTTTAATTATAAAACATGAATTCTTATTTTAAGAAATGTTATCTTTTACTTAATTTTTAATTTAATTATCTAGCTAATTCATTTGGATGGGATTTTCATGGCCTTGGTTTATTTATTTATTCGCTTACATATTCGCTTGGTCGTTTATTCGTTTTCGTAATAAATCTTCGTAAGCGATTCTCGGGGTAAATCCTTTATGCTTTGAAACCTTGTACTTGGATTATATTTCGTAGAATTCTAGTTCTTAATCATAATGTGATTCTCGTATTCCTCGATAGTCTGTAAGATAAGGTCGTTTTACAAAGTTCGTTTTCTCCTAAAATGAATGGCTTTTACATACACTCATTTGGTACGTATAGTCACAATGTTAACTCAAAATCTTAAATTAGAAACTCGTATATGGTATGGTTGCAAAAGTTTTTATTAAATCGCAAGGTTACTATTCCTAAAGGTCTTTTACAGATGTCAAAATTTTGGGTTCTTACAGTTTTCCCCCCTTAAAAGAATTTCATCCCGGAATCAGTTTAGAAATAGGTGGGAATACGCTTTACACATGACAACCTCGAGTTCTCACGTTGACTTTGCAGTATTTGATCTCTTCATAAAAATTTTACTCCTCCGTCAAATATATTTCAGAGTACTTGTTCTTATAGATCTATGATCTCTACACGTTCCACATACACTAAGTTTGGATACAAGTTTATTAGCTCATTTTCAATCAAATGTTTGGCGTTGACGGTTAAATTTCCTAACATCAAGTTGTGGTAGTCATTATAAACTTGGTGACTGTTTGACGATGGTGCTAATTTATAAGACAACTTTCTTAGTCTTTTAAAGATTTCAACTGGTCCAATAAATTTTGGTTTCAACATTTCCTTATCTTTCGAACCTCATCACTACCTCCCCGGGAGGCACTTTCAACAATACTTGGTCTGTTACGTCGTACTTTCTGTCTTTATAGTTCTGATCCGCATATCTCTATTGTTCATCCTGGGTTGTCACTAACTGGGTTCTGATAAGTTCTAGGAATTCCTTTGGTCTGTTGACTCAATAATGGTCCAAGTATCCTCCGCTTATCAACTTCTTCCCAACCTAAGGGAGAACAATTATTTCTTCCGTACAAAGCTTTGTAGCCGTTCCAATGCCCGCATGATAACTTATTATTGTCAGTAATTCGATTAACGTCAACTAGTCACTTCATCTTCCTAAAAATATATGATATAAATGATTGACGCATCTTCTAGTGTTCAAAATGGTCCTTCAACTTACTCATTTCCCCCTCCATCACTCTTACTAGTGCTAGAGTTTTGTTTCTTAATGTATGCCAATTTTGGCACATCATGTATGTCGGATATTTTATGTAAGAAGTTCTCGTTGCATTTCTACACGCTTGTCTCTTATTACACGTTTAGCATCATATTTAACATTTCTTCATGTAGTAATGTAAGGCACATCGTCGTCTTGTTGCCATCTTAAAAGAAGCACCATTTCATACGCAATTGATTGACACATTTTAGAATCGTGGAACGCTCAGCTTCCGTTATCGATCGGACTTCTTTAATCATTCCCCGTATAATATCTATAGTACTACGATACCTTCAGGGTCGTACTAGTTATTCTCGCTAGCGCCTTAGACGTATTCACATTTACTGGGAACTGCTACTAGTGGCCTTTAAAGGCGTGTACGATCTTCTTTGCCTTCGGTCAACTCTAAATATAACATCCTTCATTCTTCCATGTTGTCCATCATAAGGGATATCGGCGGCTATTTTCCGTATGCTCACGTGGTAAGTATATTTGTACGAATTTTCTGTCAATGATAGGTGATTCTCCTAACCATTACAAATTAAAGGCAAGCCGATAGACGTATCTTCCATGGTCTGAAAAGTCCTCCCATTCTACTTGTCAATTTCAGAGGTCTAAGTCGTGCCTCTGTCTATCCTTTTTCGTAAAATATCTTGGGAAATAGTCCCATTGTGAAATTAAATCTTGGGTCCTTGCACGGCGCAATTGTCACGGGGTCTCTCTGTCACTAATTATCTCTTCAGCGTTCATAACAATTTTGTAGAGTGGAGATCTATCATTTGCATAATAAAATAAGCGGTCTTATTTAACCTATTACTCAAAATCCTAAAATAGCATGAGGACTTAATTAATTCTTCATAATCCTCCACCAGAAATTATTATAATAAACTCTTACTCCCATATGGGTCATTTACAAGCCGCAATCATCAAAATTTTAATCCTCGTAATGCCCTTTTCATTTTCAACCACGTCCATGATATCTCTTTTCATATTTGGTCGTGACTAACATCCTCTTTAAGTTTCTAAACATTATTAATCTTCCTGTTATGTAATAAGGGTTCTCTTCACATTGTCTTAACTTCAAAATTCATTCATTCAATCTGTTGTATCAGTTGTTATGAAATTTGTCATCCTCAATATATCTTTTCCTACTAAAAGTGTCGGCCACCACATTGGCCTTTCCTTGATGATAATAGATTTCTCAATCATAGCCCTTGATCAATTTGACTATAGCCTCTATCTCGTGTTCAGTGTAAGAAGAAAAAAAATCCAAAATTTCCTCATAAGTTAAACGCTTTGCCCCTTTCAGTACGAAACTTATCGCGATTATTCTAGATCATTATTAGGAAGCCTTATGTCACGGTCCTTAATCTGCATAGACATATCATTGTACTTCACACAAAATCATATTCCTCGAATTCATGCATGCTCGATCTTCTCATATCCCAGACTAGCCATCATGTTTTGAAGAACTGGCTCTTCAACAGTAGAATAGACACAGTTCTCAGGTAGTTGTAGTGCTTGTCGAACCGTCGACAATGTCACAACATACTCATCCTCCCCTAATGAAAAAATAATACTTGGGGACCCTTGAACACCACCATCATCATATACACCGCTTCTCCAGAACTCCAGGACTTGAGTACCAGAGAGTGCTTCAGGTTCGGTCAGAGCATACCCAATATCAAAACTAGCAAGAAAGTCCTGAATGAAGTGAAGTTCAGATGGTGCTTCTGACTTGCTAAGAATAGCGGAGAAGTTATTAGGAACAAATGTAGCTCCATCGAAAATTATGTCCTTGGGTGCCATGAGAAATACGTGAGAGAAAAAATTGCCTGTAAGGTGTTTGATAAAATGTCTGTATGAAAAATCGTCAGTAGATGAGAGAGAATAAAAGTAAAAAGAGAGAGATAAAATATGAAAGTAAATAAAAGATTGTACAATCTTTTCTCTCTTTTACTTATACACGGTAAAATAAATTACCGTTGAGACACCTGTCAGACATGCAGCAGTAAAAGATAATTAATGGGCACGGGTATTCAGTAATCATTACTTATCACATGCATTTTTCAAGGAGAAAAACTGTTCCACTTACCAAGTAATCCCATTAATCAAGGACATTCAGTTTTATTTTAAATTTTAAAACTGTTCCCACTTAATAAATTATTATTACTGCTTTACCAATATTCTGTAAAAATATGACCAATGAAAGAATGACCATAAATAAATTAAGTAAACAAATACTGCCACGTCAGAATCAGAACTTGATTTGTATCAGAGCGAAAAAGGTCATCAGAATATGGTTAGTATCAGGATTTAAAATATCATCAGAATATGAAATGACTCAGAGACAAAATCTTGCACAAAAGATAAAATTTCATTAATATATTAAGCAAATACATTTCATGAAACTTAAATTACATGCATAAAATTAAAAGATTGTCCTAAGCTACGAATCCTAACATCAACAGGTTTAGTCCTAGTCTAAGAAGACTGACAAAGCTGACGGTGAAGAGAAACAGATGGCTGTAATTAATTCTTCTTCCTACTCTCAACAAAGAGAACAGCAAGACGAATGATCTGTTCTTGCTGACGGAGAGCTTCTCTCCTTTCCTCTTCCAGATGCTCAAGATGGCGATGATAGTCCATATAGAAGAATAAGAGGTCTGTGAGAACCTCTTGGGGAACTGAGTCCCAGATTTCATCAAGAATGGCAGTGACATGCCACTCCTACCGCCAATCAGCACAGCTCAACTCTATATTAAAAGTGTCATAGTTCAGGACCAAGTTAAAACGAACCATGTTTTTGATGAGGATGTAAAAAGAGTGAGTTTGAGAGAAAATGAGAGATGTGTTGGCTGGAATGAGGTGTTGGTTTAAATAACCAATAGAATACTAAGAGACGCAAGGAAAATTGAATGGTTATAGGTAAAAATAATTATACCTCGTCTCCCTAGACTGATGAGAATAATAACAGCCATTGGAAGCTTAAAACAGGATTTAATGTGCACACGAAACAAGTAAAAATTAATGTGCATAGACGAGTACCACTAACCCAAATTATGTTGACTGTTAATATCTCACCAAAATATATTCTGATTTTAAATAAGATTGTTTCAGATTTTAACCACAAATAAGTCAAGTAAAGAATCATGATTTAATATCAGAACTTAGACTTATATCAGAACTTAACAGTCATCAAAACATGATTCCTTAACTCGAAAGGTGAATGCCTATTTCTGTAATTCTTCACACAAATTCTGATTTCGTCTCTTCAGAACTTAATCATTAGAACTTCCATCAGAACTTGTCCTCAGAATTTATGCAACTGACACTTAAACTGTTCATCTAAAATAACATTTATCACCACAGAAATTTTCATCATTCATATGGAGTGTATGTGTGTGTAGTAAGCTAAATATCAGATAAAGATTAAAGTATGATTCACTTCAGTACATCTTAGAAATAAGGCATAACTAAGAACTTTGCTCAAAATCTGTCATGATTCCGGAGTCTACTTTAGAATGAGTTCATGCATGAGTCCACCTCAACTGTTTTGTGCTCATTTTATGCATCTTTTGAAATTCCATTTTACAGTGGATTCTCAGTGTAAGTGAGTCATGACTGCTTATCAGAATTTATGCTATTATCAGAGTATTTCTCCAGTAACCATAGAGTGTGAAAAGTCACCAAGAAAATATTTATTTTGCTTTTCTGCTGCATATTACTTAATACCAGCAATGCACTTGGGTCTTCCCTTCCACATTTTTACTCTAGATCTCAAAGGAGTACCTGATTTTTACTACTAATTTTTTCTTTTTATTTTGATAAGTGAAGCTTATTAGCACTTAGTACATCCACCAGATTTACTAACATCAGAACTTAACATATAAGAAGCACTATTCTAGTTTTTGACTTAGTAATAAGATACATAAAGTAAACTTCAACTAAGCTCAATATCAGAATTTGCTTGTGTTAAAAGATTTCCAAATAAACAATTACTTCAAATATGGGACTTTAGTATATTAAAGACTACTAGGTCAGCATCTAGCACAGTTATCCTCATTGGATTGAATAGTCACAGAAGCATGCATATCACTTTCAGAGTTTAGAAATCCACATCAGACAACAATCAGCACTTAAGCAATTTTCAATTTAAGCACATAATACACAAAGATAGTAATATCTGTAAATACTGATCATAAAATCTGATGCATCAGAACAAAAACTAAGCAGATTTAGAGAAAGAACCTGAAACCATTCCAAGTTCATTTACCAATCTTGTAAAAGTAGCTTCACACAGTGGTTTTGTGAAGATATCTGCTAGTTGTTGATCTGTTGGAACAAAGTGCAATTCCACTGTACCTTCATCCACATGTTCCCTTATGAAGTGGTACCTAATGCTGATGTGCTTTGTCATTGAGTGTTGAACTGGATTACCTGTCATAGCAATAACACTTTGATTATCAAAGTAAATAGGGATTTTAAAGTATGTTAACCCATAATCCAGTAACTGATTCTTCATCCAAAGAATCTCAGCACAAAAGCTTCATGCAGCAATGTACTCTGCTTCTGCAGTTGATGTGGAAATTGACTTTTGTTTCTTGCTAAACCAAGAAACCAATCTGCCTCCAAGAAATTGGCAGCTTCCACTTGTGCTTTTCCTGTCAATTTTGCATCCTGCAAAATCTGCATCTAAGTAACCTATTAGTTTAAAGTCTGATTCTCTAAGATACCACAATCCCAGATTAGCTGTTCCCTTAAGATACTTGAAAATTCTTTTCACAGCTGTTAAGTGAGGTTCTCTTGGATCTGCTTGAAATCTTGCACAAAGACAGGTAGCATATATGATATCAGGTCTACTAGCAGTTAGATAGAGTAGTGAGCCAATCATACCTCTGTAATCAGTAATATCTACTGATATACCAGTATCCTTATCCAATTTTGTTGCAATGGTCATGGGAGTGGATGCACTTGAATAATCTTGCATTCCAAATTTCTTCAGCAAATTTCTGGTATACTTGGATTGACAAATAAAAGTGTCTTCTTCATTCTGCTTGACTTGAAGGCCCAGAAAATAGCTAAGTTCCCCATCATACTCATTTGATATCTTGACTGCATCAATTTGGCAAACTTCTTGCAAAGTCTGTTATTTGTAGAACCAAAAATGATATCATCAACATATATTTGCACCAAAAGTAAGTCATTTCCATGGTTGAGGTAGAACACTGTTTTGTCAATAGTTCCTCTGTTAAATTCACTTTCCATAAGAAACTGAGCTAAAGTCTCATACCATACTCTTGGAGCTTGCTTAAGGCCATAAAGTGCTTTATCAAGCCTGTAGACATGATTTGGAAATTTGGAATCTACAAAGCCTGGAGGTTGTTCAACATATACTTCATCTTCCAATTCTCCATTAAGAAAAGCACTTTTCACATCCATTTGAAAGACTGTAAACTTTTTGTGAGCAGCATAAGCCAAAAATATCCTTATGGCTTCCAATCTAGCAACTGGTGCAAATGTTTCATCATAATCAATTCCTTCATATTGAGAATATCCTTTTGCAACCAGCCTTGCTTTATTCCTTGTAATTATGCCATCATTATCAGTTTTGTTTCTGAATACCCACTTTGTACCAACAATAGATCTATTATTTGGTCTTGGTACTAGGGTCCAGATTTTGTTTCTTTCAAATTCATTTAACTCTTCCTGCATTGTTTGCACCCAATCAGCATCTTGAAGAGCTTCTTCCACTTTCTTTGGTTCAGTCTGAGAAAGAAAAGAATTATAAAGACATTCATTTGATGTAGTTGTTCTAGTTCTGATACCTGCATCAGGATTTCCAATTATTAAGTCAGGTGTATGTGATTTAGTCCACTTCCTTGCAGATGGAAGGTTTTCTCTAGAAATGGATGCTCCCCCATGATCCATGCTATCTTCATCAAAATTTTCTGATGATCCCCCTAAAACTATGCTCTCGGAGTTGGATTCTTCAGAATTTGAGTTTCCAGAATTATCGGAACTTGGCTCATCAGAACTTGATGAATCAGAACTTGAAGAGCCAGTTGTAGGTTCTGATGCTTCTTGAGATGTGATTCTATCTTCAGTATGCCCCCCTGCACAGGTGCATCTTCCTTTGGCGTAGTCACCACAGTTTCAATAACATCAGAGTTTAATCCATCAGAGTTTGTAGTATCAGGATTTAGACTGTCAGGATTTTCAGTATCAGAATTTAAGTCTTCATTTTCAAATCTCAACTGATCATGATCATTGAAATCTTCAAGTCCAGTAATCTTCTTATGATCAAAGGAGACATTGATAGATTCCATGACAACCCTTGTTCTTAAATTGTAGACTCTGAAGGCTTTCGTGGAAAGTGGATATCCAACAAAAATTCCTTCATAAGCTTTTAAATCAATTTTGGATAGTTGTTCAGGATGAGTCTTAAGAACAAAACACTTGCATCCAAATACATGAAAATACTTCAGATTTGGCTTTTTTTTCTTCACCATCTCATATGGTGTCTTTCTATGCTTGTTAATGAGTTTTGCATTCTGAGTAAAACAAGCAGTCTGCACAGCTTCAGCCCAAAAATAGGTTGGTAGCTTTGCTTCATCAAGCATAGTTCGTGCAGCTTCAATAAGAGTTCTATTCTTTCTTTCAACAACTCCATTTTGCTGTGGAGTTCCAGGAGCAGAAAATTCCTGCTTGATTCCATGGTCTTTGCAGAACTCTTCCATGATCAAATTCTTGAACTCAGTGCCATTATCACTTCTTATGATCTTCACAGAATCTTTGACCAATTTATCCAGTTGCTTGACATGATCAATCAAGATAGATGCAGTTTCACTTTTTATGTGTAAGAAATACACCCATGTGTATCTGGTAAACTTATTCACTATGACCATAGCATATTTCTTCTTTGCAATAGACATGACATTCACTGGACCAAATAGATCAACATGTAGTAGGTGATAAGGATCAAGAATTGATGATTCAGTCTTGCTCTTGAATGAAGATTTTCTTTGTTTTGCCTTCTGACATGAATCACAAAGGCCATCAGGAGCAAATACTGATTTTGGCAGTCCTCTCACAAGATCTTTCTTGACTAGTTCATTTATATTATTGAAATTTAAATGAGAGAGTTTCTTGTGCCAATTCCAGCTTTCTTCAATTGATGCTCTACTTAACAGACAGATTGCAGAACCATCAGTACTTGTTGAAAGCTTGGCTTCATTAATGTTACCATGCCTGTATCCTTTCAGAACAACTTTGCCTGTAGATTTGCTTACAACTTCACAGTGTTCTTCAAAGAAATCCACATGATAACCTATGTCACATATTTGACTAACACTCAGCAGATTGTGTTTAAGTCCTGAGACCAGAGCTACTTTCTCAATGATGACATTCCCAAGATTTATATTGCCATATCCCAGTGTTTTTGCAATGTTGCCATCTCCATAAGAAACACTTGGGCCAGCTTTCTCCACAAAGTCTGATAGCAGGGCTTTATTTCCAGTCATATGTCCTGAGCATCCACTGTCCAGAACTAGGATGTTTTTCCTGTTGCCCTGCAATCACAAAGACCACTAATGATTAGTTTTAAGGACCCAGACTTGCTTGGATCCTTTGGCCTTATTAAGTTTGTTAACATTTGCAGCGGATTTAGCATCAGAGTTTATGTTAACATTTTTCTTATCAGCATTTACACTATCAGACTTTGTATCAGAACTTACACTAGAAGGAACAATGATAACTTTCTTTAAAGAAGGTTTTATTTGATAATAATCATAGTACAAACTATGATATTCCTTACAAGTATAAATGGAATGCCATTAACTACCACAATGAAAACAAGGATTTTGTGGCCTATATCTAACAGACTGACTCTTAACTCCTGACTTTGAAGGTAAGGAGTTTATGCTCTTATTCTTCCTGCAAAAAGAAGCCAGATGGTTAGAACTTCCACAGTTATGACATGTTTTTCTAGGAGCATTAGGAACATACTTATAATTATTGCTTTTATTCACACCTTCCTTTCCATTCCTATTTTTCCTAGGTGACTTTACCTTGTTTACATTCTTAACATCTTTCAGCTTATGCTTAAGCTGCTTCTTTGTCATTAAGCCTACGTTAACTTCAGTTGGCTTTTCCTGTTTTAGTTTATCAGAAGTTAATTCCTCTTTAACTTCTGATTTCTAAGTTTCAGACTTTACAGCTACAAACTTAACAGGTTTTACCTTTGGCTTTTGTTTAACAACTATAGGCTTAATTTCTATAGTTCCTTTATCATTCTTATCTTCTCCATAACCTAAGCCCTCTTTCCAGTTTCCACTACTTAACAAATTCTGAGTTGTTCTGCCAGAGTTAGTCCAAGTCCTGATAATCTCTCTTTCCTTTTCTAACTCAGTTTTTAGAGATTCATTCATTTTAAGTACTTCATCCCTAACATAGAAAGCATCATCTCTATCTTTCTGAGTTTGATGGAACATGACTAACTCTTTTCTAAATAATTATTCCTCTTTTTACAGGCAAGATTTTCAGAAGTTAATCTTTCACATGTTAAAGGTTGATCTATATAACTAATGAACATTGTTTTAAGATATCTTCTCAACTCATTAATATCATAAGTATGAAAGGCATAAGTAGTTTGAGGTACCTTTAACTCAACAGCTTTAGAATTGCTATCAACATTTGCCATCAAGGCATAGTTCACCTCACTTTCAGAATCTGAAGTGTCTGTCCAGCTTTTCTTCTTTGTGACAAGAGCCTTGCCTTTGTCACTCTTCACTTTCTTGCAATCAGGAGATATGTGGCCTTTCTCACCATAGTTGTAGCATTTGACATTTGTGTAATCTCCTCTGTCAGACTTCCCTCATTTGCCTTCAGATTTTCTGAAACTCTTCTTATCAGAACTTGAACATTTCCTGGAAAATTTCTTTCCCTTCCTGAATTTTCTGTATGCAATCCTTGTGATTCCTTTCACCATAAGAGCACACAGCTTCATCATCTCTTCATCAGCATCCAACTCAGGCAAGCTTTCAGTTTCTGAGTCATCATCACTATCAGAATTTGATGACTCAGTATCAGACTTTGTGATGAGCGATTTTCCCTTGCCTTTCCTTGAGGTAGCTGCTTTGGGGGATTCTTCCTCAGCCTTAAGAGCAACCGTCCTTGACTTTCCTCATTTCCTCTTGCTTCTTTGTTCCATCTCAAGTTCATGAGTCTTGAGCATCCCATAAATTTCATCAAGAGTTGTTTCTTCAAGATTATAGTTGTCTCTTATAATTGTGGCCTTCAAATCCCAACTTTCAGGAAGAGCTAACAGGAATTTAAGGTTTGAATCTTCAAGATCATACTCCTTATCAACTAGTGACAAATCATTCAAGAGTTTGACAAATCTGTCATATAAATCAGTCAATGACTCATTAGGTTTTGAGTCAAAGTGTTCTTACTCTTGAGTGAGTATAGTCTTCCTGTTCTTCTTAATCGAATCAGTTCCCTGGCATCTTGTCTCCAAGGCATCCCATATCTCCTTTGCAGTCTTGCAGTTAATTACCCTGTTTGACATTACATTATCAATGGCACTATGCAGCAAGTGTCGTACCTTAGCATCCTTAGCAATTGATGCGATATCTTCAGCAGTGTAATCACTCTTCTCCTTTGGTACAGATTTTGCTGCTTCACCTGCACTGCAACTGCGAGTTTGATTGGCTTGTGAGGTCCTTCATTGATTCTGTCAAGATATTCTGGATCTGTAGCTTCCAGAAACATAGTCATCCTCACCTTCCATATGGTGTATTCAGATGGTTTCATTATGGGAACTCTAATTGCCTCATATCGACTATGGATTTGAGTCTTTGGAGGTTCTTCAGTTTTGGTGGGCTTGGTTGGAGTTTCTGCTTCAGACATGATTGTTTTTGGATCTTAAACTGTTTGTGTGTTAACAGATAGGCTCTGATACCACTTGTTAGGTCACACAAACTGTAGAAGGGGGGTTGAATACAGTGTATAGCACAATCAAATCGTATTCAAAGAACACAAGTAACAGAAAACAAACTTTATTAAACTGTGTTACAATGTAGAACTATCCTCTCTCGGTGATGAACAAAATATCACGAGAGCTGCTAGGGTTATAATGAATATTATTCTCGATAATGATAACACTTATAGTGTAAACCCTATGTCTGTGTTTATATACTACATAGTTATAAGATAATCGCTAATTGATATGGATAAAAATTCTGCTTCCTAAAATATATCAATCAGATATCTTTTCTTCCAAGTATTCTATTCTTCATAGAATTCCTTCTTCATGCATATCTCTTCTTGCGTTTGTCTTGATCTTCTTTCCTTTTAATTAGCCGTCTTCCTTATCTGAAAGTCTCCTTAAGTCCTGATATTATCTCCTGATAGATATCTCCTGATAACTTAAGTTCTGATAACTTCAGTTCCGACTTCAGTATAAGTGCTGATTTCCAGTTAAGTACTGATTTGTCCTGTTTAAATAAGATCTAAAAACTAAACACAAATCATATTAGACATGCCATTATCAAATATATCTAACACAAAGCAATTGCAAGAGTTGTTATAGAAAGGAGAAATCAGACCCAGTGTATCCCTGTGGGGTGCACCGGTGCTATTTGTCAAAAAGAAGGATGGAAGCATGAGACTGTACATCGATTATCAGGAGCTCAACAAGCTTAAAATCAAGAACAAGTTTCCGTTACCCATAATTGATGATTTGTTTGACCAGTTGAAAGGAGCCAAGTACTTCTCCAAGATCGATTTGAGATCGGGATTTCACCAACTAATAATTAAGCCAGAGGATATACCAAAGATAGCTTTCAGGACAAGGTATGGATATTATGAATTTTTTGTGATGTCTTTTGTATTAACCAATGCCCCGGCAGCATTCATGGACCTGATGAACAGAATTTTCAAGGAATACTTGGACAAGTTTGTTATTGTGTTTATAGATGATATTTTGATTTATTCAAAGACAGAAGAGGATCATGCAGAACATTTGAGGACAGCTTTGGAGATTTTAAGGAAGAAAGAGTTATATGCTAAATTCTCGAAGTGTGAGTTTTGGTTATAGGAAGTCCAGTTCTTAGGATACATAGTCAGTAATGAAGAGATCAAAGTGGACCCAGCGAAGATTGAAGCAATTATAAATTGGGAAAGACCGAGAACACCAACAGAGGTAAGAAGTTTCTTGGGATTAGCGGGATATTATCGCCAATTTGTTCAAAATTTCTCAAGGATTGCAACACCATTGACGAAGCTTACACAGAAGAATGAAAAGTTTATATGGAACGATAAATGTGAAGAAAGTTTTCAGGAATTGAAGCGAAGATTAATCACGGCACATGTTTTGTCACTTCTAGATGATCAAGGGAATTTCTAATCTATAACGATACTTCCCATAAAAGACTCGGATGCATTCTGATGCAGCACGATAAGGTTATTGCTTATGCGTCAAGGCAATTGAAACCACACGAACAAAAGTATCCTACTCATGATTTGGAGCTAGCGGCCATAGTATTCGCTTTGAAGATTTGGAGACATTATCTATATGGAGAGAAATGCGAGATTTATACGGATCACAAAAGCTTGAAGTACATATTCACACAGAAGGAGCTTAATATGAGACAGAGAAGATGGTTATAGTTGATTAAGGATTATGATTGCACGATTAACTATCATTCTGGTAAATCAAATGTTGTAGCGGACGCGTTAAGTCGGAAAGAAAAGTTGAATATGTTATCAGTACCCGAAGAGATATACAAGGAATTTCAGAAATTGGAATTGGAAATCAGAGTATGCAAGCCTGATGAAGCAAAAGCGTATAGTATGACTTTCCAGCCGGAGTTGTGAGAAAAGATAAGGAAGTGTCAAGCAGAGATAATGGATCAGGACATTAATCGTTTGGTAGGAAAGGAATTGTGCACGCAAAAGGACGATCAAGGTATTCTTAGGTTTTTTCTAGAATTTGGATTCCACCAGTAACGGAGTTGAAGAATGAAATTGTACAGGAAGCTCATAATTCAAGGTATTCAATCCATCCAGGAAGTACCAAGATGTACAGAGATTTAAAGGAAAATTATTGGTGGCCCGATATGAAGAGGGAAATTGCAGAATGGGTTAGCAGATGTTATATATGTCAGAAAGTTAAAGCAGAGCATCAGAGACCAAGTGGATTGTTGCAGCTATTAGAGATTCCAGAGTGGAAGTGGGAGCATATTGCCATGGATTTCATAGTCGGATTACCAAGAACAAAAGCCAATCATGATGCTATTTGGGTTATAGTGGACAGACTTACCAAGTCAGCTCATTTTCTGCCTATAAATGAAAGATTTTCACTAAACAAGTTAGTCCATATGTACCTGAAAGAAATCGTAGTTCGTCATGGAGTCCCTGTGTTTATCATATCCGATCGAGGTCCGAGATTTAATTCAAGATTTTGGAAGAATTTTCAAGAATGTTTGGGAACGAGATTAAACATGAGTATGGCTTACCATCCACAGACGAACAGCCAAAGCGAAAGAACAATCTAAACAATCGAAGACATGTTACGTGTTTGTGCTATTGATTTCAAAGGAAGTTGGGACGAGCATTTACCCTTGGTAGAATTTGCTTACAACAACAGGTATCATGCCAGCATTGGGATGCCACCCTATGAAGCTCTTTATGGATGCAAATGTTGATCTCCTGTATATTGGGATGAAGTAGGAGAACGCAAAATACTTGGACCTGAATTAGTGCAACAGACGAAGGAAGTTGTTGAAGTTATCCAGAAGAGATTGATAGCAGCACTAGACCGTCAAAGGAAGTATGCAGATCAATCAAGGAAAGATATGGAATTTGAAGAAGGAAATCTGGTATTACTGAAAGTATCGTCGTGGAAAGGATTGACAAGATTCGGGAAGAAAGGAAAACTGAGCCCTAGATATGTCGGACCTTTTGAGATTTTAAAGCGTGTTGGCAAAGTAGCTTATGAGTTGGCGTTACCTCCGCACATGGAGCACATTCATAATGTTTTTCACGTATCGATGCTTAAGAAGTATAATCCAGACTCCAGGCATGTAATCGAATATGAGCCAGTAGAACTTCAAACAGATTTATCATATGTAGAGCGTCCGATAGAGATTTTAGAAAAAAGAGAGAAAGTCTTAAGAAATAAAGTGGTAAAATTAGTAAGAGTACTGTGGAGAAACCCAAAGGTTGAAGAGTCAACCTGGGAGTTAGAAAGTGATATGAGAGAAAAATACCCTCATTTATTTTCTTAGGAGATTCTGAGGACAGAATCCATTTATGGGGGGAAGGATGTAATATCTGGGATATATCGTGTAATTATTTTGCAAATAAATAAATATTATGCATGTTACGTATTTATTTTGTGAAGTATTTGTTAAGTGGTATATGTGTTTGGATGTTTAAAAATAATATAAATTGAGTATTTTAATCTTTATATGTCCAAAATAAAATATAGATAATTGTCATATCTTCCTATTTATTTTTGTGTTGATTTATGATTTTATAGGAAATTTATGGATTTTATAAATTCTTTTTCCGAGTAATTATAAACTATTTTATATAATCAGAAACCAGCCGACTTCACCCGTTTTTACATTTTTATAACCCGAAACTCTTCCGAGAACTCCTTCCTAATCTAGTTGCAATATTCCAAGCATTTTCCATGTTTCGACTTTTTCGATCCGGCGTACGGTTTGTCATGTGCGGGTCCCGGCGTAATATTTTCGATACATTATTCGTTTCGGTAAATCAATAAAACTCGTATTTTTGATACACGGTATCTTTTTATTAAACTATTATAATTATCACCTCGTAATACGTGTAACCAGGCGCCGAGACCAAGGACGCAGTACAAATTGTACAGATTTGGATAATTATCCCGAAAACTGATACCGTTTGGCTCCGTTTTTATAAATAAACGTACTATTTTATATCTGGAATGATCCAACGGGATACTAATTTTCTGTAATTATAAATAGCCTTTACCGTATTTTATTTCGTACCGAAAATCATTTACAAACAGTAATTATATAATTTTATAGAGAAAATACTTATATTCATATTACCTTTCAAGAATCAAACTGCAAATCAGAGGTGTTATTGATCTTTGTTTGGAAAGCTCGAGTAACCAAATTGAAGGGTTTAAGGAGTACTATCAGAATCTGTGCTTCATATCTGTAATAACCCCAATTTTTGGGAAATTTTGAAACCCTTATGAATAGTGTTTTTGCTGAATGAGAAAACTTTTCATGCCACACTATGTAGGGGTTCTGATATGGATATTCTGAGATTTTATTAGTACTTTATATGGGATATAAGTGTATGTAAAGATCGTCAGAATCCAATTCCCGAACACTTGGATTTTTCCCGGAAATCCACTAGATACGGAGAGAATTGAGTATAAGGTAACAGGATAAAAAAAAAGGATTTAAATTAAAGGATTATGATAGAAGATCATAAAAAGAAATATAATGTATTGAGAAAGGTTAAGGGAACCTAAGTAATAAGATCCCGGGTATGATCCTTCAAACGATAAACGAGAACGAAAGTTAAGCGAACCGTATAACAGATCAGCGGTCATTAGGCAAATGATTAGGAAGTTAATCAAGGGGATTAGTGGGGATGATGTCATCCAACCAATAGAAAGAGGACAAGGAGGGGAGGATGACATCATGAGGATGACACAAGCATGACATGGGAAGGAAGGAGGTGTGGTTGAATGAGAACCACACAAATTCAAGGGCAACAAGGTAATTGACTAAATCAAACACAAAAACAAAGCAACCAAGCCAAGTAAAATCATTTTCATCAAAAATCAAAAAGAACCAAGGCTTGTTCTTGAAGAAGCTCTCGGCTTTTTACTATTCAAAAGAGCAAGAAATTCAAAATCAAAGATCCAAGCTTCCTAAATTAGTGAGTTAATTCCCTAATCATCTTCATGCTTAGTTAGGGCTATATAATGAGTTTAAGCCATCAATTCCTTCTCCATCTTCTTCATTTAATCAAAGAAGAAGACTATGAATAGTGTTTTCAAGTTTTTAACTTGAAGTTTTTCTTGTTTTCCTTGAAGATCCAAGCATTCCTAAGACTTCTCAAAGCTTCTTAAGGCTTCCTAGCTCCTCCCACCACTTCAAGGAAGGTATACCATCTCCAAACCCTAGATTCCTATGTATTATAAGATTATTTTGATTAGTAGGATGATATTGTAGCTTGATGTTGTGATTTAGAGTTTGGGATTTGAAATGGTATTGAATTGGAATGGTAAATGTTGTTGTTTTGATTAAAAGAACTTAAGAATGGTTAAAGTTAAGCTTAGGCATAAGTATGAATGTTAAAATTGAATTAGTTGGGGTTGTTATGATGTTATAAGGATGGATGTTGGTTGTATGTTGGATTTGAGGTTGAATTGGGAGGGTTTTGAATGGTTTAAAATATTGGAAATCGCGTAAACATAGCCGTCGTAACGTCCGATTTTCTTTAGACTGTTTTTGTGCATAACATTAGGACCCGAGAACCCCCTGATAGATTATGACCATTGCCATGTCTAGATAGCTCATGTTACGAGCTTCGTTTTGATATGTAGTTGGTTCGATTCCGATGCACGGTTTAGGAGAAACGACCGTTTCAAGTAACGGCGTTTCGCGAACGAAACTTTTCCCCTCGCCTTACTTTGAAACATAGATTAAAGACCAAAATGGGTTAATTATTGTATGAAACATTTATGGTAAGTGTGCTAGGCAGTTAGTAAGAAACTCGCGAAGGAATCGCCTTAAAACTCATAAAGGTTAAATTATTAAAAATGGTGGAGCCGAGGGTACCCGGGTGACTTAAGCAAATCAGTAAGCGCAAAACAAGCGTTAGAGTCTAAGTTAGTTAAAGTATAGATTTACAAGTGACTTTGGTTTAATTCCAACTTACTTGTTGTTTATAGGTTACCAGACTCGTCCCGAGCCTTTTATCACCCCAAGTCGCTCAGGCAAGTTTTCTACCCGTTATACTGTTGTTGTGATGTATATATGTATATGCATTATCTTGTGATAGATGCATGTTGGTTGATTAGCAAATTTTGTGATATATTGAAGCATGCTGATATGGTATATATATGCATGCCTGTTTCGTATTCTTGCCATATATATCTGTTGGTTCAGTTAATAATACCTATGCTAGAGAATAGCGGTAATTTGCATATACCCTTAGTATAGGGACCCAAAGGTGAAAACATTTTCTAAAACCGGGAGTCGAGGATCCCGAGTAGATTTTATATATATATATGGTTATAGTTTTCAGAACTATTAATCGAATAAGGTTTATTCTATAACTTTATTTTATTAATGAATATTACCTTGAATATTCATTCGAGGACTTATGACTCCTTTACATTATTTATTGGATATTACTTGGATATTCATTTGAGGATGTATGACTCCTTTATTTTATTTAATGAATATTATTTATAATATTCATTCGAGGTATTATGACTCAGCTTATTTTATTTATTGAATATTATTTGAATATTCATTTGAGGATCTATGACTCCGATTATTTGCTGAGATATATTCTTTATTTTATTAAAGAATAAGGTGTCGATAATCAAACTTATTTTTGATTATTCAAATAAAGATATTACTTTCGTATAAGTATATCTTTGATTATTTGCTATTCATTTCAAGTATAAGTTTTAATACTTCTACTTCAATTATTTTATAAAGATTATTCTTTATGGGAATATTATTTAAATAATAATATTCAGACATTTTCTAAATATTCTGGGGACTGATTTACTTCATTAAATCAGCTTCACTCCAAACATTCTTAAAAATGTTTTGCGAGTCTTCAAAATGATTTTTAAAAGTTAGAGCGGATCCCAAAACTCATTTTTTTAAGATCCTCCTTTCGAAGGGGATTTAAATACTCGCTCAAAACCTGAGGGATCCGGCTCTGTGGTGTGTTTTATATTCGCAACGAGGTTACTGTTTTGATAAATGAATTGATTACTTACCCAACACTCGGGAAGTAAAATTCTTGGAACAAGTTAATCCATTAACAGGCATCGCCTGGGAAATATCGGTGAGTTCTCCTTTCCAAATAGATACGACTTCTTGGTGGAGCCGTATCAACAAGTTTCTACTTGGGGAAAGTGGGGACGAGCTTTACATTTCAGAGTCATGGATTTCATCTGAACTAGGAGTGGCGTAAGTGGCCGAGTAGCACCGGCCCAGCCTTATTATATTGGCCCAAATGGCCTGGAAGTTCCGCTAAGGCGGTCCATTCCTTAGGAGTTCAGTGTTCGGTTGACAAGTAAATCCGACAGGTTCTCCTCTACATGTAGAAAATGGTGGGGTTGTACTACTACGACTGATCATCGTAAGTGGTCTTCCTGGCGCGGAAAACTCCCATAATGAGTTCATCATCCAATTGGATAATTTCTGCAACACTACCCAGAGCACTTCGATAGAAAGGCTACGGTTGGGCGATTGTTGAGTGTTGGCAGGGTCAAGTTTTCAAAATGATGTTTACATCAAATGAAGTATCTCGTAACTTCATTTTATTTTGATAATATTTTAAAGATTTAATCTATTCAAATCTTGTCTTATAGTCTCATCTATGTGATGAACTTTTGAAGCTAATTATAACTTGAACGGTGGTAGTTCAAGTAGTAATTGGGAAAGATATAAGTATATTGGGGTATCTTGTAACTTCATCTTTTAAACTTATATCTAATTAATAATTGTCTTATGAATGACAAAGATTTTCAGAAAAACGTTGAGACAAGGTTAGATATATGAGATCACCTTGCAATGATATTTTTTTTATACAGTTATACACTGGGACTTTGTGTATATTATGCATGGAAGAGGACTTCCAATATTTTGAAAAGTATATATGTATATATATATACTGAATATTTTGCGACTTCATCGCATTAAGGTATCAACTTGGTTCATTTCTTTTGACCAAGACTTTCATGAGTACTAAGAGAAGGCTCATATACTATTAATCATTATACATATTATTTTGGTGGGCTTGCTGCTCACCCTTGCTTTCTTCTTTCATCACACAACAACAGATAGAAAGGATGAACAGGACCAAGCTCCCGATTCGCAAGCGATTAGGAGACGTTCCGCAGTTTTCTAGAAGCATTGATGCCGCCGTAGCTGAGGTAGGAGCTACCAATAGGCTAGGCTTTCAACTTCTAATGTACCAGATTATGTATATTTATGAATTGTAATAATGGCAAAGAAATGTAAATTTATTCAGAAAACCTTTTAAGGTGTATTGGCAGATAATTGTGGAATAAAATGACTTGTGGTTATTTTTGGATGTTCATCTTTGAGACTATAACGTGTGGTGTGTGTGTTTATTGTGGGGTCACAGTACAGAGTAGTTGAGTAATTGTTAAGATTGGGTGGTGTTAAGGGAAATGGAACTCGTGACAACCCGGATCCCCGACCCCGGATTTGGGGGTGTTACAGAAATGGTATCAGAGCCAAGCGTTATAAACCTCAGAGATGATGGGACGTTAAGATAATAAGTTCACTAAGATAATAAGAACTCTTGCCAAGTTCATAGTCGGACTACCTAACGTAGTACTGACAGTTAAAACCCTTACGGGAACCCTTATAAGTATCGTGATAGTAACATAGTTTGTTCTCGTATAGGGCAGCGGGGCACCGAACCTTGAGGTTCAGGAGCATCAGCATGAGGATGTTTTATTACAAGTTGGAGATCAAATTGTGAATCCGATGGAGTACCCTAATGAGGGACTGGATGAGGTTCAGATAGAGAATGTTGCGGTTGAGGATGTTATTCCGGAAAGGATTGTGGCTGAAGAGGATCTCATGGAGGATCCTGATGAGAATGAAGAGAGGACCGCTGAGGAACTGATGACCGTAGTCAGGGCGACTACCAGAGCAAGAATGGCCGCGAGGGTGGCACTAGAGGATGAAGAGTTACCAAGGGCACAAAGGTTAATGAGGGCAGAAGGAGTGGGGCCTTTCACGACACCAATTCTACCAGTATCAGACCCTCTTCCAGAGGTTCCTGTAGACATCCATGAGGTCCCACCAATTCCTGTCCCATCCCCGGTACAAAGCCCAGCACCTACTGAGGAAATGCCACCTTTATCTCCTGCACCATTGTCACCTGATACCGTGCTTGGTTATCCATTTGGATCTCCTGGGTCTGCGCCACCTGCGCCCCATGGACTGCTAGATGCTACCACTCAGGCTTCTCTTATCGCCAATTATTATATGACTTTGGGTGGCCTGTCTGAGGCCCGTAATGTTAGGAGTGATCTGTTGGATCGACTTACTGCACCAAGGATTGAGGGTGGGATACTTCCGGCAAGATTAGCATATAGCATGGAAAGGATTGAGGCTACCACCCGTGTTACAGCTAGAGGCCATCTTGAGGGTCAGGTTGATCCAGCTCTACTTGTGACTATCTTAGACCTCATCACCTCTGTGATGGAGCAGGTTAGGGATGTCGTGCGTGCTCGCATCTCTTAATCCATGGTAGTGTGCAGAGCCAGAGCAATCAAGCAAGGGTTTTATGTAGCACCGCTTTTGGAGGATTAGCCTAAGTTATGAATGATTAGTTTTAATGACGAGATGACTATCTATGGTAGTACTTTTGGGATAGGAGCGATAAGTTCATATGATGTAATCCTCTTTAATATGTTCAGTTGTTGTACCCTCGAACAAATGGTTATGTATATATTCGTTAATTTCAGTTCAGATCAGTTTGTTTGTGATAAATCACATTGTTAATTGCTCTATTAACACTTAAGAGAGTGTCATGAAGTTTATCGAACTTAAGAATTCATAATTTGCAATCGTGCAAGGACTAAACGAGGGGAAGACTTAAGCAAAGTAAGTAAGACAAATATCCGAAGATTCTCAAAATTTTCCAAGTAATATGCCCCCACAAGGAATAAGATGAAGGGCAAACCTTGAACGTGATAATCAGGGAGGTCGCAATTAAGATATAAAGAACCCGGAATATAATAAAGTGGAAAATGAAGATTTTAAATTAAAAGATGACTCCAATTATGGGGAGTAGGAAGAAATATTTAGACTAAGAAAGCAAAAGTCGAGCGAGATAAGGAGATCCGAGACGGTACTCCTATACGGAAATTCATGAACCTGTCTAAACAGAACTTATATTTTATTCCCAACCACCACCTTGAGGAAACAATGTGGTTTGAAATTCTTTCATGACCTTTAAATCGCTAAGCTCTCAGAGTTCCAAGGAACAGGCTGACCCAGCCGAGGCAAGAGCCTGGCTAAAGGAAATATAGGAATCATTTGAGATTCAAAATGATTGATGAACCACAAAAGACCGTTTTGTCACTTACCCTCCTAAGAGAGAGACCACCCGCTGGTGAAAGACCAAGAAAGGCACGGAGCCAGAGGTTAGAATAAACTGATTTAAGTTCAGTCAATTGGTTTCGGGAAAGTAATTCCCAAAGATAAGGAGATAGTGTAAAAGCTTTAGAGCCAGAACAAAGGTAGACGAGTATGATGAATTATGAATCTAAGATGTAAAAGTTGTCAAGATTCGTTCTGAGGACACGAATCCAGAATGACGGGATGGTTGAAATCAATGCTTATGTAGTGTTGGTTCAGGTAATGGTTGTAATGGAAATGAAAATAAAAAGAAACTGAAGTGGAAAGGAATATAAAGGCGATAGGGTTGGAGGAATGATAAGGAAGATGGGTATGAGGAAACCCTAAAGACTCGTAGCAATAGAAATAGAAAAGTATGTAATCGTCAAGATGAGGGTGATTTACCATGAGTTAAAATTGATGGTTGAAGGCATAAGAGATATATATATTTTATCCCTTTTAAGTTGGGAGGATTCAAGGAAACCTTTAGATAGTTCGAAGGATAAATAATAAGACGCGGAGAGACTAAGGAGACAAGAAAGTAGGAAAGTAGGAAAATTGGATGAAGGAAGTGACCTTCAATAATGTGAAATGTAAGACCGGTGACTCGATACTCAGAAAGGGAGAGCCAGGTATGAGAGATATCCCAACATTGAGGTGACTGTTGAGATAAACAACAAAAGTAAATAAGGAATTATTAAGAAGAAGTTCACGTTGAACATGACCAATATCTTCCAGAACATCCATGTTATCATTACCAAATCAGGAAAGAAAAGCGGATGACCATTGTTATCTTTTGGAAGCCATATGGATTGACCCCAATTTGAATAAGGATGCTATTATGAAGTTAGGCATAGACTATCGAGGTGGGAATGATGAATAAAATAATCTATCAAGGATATATGACTTGGTTTATCCATGGATGGATGCATGTACCTTTTCAAAGGTGGAATTAAGGATAGAACATCGGTAACTTAAAATGAATCCTAGGGGAATGCATAAAGGTTGGCATTTCACCCTTAATAGGGATAGTGTGAGTTTTGACAATATGAATTGGAAAGGATTAAGGTAATAACAACCTTTAAGAATCAGTGGAGAAATTTTTCAGAAATATATATACAATGATTTCGGTAAAAAAAAATGGTATCTTGATATGCCCTGTATCTAGGGAATACAGGAGGAACGATTCAAGGATAACCTTAGAGGTTTTACAAGGAGAAAGGTAATATTCAAAATTCTCAAAAATAGAAATGTTGATAAAGGAAATATGACGTAATTATAATGATGCCAAGTGGGGCACGTATTAAACCACGAGAAAGTATGGATCGAACCAGTAAAGGTCGAAATTGTTCAGGGCAATTAGGACCTAAGATAAAAGATGTTCTAAGTATGATTGAGAGTCAGTCGTGACAGTGATTAACCTCTAAAGATTGAGGCAATAACTTATGGAAAAATGGTGATTTTTTTTTTTATTTATTCATCAGATATTAAAGAAAAGCATTTTCACATAAGCTGTGATTGAAATAAGGTAGAAAATTTATTTGGAGGTGGTTAAAATGACATTGACTGTAAGGAAATTTTACTATCAGGAAAGGCCAAAGAGGTGGTCGACACTTTAAAGGTAAGAGGATAATTATAGGCGCTTGTGCCAAAAGAATACAGTGATGATGGTTAAAACTGTGAAGGTTGTATTATGGTTTGGAAGATTGACATTCCTTCTGATGACTGTGCAATACCCAACCGTAATAGTAGTTGGTAAAGGTTTAATTCGTGTAATCGCCATGAACGGGCTATCTATCTTAGAAGGTCCTATCTTGAGATAAGCCAGGACCATGTTTCAAAAAGGACTAGACGAACCTTTGAGTAAGTCTTCTATTTAAGGCATATGATTTAGAATGGTATTAACCTGCTATCGTTGCTTTGATTGAAACTCTTCTGCAATTTTATCTGCTTCATGTCATGTATGTATGTCAGGATCAGGAGTGTTCTTCATGAATCAGAAATGGTGATTATGTTACCTCCCTAGAAGGATTTGATACGACATGTATGGACTCCGTATGGTTAGCTATTAAGACTTCATGGAAAATGAATGACGACAGTAGGTCAGTAGTGGACCATAGTAATGCAGCAATGATTCTGCGAGTAATGAGCTGGTTACAACCGTGAGAGTTGTATTGGAATGGATGTTGAGATTGAATACCACTAATCGGGTAGTGGTAGTGTATAAGTTATCATTGATAGACTAATTAAGTAGAGTATCTACCTATTGAATATTTATTCTTTCTTATCAATAGAGAGCCGTATTATTATACGAGGAAGGTTGCGATGCAAGCATAGAATTCTAGTAACGATGATGTCTAGAATGAGATCCCAGGTTCGATTTTCGACATCGAGGGAGTTTCAAAGGTAATTATGTATAAGCTAGAGGAAGTGCATGGGTCCATAGAATGATGGACGGAATAGCAAATATTTAAGCATGTGAAATGCGATGCGATAATACTCGATGTTGATATAAATACATATATGTTTTGTTCTCCTATGACAAACCTCTATAGTTCAGAGGTAGATTCCAAGCCAGATATTTTATGGCAATATTTTTACATATATATACAATTCTCTTCAGTTCGCTCTTTTCTCTTCTTTTCATTTCATGTAAGCTGAGAAGAACAACCCTTCCAGAAGGGGAGGTATCGCCGAATGACTATCTATCTTTGTGATAGAAGCCTAGTAGGATACCACATGTTGTTTAATTGCTTGTCAAGTACTAAAGGCTGGCCACCTTCTGTACTAACTATGCGATATAACAAGTGTTCATGATCATAGTGATCTCTCAAAAAATTCCTTTATTTCTATTTGATTGATCAAATTTTGGAAAATAGAAACAACTGAAAAAGGAGTAATAAAGTGGTGGTAGTATGCGGAATGGGAACACATTCGTGATACTAAGGTTGACGTGGTTATTAAAAGGTTATAGAACGCTAACGAGCAAAAGTATAACCAGTATAATATTAGGAACGGAAGGTAGTAGCGATTACGAACTGGAAAAGAATGGATATTAAGAAGGAAAAGCTATAATGCTAGAAGCTATAATGAGAGTCTGTGCAATAGACTTGAAAGGAATTGGAATGATCACATAACGCGGATTGAGTTTTCTTACGATAATAGATCATATGTCAGTATTGAGATATCGCCTTATGAGATCCTTGAGGGAAGACAATGTCGATCTCCCTTATATTAGGATGAAGTTGTAGAGCGCAAGATGCTCGGACCCGCAGTAGTCCAAAGGACCAAGGATATGATAGATCTAATCAGAGGACGGCTGGTAGTACCCCAAGATGGACATGATAAGTATGTTGATTTGACACGAAAGGATAAAGAGTATGAAATAGGGGACCTAGTAATGTTATAGGTATCCCTTGGAAAGGATTGATGAGGTTCGGAAAGAAAGAAAAGCTAAGTCTACAATTTGTTGGACCCTTGGATATATTAAGACGTTTGGGAAGTTAGCATATGAGCTAGCCCTAACCCCGAACATGTAGCAGGTCGTAACGTGTTCACGTATCAATGTCAAGGAAGTGTAATTCGGATGCCAGACAAATAGGGGCATATGAGCGCATAGACATGCAACCAGACGTAACCTATATGGAGCAACCAAGAAGGGTTATAGTGTGAAAATGAACAAGTGCTTAGGAGAAGGATTATCAAACTAGGCGGAGTCTGGTGGTAGGACCACAATGTGGGAAAATTGACTTGAGAGTTAGAAAGTGCAATACTAAGAAGGTATCCCTATTCATTTCTATTTGATTCCGGGATGGAATCCTTTTAAGGAGGGGAGATTGTAATAACCCCAATTTTTGGGAAATTTTGAAACCCTTATGAATAGTGTTTTTGCTGAATGAGAAAACTTTTCATGCCACACTATGTAGGGGTTCTGATATGGATATTCTGAGATTTTATTAGTACTTTATATGAGATATAAGTGTATGTAAAGATCGTCAGAATCCAATTCCCGAACACTTGGATTTTTCCCGAAAATCCACTAGATACGGAGAGAATTGAGTATAAGGTAACAGGATAAAAAAAAAGGATTTAAATTAAAGGATTATGATAGAGGATCATAAAAAGAAATATAATGTATTGAGAAAGGTTAAGGGAACCTAAGTAATAAGATCCCGGGTATGATCCTTCAAACGATAAACGAGAACGAAAGTTAAGCGAACCGTATAACAGATCAGCGGTCATTAGGCAAACGATTAGGAAGTTAATCAAGGGGATTAGTGGGGATGATGTCATCCAACCAATAGAAAGAGGACAAGGAGGGGAGGATGACATCATGAGGATGACACAAGCATGACATGGGAAGGAAGGAGGTGTGGTTGAATGAGAACCACACAAATTCAAGGGCAACAAGGTAATTGACTAAATCAAACACAAAAACAAAGCAACCAAGCCAAGTAAAATCATTTTCATCAAAAATCAAAAAGAACCAAGGCTTGTTCTTGAAGAAGCTCTCGGCTTTTTACTATTCAAAAGAGCAAGAAATTCAAAATCAAAGATCCAAGCTTCCTAAATTGGTGAGTTAATTCCCTAATCATCTTCATGCTTAGTTAGGGCTATATAATGAGTTTAAGCCATCAATTCCTTCTCCATCTTCTTCATTTAATCAAAGAAGAAGACTATGAATAGTGTTTTCAAGTTTTTAACTTGAAGTTTTTCTTGTTTTCCTTGAAGATCCAAGCATTCCTAAGACTTCTCAAAGCTTCTTAAGGCTTCCTAGCTCCTCCCACCACTTCAAGGAAGGTATACCATCTCCAAACCCTAGATTCCTATGTATTATAAGATTATTTTGATTAGTAGGATGATATTGTAGCTTGATGTTGTGATTTAGAGTTTGGGATTTGAAATGGTATTGAATTGGAATGGTAAATGTTGTTGTTTTGATTAAAAGAACTTAAGAATGGTTAAAGTTAAGCTTAGGCATAAGTATGAATGTTAAAATTGAATTGGTTGGGGTTGTTATGATGTGATAAGGATGGATGTTGGTTGTATGTTGGATTTGAGGTTGAATTGGGAGGGTTTTGAATGGTTTAAAATATTGGAAATCGCGTAAACATAGCCGTCGTAACGTCCGATTTTCTTTAGACTGTTTTTGTGCATAACATTAGGACCCGAGAACCCCCTGCTAGATTATGACCATTGCCATGTCTATATAGCTCATGTTACGAGCTTCGTTTTGATATGTAGTTGGTTCGATTCCGATGCACGGTTTAGGAGAAACGACCGTTTCAAGTAACGGCGTTTCGCGAACGAAACTTTTCCCCTCGCCTTACTTTGAAACATAGGTTAAAGACCAAAATGGGTTAATTATTGTATGAAACATTTATGGTAAGTGTGCTAGGCAGTTAGTAAGAAACTCGAGAAGGAATCGCCTTAAAACTCTTAAAGGTTAAATTATTAAAAATGGTGGAGCCGAGGGTACCCGGGTGACTTAAGCAAATCAGTAAGCTTAAAACAAGCGTTAGAGTCTAAGTTAGTTAAAGTATAGATTTACAAGTGACTTTGGTTTAATTCCAACTTACTTGTTGTTTATAGGTTACCAGACTCGTCCCGAGCCTTTTATCACCCCAAGTCGCTCAGGCAAGTTTTCTACCCGTTATACTGTTGTTGTGATGTATATATGTATATGCATTATCTTGTGATAGATGCATGTTGGTTGATTAGCAAATTTTGCGATATATTGAAGCATGCTGATATGGTATATATATGCATGCCTGTTTCGTATTCTTGCCATATATATCTGTTGGTTCAGTTAATAATACCTATGCTAGAGAATAGCGGTAATTTGCATATACCCTTAGTATAGGGACCCAAAGGTGAAAACATTTTCTAAAACCGGGAGTCGAGGATCCCGAGTAGATTTTATATATATATATGGTTATAGTTTTCAGAACTATTAATCGAATAAGGTTTATTCTATAACTTTATTTTATTAATGAATATTACCTTGAATATTCATTCGAGGACTTATGACTCCTTTACATTATTTATTGGATATTACTTGGATATTCATTTGAGGATGTATGACTCCTTTATTTTATTTAATGAATATTATTTATAATATTCATTCGAGGTATTATGACTCAGCTTATTTTATTTATTGAATATTATTTGAATATTCATTTGAGGATCTATGACTTCGATTATTTGCTGAGATATATTCTTTATTTTATTAAAGAATAAGGTGTCGATAATCAAACTTATTTTTGATTATTCAAATAAAGATATTACTTTCGTATAAGTATATCTTTGATTATTTGCTATTCATTTCAAGTATAAGTTTTAATACTTCTACTTCAATTATTTTATAAAGATTATTCTTTATGGGAATATTATTTAAATAATAATTTTCAGACATTTTCTAAATATTCTGGGGACTGATTTACTTCATTAAATCAGCTTCACTCCAAACATTCTTAAAAATGTTTTGCGAGTCTTCAAAATGATTTTTAAAAGTTAGAGCGGATCCCAAAACTCATTTTTTTAAGATCCTCCTTTCGAAGGGGATTTAAATACTCGCTCAAAACCTGAGGGATCCGGCTCTGTGGTGTGTTTTATATTCGCAACGAGGTTGCTGTTTTGATAAATGAATTGATTACTTACCCAACACTCGGGAAGTAAAATTCTTGGAACAAGTTAATCCATTAACAGGCATCGCCTGGGAAATATCGGTGAGTTCTCCTTTCCAAATAGATACGACTTCTTGGTGGAGCCGTATCAACAAGTTTCTACTTGGGGAAAGTGGGGACGAGCTTTACGTTTCAGAGTCATGGATTTCATCTGAACTAGGAGTGGCGTAAGTGGCCGAGTAGCGCCGGCCCAGCCTTATTATATTGGCCCAAATGGCCTGGAAGTTCCGCTAAGGCGGTCCATTCCTTAGGAGTTCAGTGTTCGGTTGACAAGTAAATCCGACAGGTTCTCCTCTACATGTAGAAAATGGTGGGGTTGTACTACTATGACTGATCATCGTAAGTGGTCATCCTGGCGCTGCAAACTCCCGTAATGAGTTCATCATCCAATTGGATAATTTCTGCAACACTACCCAGAGCACTTCGATAGAAAGGCTACGGTTGGGCGATTGTTGAGTGTTGGCAGGGTCAAGTTTTCAAAATGATGTTTACATCAAATGAAGTATCTCGTAACTTCATTTTATTTTGATAATATTTTAAAGATTTAATCTATTCAAATCTTGTCTTATAGTCTCATCTATGTGATGAACTTTTGAAGCTAATTATAACTTGAACGGTGGTAGTTCAAGTAGTAATTGGGAAAGATATAAGTATATTGGGGTATCTTGTAACTTCATCTTTTAAACTTATATCTAATTAATAATTGTCTTATGAATAACAAAGATTTTCAGAAAAATGTTGAGACAAGGTTAGATATATGAGATCACCTTGCAACGATATTTTTTTTATACAGTTATACACTGGGACTTTGTGTATATTATGCATGGAAGAGGACTTCCAATATTTTGAAAAGTATATATGTATATATATATACTGAATATTTTGCGACTTCATCACATTAAGGTATCAACTTGGTTCATTTATTTTGACCAAGACTTTCATGAGTACTAAGAGAAGGCTCATATACTATTAATCATTATACATATTATTTTGGTGGGCTTGCTGCTCACCCTTGCTTTCTTCTTTCATCACACAACAACAGATAGAAAGGATGAACAGGACCAAGCTCCCGATTCGCAAGCGATTAGGAGACGTTCCGCAGTTTTCTAGAAGCATTGATGCCGCCGTAGCTGAGGTAGGAGCTACCAATAGGCTAGGCTTTCAACTTCTAATGTACCAGATTATGTATATTTATGAATTGTAATAATGGCAAAGAAATGTAAATTTATTCAGAAAACCTTTTAAGGTGTATTGGCAGATAATTGTGGAATAAAATGACTTGTGGTTATTTTTGGATGTTCATCTTTGAGACTATAACGTGTGGTGTGTGTGTTTATTGTGGGGTCACAGTACAGAGTAGTTGAGTAATTGTTAAGATTGGGTGTTGTTAAGGGAAATGGAACTCGTGACAACCCGGATCCCCGACCCCGGATTTGGGGGTGTTACAATATCACTGCAGAATCAAAGGTTTATTTTCTATAATTTTTATTAATTTCGAATTATTTTAATAAAAAATATGAATTTTTGTACGGATGATTGTTTGAATGATTTGATGCTTGCATGTTGTAGAGCTTGTTTTCCTGATGATTTTGATATGTCATATGACTGATTTAGAGTTCAATAACATGTTCAAAATTGAGTTTGATTTTCGAATTTTAAAATTAGGGTTTATAACCCATATGAATGTTCTTCATTCAAATTTAGGGCTTTTTGTTCCAGGGGTTATTAGATGTTCTAGATGGGTGGGTTTTGTTCCCCTTGAAATTTGCAATCGATTGGTATATAGTATGTTAAGAAACGATCCCTGGTTTGAAGGGAGTTGTGTTTTGAAGTTTCTTCGAGTTTGCCGGAAACCGGCGAACTTCTCGGCCAATTTTCGGCCAACTCAAGGATTATCAGAATGATTTGATTACATGGTTGTGTTCCTTGTGAATTGTAGTTGTGATTTGGAGGTGATGGTGGGGTGAGGACGCCGGAATCGTCTTCTCCGGCGAACCCCTATTGTTTTCCGGCGAACCCTTGTAAAATTACAGTTTAGTACCTGTAGTTTTAAGAACGATACAGTTTGGTCCCTGTAGTTTGTAAATTTTGAAAATAAGGGATTCATATTTATAAATTATTTAAAAATTATATTTCCTATTTATTTTAATTATAAAAATTCGTTTTTAATTACTGAAAATTCCAAAAATTATTATTTTAATTCCAAAAATTATTTTTAATTCAAAAATAAATATGAATTAATTAGTTAATTAATTTTAGTTAATAATTAATTGATTAATTGGTCAATTAATTCGAAAATTAATTAATTAATTGATTTAATTAATTATTAATTGATTTTAATTAATTATTTAATTAGATTTAATTATTTATAAATGATTTAAAAATTCCGAAAAATAGTTTCGAGCTTTAAAATATTATTTTAAATTGTTTTCAAGGCTCGATAATTATTATAAAATTATTTTGAAGCCAGATTTGGCCAACCGAACCCTGTTTATTGCTTTAAAATTTATCCAACGACCCGTTTTAATTCCGAAAAATATTTTAAAAATCATATTTAAATACCCGAAAGCCTGTTTATGACCCGAGACTTCTTTATAAATGGAATGTCATTGATTATTCGACGTGTTACGTGTTATATGTGACTTGTTGTTTGACTGTCGATCTATATGTTCAGTGTTTACTTGTTTTTAGCGTAACTTTCAATCCGTTAGTCGGATTTGGGTAAAATGAAGGGTAGATAGAAGTGTATACCGAATAAAATCGTATGAGTTGAGTATTGATAGATGCTTATGATATGTGAGCAGAAGAGGCAAAGCTTAGGAAAGGAAAGCAAATAGTCGAAGAGTAAGACGGTTGTGATTGGAAGTTAATGAAGTATAGCAAGCTAGTACCAGGCAAGTGTTCTAAACTTTCTCGAGATATATTGTAGATGATTGATAGTCCTATTTTATATTGCAAGTGCTTTGCAGCACTAAACCTTAAACCTTGATTCCACTTATTGATCTCTGAACCGTAAACCTTATTCTTTCTGAACCATTGATTGTTGAATACCCGAATACAAATCACAGATATACGATACTACTTCATAAATACATACAAATTAAATACCAACCACTGAATCAGATTGCTTACATATTCAAACCATTGTACCATATGCTTTGAAAGACCAAATCCTTATAACCTTGAAACTTTGACTCCTTTGTTATCCAATTCTTTAATTACCTGACAGCCATTCTTTGAAATTGCCATATTGTTCCTGGTGAAGATTGAAACCATCTCATTATTGGACATCCTATGTTGCTTATGATTTTGTTTATTGCTTTACATTGTTTACTCTGTTATTATGTTAGAATTGGATTGTTTTATAAAATTATGGTCCAGATTCATGGTCAATCCAGATTGGTGGTCAAGTTAGGCCAATGTGTGCCTTGGATCTAGTAATTAGAGCAGAGTTGTGTGCCTTGCTCGTGGTTAGTGTGTGACTGATCAACAGCCTAACCTTGGTTTTTAAAATAAAAATATAATATCCAATTCTAAATCATTAATCATTGTTCACTTGATACCTTAACTCTTTTCACTTGATGATCATTATTCTCAGTCTTGTCAATGTGACTTGCTGAGCTAGTTAGCTCATTTGTGTGATGTTGTTTATGTTCTTTTCCAGTTAAGAAGGAACCTGTTGGTAGCGAGGATCCCCAATCCAGTGCGAGAGCTAGGGGTCCAGGTTGATCGAGTTAAGCTAGCTAATAGCTTTTGGAATAGTTTAAGTCTATGAAGTTTGTAATAATGTTTAGTATTCAGTTGTAAGTTTGAATAGTTGGGATTTGGGCATTTGTAATATAAGTGTGTGTGTGTGTGGCTTGTGTGCATACTTTAACCTGTTGTGATCCGTGGTAGTTGGTAAGTAGGGTCATTGCATATTATTATTATTATCTTTAATATTGTTATAAGAAGGTTATAATTAAGGGGTGTGTGTGTGTGTGTGGACCCCAAACTTCTAACCCGGGTTTGGAGGGCGCCACAGACATAGCTCAAGATCACTGCTCTATCTACCAAGAATCTTCAAGGTCTACACTATGCAACTCAAGAAAAGGTTGATAAGCTTCTAAAAAAAGTTGAAAAACTAGAAATAGAGACCAAGCTTGACAAAAAGAGATTTATCAGACCCATTTATGAAAAGGTAGAAGCAATTGAGAAAACTCAAGAGAAGCAACAGGCCTAAATTTCTGAGGTTCTGGCAAATCAAGCTTCTCAACAGGCTTAATTGAAGGATATTTAATCTTAAGTAGAACTTCTTCTCTCACTCCTACTATCAGATGATGCCAAAAGGGGGAGAAGATAGTTAAGTCCAAATGCTCAAATGATCAATTACTGAAGAAGAAAGATGATGAAGCTGATGACCAGGGAAACCCTAGCAAGGGTGGAGGTCAAGTTCAAAATAAAGGGCAGAGCAGCAAGGTTTCTTCAAGAAAACTAAGTACTGATGCAAGGGCGGAGGTCAAATTCAAAATAAAGGGCAGAGCAACAAGGTTTTTTCAAGGAAACTAAGTACTGATGCAAGCAAATCTTCTACTCAAAAGAAGATAAATTCTGAAGCTGCTCAAACTTAAAATCTAATAGCAAGTACTGAAACTCAAAACTGATATCGAGTTGTGATGAGCAAAGTCTGACAAAGCCTGATGTTCTGATACAAGGTGGAAGTCAAGATTCTCAAAAGTTCATGCAAACTCTGAAGCTCAAGGGAAAGCAGACTACTATCTACTATAAGGATCCCAAGATTCAGACACTTGATGAAGAAGTTGCTAGAAGATTATTTCTGAAACATAATCCAGGAATGGATTTAGAAAATCTCAAGGAGGAAGAAGCTAGATTTAAAGCTGAAAAGAAAAATCTAAAGCCAAAAGCTTCTGTTGCAAAGAAACCTCCAAGAAAAGTCACAAACTGAGGCATCTAAAGCCAAGACTAGATCACAATCTGAGATTGATCCCAAAGACAAAGGGAAATGAAAAGTTGATGAACCAACCATGCCACTGGAGATGAAAATTCCTCAAATTCTGATAAAGCCAGTGTGCAAAATGGTTCAAAGTACTGATGATATTCTTGCTGAAGATGAAGATGTTTAAACTCTAAAAAGAAAGAAGATTTCCGAAGAATCAAAGACAACCTCTGACAAGGCTCATGTTGTTTAGAGTGAAGAACATCAAGAAACAACAAGTTCTGATAAAGTCATCAAGTCAACCTCTGACAGTGCTCAAGTTGATTTAGATAAAATGGAAGTAGCTGATAAAAAGAAACTTTTGTGGAAAAATGTCAAACCATCAGATCCAAAGAAAAGCCAACGGCTGTCTATTTTCATGACTATTGGGTTAAATGCTAGAGAACCAAGAGACAAGGCTGGACTAGGTTCTGATGAAGCTAAGATTAAAACAAGAGTTGAAATTGCTACTAGAGATCCATTTCTATTGACTGACAGACCGCTTGAAGATGTTACACAGAAAGATCTTGATAAGGTTATTTCTGTTTAAGTGGTACTGTATGCTCATAACAAGCACAATGTGAAAGAAAATCTGATTCTATTTCTTGAAGATGGAAGGACATATCAAATGAAAAAATCAGATGTGTTGAACAAATCACTGAAAGAACTTCAATTTTTTCATTACGTCTAATATTACCAGGAGATGGTCAAACTTCATATTGAAGACCATCAAAGATAAAGCAAGAATTTCTAGTTCAAGAGTTACAGAATTTGTTCCTAATATTGTTGAAGATGATGGAAGTGAAATTCCAATGAAGAAGAATTCTGCTAAGCTTGAAGAGATACTGAAACAGAAATGTTTGTGCTACAATGAAGATTCTTCTCATCCTAGGGTAATAAGACTGAATAATGGTTTAAAAAGAAACCATATCTCTGCTTTAAGGACTGTAATCTATCAGATTGGAAGTCAGAATGAAGAGATGAAGCAAGTCAAGACTACACTCTCTCAAGTCCTGAGGATCAAAGAAGAAAAGCTGATATCACACTTTGTCAAGAATCATTATAGATTCAGATTGACTCAGTGAGATTGGTAAAAGCTACAAGGACTATAAGTTGTAGTTTGTTATCTAGTTAAACTCTTATTGCATTTGTACTTAAATGTTTTTGACATCATCAAATCTATTAACTTGTATATTTTTTGCATAATTTATAAGTTGGGGGAGATTGTTGGATATATTTGAGATGTCTTGTCTAATATGATTTATGTTTAGTTTTCAAAACTTAATAACAGGACAAATCAGGACTTACTGGAATCAGGACTTACTGAAAGTCAGAACTTCATATCAGAACTTAAGGTCATATCAGAACTTAAGTGCGGGAGGACTTTCATATAAGGAAGGAAGTTGATTAACAATAGAAGATCGAGACAAAAACAAAAGAAGATATGCATGGAAAAAGTTAGAAGACTGGAAGACTTGTAGAAGATATCTGATTGATATATTTTAGGAGACAAAATTATATTCCATATCAATTAGAAGTTATCTTGTAATTGTGTACTATATAAACACAGACTTCGGGTTTACACTATATGTGTTATCATTATCGAGAAGATTATACATTGTAACCTAGCAGCTCTTAGTGATATTTGTTCATCAATGAGAGAGAACAGTTCCATTGTAACAGAGTTTATTATATTGAATATATCTGTTTACTGTTACTTGTGTTCAAGATCGATTTGATTATAATAACACTGTATTCAACTCCCTTCTACAGTATTGTGTGACCTAATAGAGGTACTGTTAGGGCGAAATCACGCACTAATATTCACGCAAGTATACGCGTTCGCAAGTAATATAGAATACTTTCTAGTTCGTTCCCTCAGAGACTCAGACTAATTTATTGTCTAATTTAACTCACTCACCAATGTATGACTACTTCTCAATGTTAAGATAATAATACTTAAAATTGTTGATTAAATATTAACTATAATTAACTACTTAATTAACCACTTAACTAGCACTTCAATTTATCAATAATAAAACTCTCATGAGATCACAACTTCATTATTACTTCCTTCTATAGCCATAGTTATTACCTTTAGCATGTGACAGTGATGATATTAATCGAATAACACAAAACTGATAAAAGCCAACTTTCATTGTACTAATACCATTCTACCAAACATCCACAATTAAGATAGAAGTTGAATAGTCATCAATTATGTTGAGTTCCTATATGTCTACAGAAATTGACAACATAACGATTTAAGCACAAGTTATCCCTTTTTGATTACATAGGGCAAATAAAACTGTTAGAGTTACCCACTAATCATGCACAACGTACATGAACCTATGCTAGCATGGCAAGTTCTAAATCTCAAGATCTACCGTCGCTTCACAAGAGATTAACACCCTATCTTATATGTTCGCGACGCACATAAGACGAATACGCACAACCAATACTAGATATCATGCAATCAACACATACTAAAGTATTAAACAATTAACTAAAGAATTCCATAATAAATCTGTTGCAACCCCATGATCACGATTAGCCCATAATAGAACTTATCGCCATCATGGGTTCATATGAAATCATGATAAATAAACACAAGAAAATAATAACTAAACTGATTATATTAAAACAGAGTACGTCACAAGAGTAAATAAGTCAAAGCAAGAAAACTAGCATCCAATGTTACAACGAAACAAGAATCACAAGAATATAGGCTCCCTCTTCGTTGTTGTGTGCTAAATCGGTCTTCTTCCTTATCTCCTTCGCTTCTTGCGCAAAACACAATCTAAAACATAATCTCCTCTTAATACTCTATGAAAACGTCTCAAATATACCTATATAATAGTCCCATAAAACTCAGATTACATAGAAGTTGGAAGCCAAACAGAAGTAGAAGTCTAAAATAATATATCTTTTTCCCCGACCCTGCGCGGCCGCTCAGCATTTCTGCGCGGGCGCGCAAGGCTGCTGCGCGGCCGCTCAGCATTGCTGCGCGGGCGCGCAGGACCCTTCTGGAAAAATTCCATGTTTGCTCCGTTTATTCGCCGTAATCTGCCCGTTCTTTTCCTCTCGCAATGGTGAACACATGCCAAGGCTTATTCTTGATGATTCCTCCTCCGAAATGCAACTAATACCCTGAAATGCATAAACACTAGAAAAACGCATCAAATACACAAAATACTTGATTTCAAGACACCAATTTAAGCCATTTTAAGACGTTCTAAATGGTATAAAATGCCACTTATCACACCCCCAAACTTAAATCGATGCTTGTCCTCAAGCGTCACAGACTCAAAAACAAATAAAAATATGCATGAATGCAATCTATATGAAAATGCAACGATCCCCCTTACTACAATTAACCAACCAAATTGCCACGTCTCAACGAATGCAGTTAGACACTAAAGATCAATAAACTCATGCAAACGGACATACCGCCAGAAACGTGGTGTGTGCAAATGCTTAACAGATATGCTTTGGAACTAGACCAATTACTATGACTAGACTATCCTCAAGGCAATCCTACGATTATACAAAGAATAAAAATTCTAGGCACAAAGTGATATACTTTTTATTTACAACTCAAATGCTTATTTGACCGTGCAATGAGTGAGGTCCACAAAAGACTTATACAATGGTATCCATGTAACGAGCGTTAGGTTAGCAGATCCCAGACTCTAAAAGCCTTAGGTCACTAGGCACAAAGTCCCCTAAGAACTTAATAACTCGAATACCAAAGAGCCCACTCTTGATCAATTATGCAAAATTTTTTTTTTTTTCTCTGAGCAAGTGCGTTTCGCTCCATCTTGCTCAACCCTAGACTACTCGCATAACATGCGAGCCGGCTACTAGCCATTTGACGCCTAGCCACAACTAGCAACAAATTCCATTTTTACTCCATTTTTTTTCTTTTTCATGCCTTTACCACTAAGAACCTATTATCAAATTCTAAGCATAATAAATAGATTATTCTCGAAAAAAAATCAGATCATAACAACAATCTAGTCCTTAAGTATTCTCTAAGACTTAGTGACAATACAAGTGCTTCTAGCATGCATATCAACCTACACAACTTAATATCACTTTAATGTTATCACTACACTCGCATCAATATCACAATTCAGTCGATAAATCATTGCAAAAGGGATCATGGTATATGCATGAGCTATATGATATGACAAACAAATAAAGCTTTATATAAAAAAAAACTATATGGCAAAAATTATGCAACTATATGAACTAACTATCATGAATATGCAACTATATGACACACACAAAATATTCCTTAACTACCACCCCCAAACTTAAAATCTTCACTGTCCCCAGTGAAGGTAGTAGAAAGGAACACAGGGTATACCTACTCGGAGTCATCATCATCATCACCCTCAGTGGGTGGAGTATCAGGCGGCGGGTATGCAGAGTCCTCACCAAAAACTGGCCACTGGATATCAGCTCCAAGGCCTCGAAAAGCAGTCCCTAACGCAAGAGTGAGCTCCTGAGCAAACCTGCTATGCGTCTCATACATGGCATCCATCCACCGTGAAAGCCTCCTATACTGGGCATCACCCACCCAGCACCCTCCTGAGCTCTCGAAGAACTAGCCTCACCACGCCCTGGCCTGGCCATAGTAGCACCTCGTGCTGGACGCCCTCCTGGAAGACGATAACCCAGTCCATGCTCCTCAGGCTCACCACCAGTCCACTCCTGCATCCCATTCAGAGTGCCAGAATCTATCAGAGCTGCTGGCAACTGCAACTGCTCATGAGCCGGCCAGTTCACTCCTACTGCTCGGCATAGCTTTGTAACCGTGGATGCATAAGGGATGTTCATATGCTTTGCTCCCCTCAAAAACTTCAGAATTCCTTGGTAGATAAACTCACCAAGGTCCACATAGTATTCCTCATTCAGAATTCCCCACAACAACTGTGCTCTCTCAACTGTGACCTCGTGTGCATGTGAAGAAGGCAAAATATTAGCACATATAAATGCATTCCATGCACGGGCATACCTGTTCATGGCGATCGCCGGAAAGTGACGATACTCATTATTGGCTGGACTGCGGTTCCAAACTGTGCCCGGTCGACAGAGAGTCGCACAAATCAAATCCAGGTCAAAGTCCTCAGCAGTCTTTTCATTCCAGTTCTCCTCCTCGGGCTTCCTCTCTCGCTGTCCAATCACACGGCGAATCGCCGCAGGATGATAATCAACCGTCAGCCCACGAACTACAGAAAACCCATTCTTTTCAGCCTTCGCGTTCGCATAGAACTCGTGAACAACACTCATCGGTACTGCTTCGGGTGACTCACAAAAAGCTATCCACCCCTTCTCTGCAATCATGGGCAACAACTCACCATCCCTCCCTGATGGTAAAAACCCCCTCTTCTTCAGAATCGGCTTCCCCAACAGCCTAGTGTACTCCTCCTCCGCGGCTCTGTCAGTTAACCGAGGCCTTGCAGCAGTACCCCTTGATGAATCAGCAGTAGGAACTGTGCTGCTGCTGTCAATAGTGCGTGCTCTCTTGGGTGCCATTGATTTGTGAATAAAAGTGTGTAAGAACTGATTTTTGATGTTTATGAGAGGGTTTAAGTGTAGGAAGTTTGTGGGAGATATGTGGGATAGGTGTATGTATATATAGGGTGTGGAGTAGGTTAAATTAGATTAGGAGTGGGGTTGAGGGATAAAATCATGGGGTAATGGGAAAAGAATTCGTGGGTTTATGGGCTGTGATGGGTTTTTGTGTGTGTTTTTTTTTTCTGAACTGTAAAAAATTTTCTGGAACTCGACACCTGCGCGGCCGCTCAGCATTTCTGCGCGGGCGCGCAGCAAGCTGCGCGGCCGCTCAGCATAGCTGTGCGGGCGCGCAGAGGGTCTCTGGAAAAAAAAAATTTCAGCCCCTGTTTTCTGATTTTTTTTGTGTTTTTGGATAGGTTATTAACTTCTAAAGGTTCCTGTAACAACAATTCATGGGTTGCCTCCCACGCAGCGCTTCTTTTTCGTCATTAGCTTGACGTTCCGTACCTTTCTCACGTAGTCAACAACATGGCACTAACCACCTCTCGGTTTGCCATGTCCCCATAGTAGTGTTTCAACCGCTGACCATTAACCTTGAATGCTTGGTCCGAATCATTCTCAAAAATTTCCACCGCTCCATGTGGAAACACAGTTTTGACAATAAAAGGTCCAGACCACCTTGATTTCAACTTCCCAGGAAAAAGTCAGAGCCGAGAGTTGAATAACAGAACTTGTTGCCCTGGCACAAATAACTTAGGATGTAGCTTCCTATCGTGCCACCTCTTCACCTTTTCCTTATATATTTTGTTATTCTCGTACGCTTGAAGTCGAAATTCATCAAGTTCATTAAGCTGAAGCATTCTTTTCTTACCAGCTGCATCTAAATCCAGGTTCAATTTCTTCAATGCCCAGTAGGCCTTATGCTCAAGCTCCGCCGGTAGATGACATCCCTTACCGTACACCAACTGAAACGGTGACATCCCAAGTGGAGTTTTGTATGCTGTTCTGTAAGCCCAAACAGCTTCATCGAGCTTTAAAGACCAATCCTTCCTTGACGGACAAACAACCTTCTCTAGAATGCGCTTTATCTCTCTATTAGACACTTTCGCTTGACCATTTGTTTGCGGATGATAGGCAGTAGCTACTCGATGATTCACATTATAACGCTGCATCATAGAAGTGAACTTACGGTTGCAAAAATGCGATCCTTCATCACTTATGATTACCCGAGGTGTTCCAAACCTTGTGAAAATTTGCTTATGAAGAAGATTTAGCACTGCCTTTGCATCATTTGTCGGTAAAGCTTTAACTTCGACCCATTTTGAGACATAATCGACTGCCAGCAAGATGTACTGATTATTGCAAGACGAGATAAAAGGCCCCATGAAATCGATTCCCCATACATCAAAGACCTCGACTTCAAGCATCACATTTAATGGCATCTCATCCTTCCTTGACAAATTTCCCACTCTTTGGCAACGATCACACCTTAAAACAAACTGATGAGCATCCTTGAACAAGGTAGGCCAGAAAAAACCTGCTTGCAGAATACGAGCTGCCGTCTTCTCACCTCCATAGTGTCCACCATAAACCGTGGAATGGCAGTCTCGTAATATCCCCTCCATCTCACAGAACGGGATACATCTCCTGATGATCTGGTCAGCTCCCTGTCTAAACAAATATGGTTCATCCCACATATACCACTTAACCTCATGCAGAAACTTCTTCTTTTGAGCGGATGTCAAATTAGGAGGCATTATATTGCTGACAAGATAGTTTACAATATCTGCAAACCATGGTTCTTCCTCCTGAATTGCAAACAACTGCTCATCCGGAAAAGATTCATTGATTAACGTCCTATCTTGTGAAGTAGAATCGGGATTCTCCAACCTAGAGAGATGGTCAGCTACTTGATTCTCAGTACCTTTTCTATCTTTGATCTCTAACTCAAATTCTTGAAGTAAAAGCACCCAACGAATGAGTCTCGGCTTCGAATCCTTCTTAGAAACCAGATAGCGAATAGCTGCATGATTAGTGAATACTGTCACTTTCGTACCAAGCAGATAAGATCGAAATTTCTCAAAGCCAAAGACTATAGCCAAAAGCTCCTTCTCAGTAGTGGTGTAGTTCAATTGGGCCCCATTTAAAGTCTTACTCGCATAGTAGACCACATGGAAGAGATTTTTCTTGCGCTGTCCCAGAACTGCACCTACCGCATAATCACTCGCATCACACATCATCTCAAACGGTTCTGTCCAATCTGGTGCTGTAATAAATGGTGCCGTGATCAAACTCTCCTTGAGAGTCTCGAATGCTACCAAACATTCATCATCAAATTTAAAAGGCACATCTTTCTCAAGTAAATTGCACAACGGCTTAGATATCTTTGAAAAGTCCTTGATGAATCGCCGATAAAAACCCGCATGACCGAGAAAACTACGGATTCCTTTCACCGAATTAGGTGGGGGAAGATTTTCAATGACTCCCACCTTGGCCTTGTCCACCTCCAGACCTTTGCTAGAGACCTTATGCCCAAGGATAATGCCTTCACGCACCATAAAATGACATTTCTCCCAATTAAGCACCGAATTAGTTTCCACGCATCTTTTGAGTACGGCGCGCAGATTATTTAAACATTCATCATATGAGTGTCCAAAGACGGAGAAGTCATCCATGAATACTTCGACGTTATTTCCAATCATGTCAGAGAATATAGCCATCATACATCTCTGAAAGGTGGCCGGGGCGCCACATAACCCAAACAAAACTCTACGAAAAGCAAATGTGCCAAATGGACAAGTGAAGGTAGTCTTTTCCTGATCCTCTGGTGCAATACAAATCTGATTATACCCGGAATAACCATCCAGAAGACAAAAATACTCATGTCCCGCCAATCTGTCAAGCATTTGATCAATGAATGGGAGAGGGAAGTGATCCTTTCTTGTGGCTTTGTTCAATTTCCTATAATCCATGCATACTCTCCATCCTGTAACTGTTCAAGTAGGGATGAGCTCATTCTTTTCATTTGCGACCACAGTGATACCTCCTTTCTTAGGAACATATTGTACAGGGCTCACCCACGAGCTGTCAGAAATAGGATAAATGATGCCTGCATCTAGCCATTTCAGAATTTCTTTCTTCACCACCTCCTTCATGATGGGATTCAGTCTTCGTTGCTGTTCCACAGTTGGCTTACTTCCTTCCTCTAGCAGAATTTTATGCATACAATATGAAGGACTTATCCCCTTGATGTCTGCTATGGTCCATCCTATAGCCGATTTGAATTCTCTCAAAATCCTTAAGAGCTTATCTTCCTCACTACCTGAAAGGTTAGCTGAAATAATAATAGGTAACGTAGATGAATCACCTAAAAAAGCATACCTCAAGTGTTCAGGTAATGGTTTAAGCTCCAAGGTAGGTGCTTCCTCTATTGATGGTTTGAGCTTCCCTTCAGCATTCTTAAGGTCAGAAGTACCAAGAGATTCAAATGGTATGTCGAGCTTTCGCTTCCATGGAGAAGCGTTCAGATATTGTAATTGCTCGTTGCTATCTTCATCATCGCTGTCAAAATCCCCCACTAAGGCCTTTTCCAATGCATCAGACATTAGCATGTGATCGAGTTCCGAAGTAACCGCAGAATCAATCACATCCACTTTTAAGCACTCCTCATCTTCTGTAGGGAATTTCATTGCCTTGAATACGTTGAAGGTCACATCCTGATCTTGGACCCGCATAGTAAGTTCCCCTTTTTGCACATCTATCAAGGTACGGCCAGTAGCCAAGAAAGGCCTCCCCAAGATTATGGGAATCTTCTTATCTTCCTCAAAATCCAGAATAACAAAATCTGCAGGAAAGAAGAGCTTATCCACCTTGACAAGCACATCCTCAACTATGCCCCTTGGGTAAGTAATGGAACGGTCAGCCAATTGTAGCGACATGTATGTGGGTTTTGGATCAGGCAGATCCAGCTTTTTAAAGATCGACAAGGGCATCAGATTAATGCTTGCTCCCAAATCACAAAGGCACTTGTCAAAAGTTAGATTGCCAATGGTGCAAGGAATGGTGAAGCTTCCTGGATCTTTCAGTTTTGGTGGTAACTTTTGCTGCAGAACAGCGCTGCATTCTTCCGTGAGAGCAACGGTTTCAAGGTCATCCAGTTTCACCTTCCTTGAAAGAATAGTCTTCATAAACTTCGCATAACTAGGCATTTGTTCCAGAGCCTCAGTGAAAGGTATATTGATGTGAAGTTTCTTGAACACCTCCAGAAACTTCCCGAACTGTCTATCCAGCTTTTGTTGCTGCAATCTCTTAGGAAAAGGTGGTGGAGGATAGAGCTGTTTCTCCCCTGTATTAGCCTCAGGCAGAGTGTGTTCAACAGTAGTCTTCCTTGGTTCCACCGCTTTCTCCTTTTGCTTAAATTCTTCATCTCTAACTTCAGCTTCGACTTCTTTTGCCTTTTCAGCATCAGCTACTTTTCCAGACCTTAAGGTAATAGCCTTGACTTGCTCTTTAGCTTTCTTCCTGCCTGGTACTTCCGTGTCACTGGGAAGAGTGCCAGGTTGACGATTGAGCACTGCATTGGCTAATTGACCGATTTGATTTTCCAAGGTCTTGATAGAAACCGCCTGACTCTTGCACAACAGCTTAAGTTCCTCAAAATCAGCACTAGTAGGTGCAGCTGCACTTCCCTGTTGAGGATATGATTGCCTTGTAGCATATTGTTGTGGTTGCTGGAATCCAGGTGGGTTAAACTGTTTACTTACTCCTTGCTGATATGGTGGCTGAATAGCATTCTGATTATTCCCCCAGCTGAAATTTGGATGATTTCTGTTGTTAGGATGATAGGTCGCTGGCACAGGCTGCTGTTGTCGCTGATAATTATTCACATACTGAACAGATTCATTGATAAGAGAACATTGATCCGTAGCATGAGAACCTGCACAAAGCTCACAAACCATAGCTATTTGATTAACTCCATACGTAGCCAAAGAATCAACCTTCATTGATAGCGCTTGGAGCTGGGCTGCAATAGCGGTGGCTGCATCAACTTCCAGAATACCTGCTACCTTGCCTGATGTCATCCTCTGAGTTGGGTTCTGATGCTCATTTACAGCCATCGTCTCGATAAGATTATACGCCTCAGTATAGCTTTTAGCCCATAAGGCGCCTCCAGCTGCTGCATCGAGCATGGGCCGAGATTGGGCCCCCAAACCATTATAAAAACCAGTGATTACCATCCAATCCGGCATTCCATGATGTGGACATTTTCTCAACATTTCCTTGTAGCGTTCCCAAGCCTCGCACATAGATTCTGTAGGTTGCTGCGCAAACTGAGTAAGAGCACTCCTCATAGCAGCAGTCTTTGCCATTGGATAAAACTTCACCAGAAACTTTTGCGCAAGATCTTGCCACGTAGTGATGGACCCAGGTTGTTCAGAATGTAACCAGTCTTTAGCTTTATCCCTCAGTGAGAATGGGAAAAGCCTCAACTTGATAGCCTCATCAGTCACGCCATTATACTTAAAAGTGTTGCAGATCTCGACAAAATTCCTTATGTGCATGTTGGGGTCTTCAGTTGCCGCTCCTCCAAAAGAAACAGAATTCTGCACCATCTGAATAGTGCCCGGCTTGATTTCAAAGGTGTTAGCTTGAATAGCCGGATGAAGGATGCTTGACTGAATGTCATCAATTTTAGGCCGAGAAAAATCCATAAGAGCTGGATCAGCTTGAACAATACGATCTCCCATGTTTACTGGTTCTTTCTGCTCAGTTCCTGAATCCGAATCCTCAAAATCTAACTTCTCCGGTGTATCAAGAACTTCGTCTTTCTCCTCAGCTGTATCTAAGGTCCTCTTGCGAGCACGAGAACGAGTTTGCATAAACGTTTGCTAAAGTACCTGAAACACAACCGAAAAGAGTAATTAACTACTACGTCCTAATCACTGAGTCCTAATGACCAATGATGGTAAGTACATAAACTAAACAAATACGCCGAGTCCCCGGCAGCGGTGCCAAAAACTTGTTAGGGCGAAATCACGCACTAATATTCACGCAATTATACGCGTTCGCAAGTAATATAGAATACTTTCTAGTTCGTTCCCTCAGAGACTCAGACTAATTTATTGTCTAATTTAACTCACTCACCAATGTATGACTACTTCTCAATGTTAAGATAATAACACTTAAAATTGTTGATTAAATATTAACTATAATTAACTACTTAATTAACCACTTAACTAGCACTTCAATTTATCAATAATAAAACTCTCATGAGATCACAACTTCATTATTACTTCCTTCTATAGCCATAGTTATTACCTTTAGCATGTGACAGTGATGATATTAATCGAATAACACAAAACTGATAAAAGCCAACTTTCATTGTACTAATACCATTCTACCAAACATCCACAATTAAGATAGAAGTTGAATAATCATCAATTATGTTGAGTTCCTATATGTCTACATAAATTGACAACATAACGATTTAAGCACAAGTTATCCCTTTTTGATTATATAGGGCAAATAAAACTGTTAGAGTTACCCACTAATCATGCACAACGTACATGAACCTATGCTAGCATGGCAAGTTCTAAATCTCAAGATCCACCGTCGCTTCACAAGAGATTAACACCCTATATTATATGTTCGCGATGCACATAAGACGAATACGCACAACCAATACTAGATATCATGCAATCAACACATACTAAAGTATTAAACAATTAACTAAAGAATTCCATAATAAATCCGTTGCAACCCCATGATCACGATTAGCCCATAATAGAACTTATCGCCATCATGGGTTCATATGAAATCATGATAAATAAACACAAGAAAATAATAACTAAACTGATTATATTAAATCAGAGTACGTCACAAGAGTAAATAAGTCAAAGCAAGAAAACTAGCATCCAACGTTACAACGAAACAAGAATCACAAGAATATAGGCTTCCTCTTCGTTGCTGTGTGCTAAATCGGTCTTCTTCCTTATCTCTTTCGCTTCTTGCGCAAAACACAATCTAAAACATAATCTCCTCTTAATACTCTATGAAAACGTCTCAAATATACCTATATAATAGTCCCATAAAACTCAGATTACATAGAAGTTGGAAGCCAAACAGAAGTAGAAGTCTAAAATAATATATCTTTTTCCCCGACCCTGCGCGGCCGCTCAGCATTTCTGCGCGGGCGCGCAAGGCTGCTGCGCGGCCGCTCAGCATTGCTGCGCGGGCGCGCAGGACCCTTCTGGAAAAATTCCATGTTTGCTCCGTTTCTTCGCCGTAATCTGCCCGTTCTTTTCCTCTCGCAATGGTGAACACATGCCAAGGCTTATTCTTGATGATTCCTCCTCCGAAATGCAACTAATACCCTAAAATGCATAAACACTAGAAAAACGCATCAAATACACAAAATACTTGATTTCAAGACACCAATTTAAGCCATTTTAAGACATTCTAAGTGGTATAAAATGCCACTTATCAGGTACATTTAATTCAGCAGTTTCAGGATTGCTATTAGCATTTGCCATCAAGGCATTGTTCACCTCGTGTTCAGAATCTGAAGTGTTTGTCCAACTTTTCTTCCTTGTGACAAGTGTCTTGCCTTTGTCACTTTTTCCTTTCTTACAGTCAGGAGATATGTGGCCTCTTTCACCAAAATTGTAGCATTTGACATTTGAGTTGTCTCCTCTGTCAGACTTTCCTCCTTTGCCTTCAAACTTTCTAAATCCTTTCTTATCAGAACTTTCACTTTTCCTGGAAAACTTCTTGCTTTTTCTGAATTTCCTGTAGGCTATCTTTGTGATACCATTCACCATAAGAGCACACAATTTCATCATCTCTTCATCAGCATTCATTTCAGGTAAACTTTCAGTTTCTAAATCATCATCATCAGAATATGATGACTCTGAATCAGACTTTATGATGAGAGCCTTTCTTTTACTCCTTTTTGAGGTACAACTTTAGGAGATTCCTCCTCAGCTTTAAGAGCAACTGTCCTTGACTTTCTTTCATGCCTCTTGCTCCTTTGGTCCATCTCAAGTTCATAAGTCTTGAGCATACCATAAATTTCATCAAGAGAAGTTTCAGTAAGGTCATAGTTGTCTCTTATGGTAGTAGACTTCAAATCCCAATTTTTAGGAAGAGCTAAAAGGAATTTTAGATTTGAATCTTCAAGATCATATTCCTTGTCCACTAGTGACAGATCATTCAACAATATGACAGATCATTCAACAGTATGACAAACCTGCCATACAAGTCAGTTAATGACTCATCAGCTTTTGAGTCAAAGTGTTCATACTCTTGAGTGAGTATAGTCCTCCTATTCTTCTTGATTGCATCAGTTCCCTGGCATCTTGTCTCCAAAGCATCCCATATCTCCTTTGCAGTCTTGCAATGAATTACCCTGTTTGACATGACATTATCAATGGCACTATGCAGCAAATGCCTTACCCTTGCATCCTTGGCAATAAATGAGATGTCTTCAGCTATGTAACCACCTTTCTCCTTTGGTATGGACTTTAATGGTTGATCAGCAACTGCAACAGAGAGCTTGGTAGGCTTGTATGGTCCTTCATTAATCCTATCAAGGTATTCTGGATCTGTAGCTTCCAGAAACATAGCCATCTTCACTTTCCATATGGGATACTAAGAAGGACTCAGTATGGGAACCCTAATAGTCTCATATCGACTGTGGATTTAAGTGTTTTGAGTTTCTTTAGTTTTGGTGGGCTTGGTTGGAGTTTGTGCTTCTTCAGACATGATTGTTTGGATCTTTATTGTATGTGTGTTAACGGATAAGCTCTGATACCAATTGTTAGGTCACACAATACTGTAGAAGGGGTTGAATACAGTGTTTATACAATCAAATCTATTTAACATAAGTATGTAACAAAGATCAAGTATATTGAATAAACTCTATTATAATAAGAACTGTTGTTCTCTCTCAATGATGAACAAATATCACTAAGAGCTGCTAGGTTACAATGTATAATCTTCTCGATAATGATAACACATATAGTGTAAACCCAAATCTGTGTTTATATAGTACACAGTTACAAGATAACTTCTATTGATATGGAATACAATTCTGTCTCCTAAAATATATCAATCAGATATCTTCTACAAGTCTTCTAGCCTTCTAACTCTTTCCATGCATATCTTCTTTTGTTTTAGTCTCGATCTTCTCCTGTAAATCAGCTTCCTTCCTTATCTGAAAGTCTTCCCGCACTTAAGTTCTGATATGACCTTAAGTTCTGATATTAAGCTCTGACTTCCAGTAAATCCTGATTTCAGTAAGTTCTGATTTGTCTTGTTGTTAAGTTCTGAAAACTAAACACAAATCATATTAGACTTGACATCTCAAATATATCTAACAAGGGTACTGAAAGTATTGGCAGACTCGAGATTCCTCCGGGCTTTTAAAGATGATTTTAATCTTTCTAAGAAAATGAAGACCATGTGCTATTCAGACGGAAAATTCCCAAACACAGAATTTGAAGATAATGTTTTTCTTATTCCAATGAAAATGATTTCAAGACCTACAAACGAAAATTGTGGAACTTCCTCAAAGGCTTACTCCATAGGATACCACTGGGTTTTCAGAGGCTGGAAAGGAATGAAATTTATACGGGTACAAGTTTTTTCGAAGATTTTAAAGAAAACTCTATGATTCCGGATTATATAGTCACACAATGGTTTGTACAAATGCTACATTTATCTGGGAATCAATGAGATCATATAGGCAGGAATTGTGGTGGTCAGAGAAAAAAGTGGGGACATACAAACTTTTAGTTACAGACATTGAAGTTGGAATCTCAGGACAAAATGTAAGAGTTGCTGGTAGTTGAATCAGAGGAAGCTCAGGTAGAAGTACTTGAGGGACTGGACGTCAGGGCAGTGTTTCATGTGTCAGGGAAGTTTAGTCGCATCAGATTCACAAGGAGTACATAAGTTATATCCAAGGATCAAGCCTATCTATTCTGAAGCAGAGATTCTTACAGATTCAGTTCAAGAGGTGATTACAAGACTGAGATTGGGACATAAACAAGATTTGATAGCTACAGGTATGACAAGTAATATGTGCCAAGTAACTATCAGGGGTTTTTCTACAACAGAATAAGAAGCTTGACAAACAAGGATGGGTAGGGATTCAGTTGAATAGTTGAGACAAATGTGGAATGTTTTTTAGGGAAGCAACCAGTTAAAACTTATAGTGCATGGGAAAGAGTTGGGATGGATCAGATAACGAGAAGGAAGATCATGAATATCTTGCTTTCATAGCAATCTCTGAAGATGGTCCAACTCACATATCTCAGGTTTCAAATTCTTGAACCACTGCAATAATTTGCTCTCAATATTCAATGCATGATAAGATCTTAGTGTTTAAATGTTAAACACTCGCACAAGCATGATAGCATCACACATAGATAATGCTAAACTAGTTCACTAGATCATCTTTCTGGTAACTAGGATTGATGTTTAACTTGTGCATGTTACTTTAGATGATCTTAAATTTGTGTTTGAATATTTATTGAACATGATTTATTGCTTTAGGGAGATATATGTTTTCTATCATATAAGACCTTTGTTAATGCTTATCTCATGTATCTTATTATAATAAGATTTATTCATTTGATCTGAATTGTTTGTTATGATGTATTAGTTTATAATTGGATTGAGATAGCTAGATGAGATAAATCAACAGGATTGGACAAGATAGAATTAGTGATTTATTTGTTAATTTTTTTTGTTCCATATCATGCATGTCTTGCTTAATTTTTATATGTATTGTTTCTGAATGAATGCCATGTATTCTTAATACAATGGTTCTTATTTTTATGCCATGAATGCATCTCTTAATACTTGCATTAATTATAGAAAAGCATGTTTAGGATTTCAATAGGGCAAAGACTGCTAGTCCTCCTTATGTAAGGTTGAAATCATTTTTCTCCTAGCCTAGAGACAATTTTGTCAAGGGTATCAAAAAGGAGAAAATGATCATTCAAAGATAAGAATTAGCATGATAAGGTTGCAGCTGTTGTTATATCTATTTATAATAAAAACTCTAATCCATCTGGACCCAAACTGTTAAGTTGGGTACCAAGAAATGTTATTCCATTTGTGATTGCAGGACATATTAGGTTAATTGTTTCATATGTATTCTTGGTAATTCATACTCAAGTCATATGATCAAAGAAAGATCCTCACAATCAAATGTGGTTGACAAAAGCTATCCCGTCAATAATCTTTGGAGATGACAGCAAAGGTTTTCATTACGGGACAAAGCTATGAAGAAAAAGGGATGTCATCATGGACTCAAAAATTGCTATCACCGATAACAACTAATTATTGGAGTCAATGATAACAATTGAAGTATCTTTCTTGCTGAAGAATCAAGGCATAAATTCTCTTATCAGACAGTTCTGCATCAAAGGACAAAATGTCAACGAAGGATTGGTGTCTCATCTGAAGCAGGAAGATTGAGAAGCTTGCTCTTGTTAGAGTAAGGAAAAGATATGCTTATTGCTAGACTGGAAGCTCAGGAAAGGTGAAGTCAATGGTTTCTACTATAAAGCTTCATCTGACAAAAGTTTAGCTATGGCATTAGAAGCTCTCACCCTTGAATATCAACTCAAGGAACTCTTTTGTAAAAAGGGGTTAGTGAGAGGACTGCCTCATCTGGAATTCAGAAGACGATAAATGTGAGGCATGTCAAAAAGAGGAGTCAAAGACAACATCGCATCAAAGTAAAGATATACAGTAGTGACGGTGGTTGCTTATTAAAAAAAGTTGTTGTTCGTGCGTTCTCAAGACAAGACATCACATATGGTGATTGATCACATCAAAGAAGATCAAGCTGGAAGCAACTGTAAAAGAAATGATCTTGTGAACAGATAATGGGACTGAATTCAAGAAGCAGTTATGATAAATATCTGTAACATCAAGAATATTCTGAGACATATTCATTACTAGGATCTCCGTATCATAATGGAGTGGTACAAAGGAAGAACAGGAACTTGATTAAAGCAACAAGGACAATGTCAAGCTAATCAAGACTTTCTAAATACCAAAGGGCTGAAGTAGTCAACACAGTTTGCTACAAGTAAGATCATGCTTTGATCAGGATGTGTACATCAAGATCTCGAATGAGTTAATGGCCAACGAAAGCAAACACTGGATAACCTGAAAATATTTGGAGAGAATGTTCTACAGAAGCAAACAATAAAATGTTTTCAGTTGTTTGAAGATCTTAACATTTTGCAGCTAAGACTTGTAAGGATATTCTTCATGGCTACTCAGTGAAGTCTACAATCTACAAGGCATTTGTGGTTGATCAACAGAAGATGATTGAAAGTCTAAGTGCACAAATCAACAACTCTATGCTCCAAGCTGTTATAGGAGAAATTAATGGTATTAATAATTCATATCCAAGCAATGGAATGGCAGTGCATAACACAACTCATTATTTCATGAAGCCAGTCAGTAAGGGTAAGGATTTTCAGGAAATCCCGGCAACAAATTAGGGGGAGCAAAATAAGGATCAACTAGTCAGACATAACACAATATTGAAAATCAGAGGACATTGAAGAACATATATGTAGAGACAAAGGGTTTGATGTCAATATTATCCCCAGAGTCTAGTTCTTAAGTGATCCAGATGGTGGAGTAATGATTAGCAGGGCTACTGAGTGTGAATGATTATTTCTCTAGTTTTCTATCTAAAGAAGAAACTGAAAAAGTTACAGAAGCTGTGATAGATCCAGATTGATTGGGAGATTGTAAAGCAAGATGAACTCAATCAGTCAGCAAGCAGATTGAAGGGAAGCTGGTATCCAAACCAAATGATAATTTTGTAATTGGTACAAGGATAACCAGAAGTCAAAATTGGATGACAATGGCATTGTTACGAGGGACAAGGCCAAACTGGATGCTAGGTTATTATCAGGAAGCAGTATCTAACAGAAAGCACTAGTGACGAGACTTGAGGATATTATGACATATCAGGCACCTGTTGCACATTCTACCTGGAATTGGACTCTGGTAAATGTGAACAAGTGTACTCCTGGTTGGTGAGTCAAAGGAAGTAGTCAATGCATAACAGTTCATGGACTTTGCAGTTGCAGATCTATTGGACTCTGTTTATCTCTTCTTCATAAGCTCACTTCAGGTTGGTATGAACTAGTATATTACTCAAGAAATCGTCAAGGACATGGTATGGGACTCTAACTGAAGTTACAATTAAATATGAACTAGTAGAGTCGTCATATTAATAACTCTCTTATCACTAGGCACAAACATAATGTTATATATGTGTAGTGATATAATGATAATGTTATATGTTGGTCTACTAACAAAGACTTGTGCAAGATTATTTGCTTAGTAATTGCAGAGTGGGTATAGAGGAGCATGTTGGGAAAGTTGTAATTCTTTTTTAAATCACTTCAAGCAAGCCATTAGAATAATTCTTTTAGGAGCTCAAGCAAGCCAAAAGAATATTTCTTTTAGGAGCACATGTAAACCAAAAGAATGATAGCAATACAAGTAAGTTAAGGATCCTTTGAAGATGCAAAATTTGGAAGATTCTAAACATGCCAAGACTACTTACCAACTGAAACCACTAAAGATTGATCAGTACAACTCAGGTATAATGATAAGCTATAGAGGTATGACAAGCTCACTCTTTTACTCAAATGTTAATGGACAACATGTAATGTTCTCAAGATGCCAATGTATAAGGTTCCAAGTGGATCCTAGAGAATCCAATCATATAGCTATTAACAAGATTATTAGATATCTTAAGGAACTATCAACTCTTGGAGTAAAGTACCCTAAAGATATTATGCTTAATATGTTTGGTTATATAGATATAGATTACGCAGGTTGTAAGAAAGACAGGAGAAGCATCTCTGAAGCTGTCAACTTAGGTGACATGAGAAGCATCTCTGAAGCTGTCAACTTAGGTGACATGAGAAGCATCTCGGGAAGCTGTCAACTTCGTGGAAGAATATTGATTTCTTGTTATGATAAGAAACAACTTCAAATCTAACAACTATGTGGAACAATCTATGACAAGGAACCTTCACACAAGGTATTATTTATTTCGAGAGCATGTCTTTTAGTCAAAGAGTTACTTGCAGAAACATTTACCAAATCACTTGTTAAAGTTAATTTTTCAAGACTGGTTTGTAAGTGTGAGATATCATTCATTGCATATTAGTTGGAAATCCCATATGTAAGGAATTCTTAATATAAGTTCACAAGTATTAAATCTTTAATTTTTAAAGGAATTGTGAATTTATCAGTAATCCAGTACCTCGTACTTAGTGCTACTATCTTGATTATCATGATTACGATGTCATATACATTTGTGGTAGTTAAGTATCATAGCATTAAGTTTGGATTTTAATTTAATAGATTTAAATTATGACTGTAGACAAATCCATTCCATATCAGTCTCATAATTTAAATTATATTAAAATAATATGCAGCATAGCTCTTTGTATCTTGTATGAATAATTATGATACTTTTAGTATTAATGATATTATTTAGAATTTTTATTTTAAGTAACCAATGCCTATTTCTAAAATCACTAATATTTAAAGTTGAAATATTTTCTAAGTTATGTGTATAAAACTCTCAATATTTTATATGCTTAGAAAGTATTTCTAAAAATTACTAATTATCCCGAAAGTGATTGCCATGTGTATAACTCATATATTATATTGGTGATTGCTAGTATCTAACTCATAGATATTTAGTATTTATTTATTTGATATTTATCTTGGGTAGTTTGAATTATGGAAATTGAAGCAATTCAATGATTTTATTTGCTACATAATTCAAACTAACTTAAAATAAATATGCAGCATGATTGGTCATAACAAATCTGTTAACAACTGATATCTATTATATTAATTGTAACTAAACTGTAATAGGTTAATTATGGGATTTTGGTTCTAGTGAATTTAGCTATGTTACATCTCAAGAATTCACTAAGATCAGAATCATGATTGTAGCATGATTAGTTGTATGATAATTCTTGACTTATATTAGTTAATGATACTTAGTTAAGAGTTTAACTATGAACTAATTGTGAAGTATTAGTATTTGTGACATTACTTAGAACTCCTCTAAGTAATCAATGCTCATCCTCAATCACTTATACTAATACAAAAGGTGTAAAAATCTTTCTCAAGTGCAACCATGGTAAAAGTAACCATATGTTGTCCACTTAGAATAATTTTTATACTTATTTGCAAATTCCTAAACACTTTGATTATAGTTGCAATACTCAATGGATCAAAGTATATGAAACTTAGAATGTTTTTCTAAGATTGCAAACAAGATAATATTGGTTAATATTGCTTTATTTATCGAACCAGTATTGTTTGAGATATTACAGTTGTTAGGAGTTAACAATTATATAGATAACAACTGTATAGAATATGAAATTGAATGCTAATGTATATTTGATAGATAATTGGTATTTAATTCATTGATTTCTTATTATAATATATTTGAATTATAATGTTAGACAATTTTATGTCAAATTATTTTCATGATTTGAATTATATTAAAATAGGGTGCAACATAATTATTAGTATCTAGAATACTTGACAAGTATCAGTCAATGATATATTGTTAATAATTTGTTGCAGATAATTGTGAGATTTTAAGTTCTAGTGGATTTATATGAGTTGCTATATCTGAAAGATTCACTATAATTTGAAATTAGCAGCATATTCATTTTTATTAAGATTATTTATCAATAAAAAATGTTGTTGGTAATAATTTTATAAAGATGGATTATGGAGTTTTTGACATGAATGAGAATTGCTTAGACTTTACCCTAACTGATCAATGTTTTTACAAAAACTCATTTATATTAAAAGACAATATCTTTCTTTCTCTTATTAATACTGCTAGGTCATCAGTCTGTGTCTTATCAAATCATTTATCTCTTCATGCATAAAAACAGACTTGTGCACTTGAACGGTTTTAAGAGAAAAATCAAAATTCTTTTTACAGTTGTGGTTGCTTATTTCATTACAATCTTTTGAAATTACTATTGTACATCATTTCTCTCAAAAGATTAAATGCATAATTTTCATTCATTATAGATCTTAAGTGCATTTTATCTCTATATTGCCATATATTATGTGATACATGTTTAGCCTCCAATGGCCTTCTTTTCATTTGATAGTAATGAGGTTGAATACCCACAACTTATATCCCAGACTGTAAAGACAAACACATAAATAGAACCAACCAACACTCTCTTATCACTAAAATGAAGTATGAATGAGCGTGAAGGAGAAAGTGCCTTAGTGCACCACATAAGGAAGGTTCTGAAGTCAACCTAGCAGCTCTGTCTCCTACAAAGATGAGTAGTAATTAAACCGACGCAATTGCTAGCCCCCATACATCTTCTCAAAAAGATGTAATGGCTGAAAAGGCACAGAAATAGTTACTAGATTCATCTTCTCAACAGGGTGTGTCTATAGAAATTCGCATGTCGGCCAGGGTATCCGATGTAGTGTCATTACCTCAAACATAAACAATTCTTGATGCACAAGGATAGGTTACACACATAAAGTAAGAGTTGACGGAAATAAGAGTTTCGACCATTTTACGGTCAGATTCAAATGTTCAAGGTTCTTTAATGGACCAATTGCCTTTACAGGTGTTATGAGAAGATATTGATCCAATAGCCATATGTCAGTGGTCAATGTCTAACTCCCCAGGCTTAAATCCCCTGGATGCATCTGCGGATAGTGGATCTGACATAGGTGCAAATTGGCAACTTGTTGACAATGATTCAGATTTACCCGATGAGTCACAAGGAAATGTCTTCACAAACATTATGAGGAAACTTTGATCTTTATGTTAAATTCTTTGGATCATTGTTTACCTTCCCAGAGTTCAAATCTGGAACCCTAAAATGGCAACTTTTAGATTATGACTCATATTCATCTTAAGAGTCTAACAAGGATGGGGATTTGCAAACTCCCATTGCACCACATGTGACCTCCTTAAGGATGGCTAAGGTGATTTTCCTTGCAGGTACAGCTAGATTTGGAGCTATGAGAGGAGTGATACAATTGTGAGAATGAGTGTAAAAATGAGCGGAGAGAAGAGTGAAACACATGTGAGGTACATGAAACAGAATCACACACTCACAGTGAGGATGAAAGAGAAATATCATATCCCATTCCTTATCCCTAAACACTGGTTCTTGATACTTCGGGTCTCGAATCTGTTTATGATTGGAACCTAATTCTTAGGGACCTAACATTTACAGATTGGATTAGAATACTTCGGGACCTAACAAGTTGGGAGCTAACAATTAGTAACAATTGGTGATCTCACAATTGGGAGGTATAAGGAGTTGGGAAGTTTGGTGAACATGATGATCAACAGTGAAGTCATTCTTGCAGTATTTAAAAGGACATGGTTGATCAGACTATGACTTGTTATTTATTTTCTAACCAAGTCAAATATGAGAACTCCTTCAGAAAACAGCATGAATTTCTTCTCTAAAGGGGAGATAAAAGCTTATATAATAGTTTGGAGGATTCCTCAACTAAGGGGGGAGAAATGGCAGGTAGGAGGAGAGGAAAAAGGTAAAGCACATGTACACCACACTACACCATTGTTGTTTGAAACTACGGATCCTATTGTACGGGAGATGTGGTAAACACGAAGGTGATTTTCTAGTGATCAGAAGAAGTAGTTTGGTTCATCACTGTTCTTCATAAGAAGAGAAGCTGTTTTCCAAAAGGGGAGTACCATTAGTTTTTATCTGCGGATCCTATTGTACGGGAGAGGTGGTAAACAAAGGTGATCTCTTTTAAGTATTTGACTCTCATAGGGGGAGAAGCAAGAGAGGTATGTGCTTCTCAACATAAAATATGGTTGTACAAAAGAAGCTATTGATGATTACTTCAAGACTGAGAAGTATTATCTGGAAGAGATTTGAAGAACCAAGGAAATGAAGATGAAACTACTTGAAGATTAGTTCAGTGCTAGAGGAACAAGCATCTTTCATTTCAGTTACTCAAGAAATCTGGAAATGCAGTATTTGATCCAAAAAACCAGTAACATTATTTACAAGTCCCCGTACTTTACTTTTTCCAAGTTGTTAGTTGAGTTATCCTCTCTATTTAATTTGTTTGTTAGGTTTAACAATCAAATAGGGGGAGATTGTTGGTCAGACTGTGTGGCTGTATGAACAGTTACGTGATAACTCAACACGAGAACAACACTAGAACAGGATATGTTAATAATACTACAACTACACAAGAAATCAGGAAGAAATGAAGACAAGGCAAATACAAAGAATCAAAAGATTAGAAGAAAGCTTGAAGTCTGTTTACAGGTCACTGAAAGAAGCTCATTAATATGTTCATGCCTCAGCGAAGAATAAAGGTTAAAGACTTTCAGGTTTTTAAAAATGTTGAAGATTCAGTGTATAAGTGCTACCAGAAGATTTCAGTGTATAAGTATTGGTTGAAGATAGACAGTGTTCGAAGCATAGGATTCTGAAGAATTGAAGACAAGGTATAGATAGAGGTTAAAGAAGACAGTTGCAGTCTTGAAGTTATACTCGCTGACATGAGTCCATTTATATGTTCAAGCGTCGGTGAAGAACGGTGAATGAAGTATTCAAGATTGTAGTAGCAATGAAGATGTTGTCTAAAGTACCAGAAAGGATTCCAGTGAAAGTACAGTTGTTTATTAACAGTGAGTGTTTGAAGAGATAAAGTTGTTGCAAGCTTAACAATGTAATCAAGGCTATAATATGAAGACCTGAATCGAGGTTAGTTGTCTGTGAACCAGACCAGTTGCACTAGGCGTCAACAGCTCGTGAAAGGAAACTGGGTATTAATTTTAGAAGAATTATTAAATTGAGGAACGTACTTGGATTGAACGTTTATCTGTTAAAGTACGAGAAGATGTGTGCGGGGTATACAGCTAAACTGCTCGAGGGATTGGCGAAACTCAAAGTTTAATTGTTAAATTAAATAAATTTATTTAATGGACTTTAATATAATTTATTTCATAAACTTAAAATGATTTATTTTATAAACTTTAAATAAGTTTATTTTATAAATCTAAATTAGTTTATTTATATAAGTTATATTTAAGTTTATTTTATAAATTAATGTATTACAATTTAAACTTAAATAAAAAGAGAAAGGGAAAAAGAAAAGAAAACAAAATAAAACAAAAAGAAAACAAAAAGGAAAAAAACAAGAAAAAGAAAAATGAAAAATAAAAGAATAAAAGTTGGTGGTCGCAAGTTGTAAAAAAAAGAAAAAAGAAACCTGTCGCAAGTTAGCAAAATAAAAGGAAATCGGGATTGATTATTTTTGGTCGCAAGTTGACTGTTTTTTAGTCGCATGTTAGACTTCTTCCTTGTATCCTCTTGTCGCCAGTTAACTCTCAGCAACACTTTATTGATTGATTCAATTGTTTTATGTGGTAAATAAACAGCCATGTATTTCATATTGAATATAAGTCTACACAGAGAAGCAGAAGCATTTAGAAATTAGTTTGTTTTGTTCATCTTCTCTCCCAAAGAGCTGGTGAAAATAGAAGCAAAGAAAAACAAAGGAGATACACTTTTAGATTCATATCCGTTAATCTTCTTATCGGAGTAACGTTATAATGCCCGATTTAACTCTTGTATATTCATAGGGGCATTACAAACGTTACCCGATAATTAAATTCTTAGACAAACAAAAGGTAATACATTGTATTGGATTTAATTTGTTGATCTTTGTAGTAGCTAGGAACTTTGTTGTTCTTAGATTGTAGCTGGTTAATTAATTTACGGGAGTGTAGCAAAACCCCTCACGGATTTATATATGAATATATACTTCCCCGAATATCTCGTGTTCCTCATTTTATTGTTCCAAATACTATTCACCTCAAGAACACGGAACCACTAACCTGGCACTAAATTTTATATCCGCAAAAGATTCGAAAGAATTTTTTAATTTAGTGAGTACGTATTTAACCCCCCTTTTACGATACTTCGGGACCTAACAAGAAGAGTACTTGTATAGTAAGCATTTAATCATTTTGATATGTAAAACATTTAACTATTCTGGAATTAGAATAATATAAAGAAACTTTCCATTGGTTTTTAGCAGTTAAGCAGACTCACAATAACACGACTATCTCAGTCTGACATCTCATGACCTCACTATCTTTCTATTTCAACATTTCACTTATATGTTGTTCCTGAGATTGCTAGAAGCCAGATATCCAATACCATTCCATTTCACTCTTTATCCAACATTAGTTCTGATCATCTCGAACGATCTATATCTATAATTGAAAGATACCACTTTAATCGCTTAAACGATAATTACTCGACGAACTATGGGTCAATACTCTATCATCTACCCGAATGATAACCCTCACATAATTACCACAGTTAAACACCAGAAATCTTGAATCACGTATACACATAACTCATATAGCACATAATTAGATAATTCATGTATCACATAATTCATATAACACACGATTCAGATTGTCACAACATTCGACTTGGTATATTTAAAACTTGAAATGACTTGAAATATGACTTTGTAATAACTACGTGACTCAAAAATGATTATAAAACAAGAAACATTTAGAAACAAAAGAATTTTTGTCTCGAAAGTATTTTTATTGCAAGCAGAATAATTTTCTGAGTCTAGACGCGTTCGTTTAATATTAAACGAACAAATGATCAATTTATTACGAATAAAATAAGAATTATTCAATTAATAATAATATTAATTGAATATTCAATACCTTAATATATTTTTAAAAGCTTAAAATAATCTTAGAATACTATTTGGCTTAATCACAAATAATTACGTTTTATTTAATTATTTATAGATAAAATTAATTGATTAAGTGAATTAATCATTTAATTAAATCATAAATAATTAATTGAAATAAATTTTAAATAATTAAATAAAATTATTATTTTTGAAAATAATAAGAGAAAATAATTTTCTGAAATTAAATCAATCCAGTTAATTATTTAAAAATAATTGACCAAATTAAAATTTTGAATTAAAATGTATTTTGCAATTAAATAGAATTTTGAATTATGTTTTTAAAATAAATTATGTAGAAACATAATAGAATTGGGAGTTTAGGGTTTTGGGGCATCAAACCCAGGTCGAGACCGAGTTGAACAGCGGGTCGCGAGGAACAGAAATGGGTCGTCAAGAACCCAGTTTCTGGCGAACCATTCTGATCATCAGAAATTCTCCAGCGAGCTTCGAGTTTGGCCAAAACTTGTTCGTTTGGCTCAATTTTTATACCAAACTAATTCAAAATCGTTCAAGCGTCACAACCATATCACTAGCATAAATAACTAATCATTCGAGCACATTATCCGGCCACAACGACCATGTAATCCGGCGTCGAACTCAGATAATTCCGGAAACGGTCGAATTTGACTTATACACAACCAAAATCAATGTTCTAGATAAAAAATAAAGACTAAAACATACCCAATCTATTTATATCATCGAAACTATCACACAAACTAAGAACAATCTAGAAAATAAAAAAATATATAATGAACAAACCTCAAAGATCGACTTAATCGATTTAGCAATAGAATGAACAAAATAATAGTATGGATCGATTGTAAATCACACCCTAAAGCTATTAGAATCATCAAATAGAGCCAAATATCACTCAAACAAAAACCCCAAATTCGAGTATAAACCCTAAAATTTGAATTTGAAAAATTACCAATAATTTGATGATTTTGATGATGGATTATGAAAGAGGAGATCGAATGCTTCGATTTGGTTACTAGAACATCAAATTCAGAGACCAGAATCACCTTCATTTTGAGTCTGATTCTCAAGAACACGAAGAACGAATTTTAGAGGATTTTTTTCTATTTTCTGAAAAAATAAACATAAAAATCTGATTTTTCTAAATATTTAATAAATCCTAAAATTATTTATAATTACAAAAATATATCCCCTAAAATCAATTTGGGGTCTAATTATATCATTTAATAAAAATAAATAGTCCAAAATTAATAATTAACGGGGAATAATTTTTAATCAAGTAAATATAAAATTTATGCCAAAATTTCCCAAATATTACCAATAATCCAAAAATGTAAAAATATTCAATATTTAAAAGTCCCAAAATTTTATAAAAATATGATTTTTATGGGCTTTTACGTCCTGGTAGGGGCCCGACCCGATCATTTTTAAGAAACCGAAACATTTTCTAAATTAAGAATAAACCCCGAAAATACATATATAGTATGTAAAGACACGCAAAATGAGACAAAACAGGTACCACGTAATAGACGCAAATAAACACGCGTTCAAATTGCGTATAATTTCAAATAACTGTATTTTTAACACGTGACGAGTATTCGAAAAAAATACTCCGGTCCTTACGGGACCACATAAAAATCCACCGCATGTTAAATCATGACCAACGACATTTTTAAATAGTAATAAACACATAATTTTTCCTTTAACACGTAGAAAAATAGCTGTAAAATATTATTTTTTAAATATTTTCACAATTTACCCGCTACGAGGGTGAATCTGAATAAAAACCAAATATACTTTTGACGTGGGTAAAATACCCACTCGATCCCTAAAATTTTAAAACATAATCAACGGGCCGATGTCAATAAAACGATAGGCTTCCAAATAAACTCTTGAAATAGTAAAAATAATTAAATACTTACGCGATACGAAAGGGATCGACAGCAACTACCAATTAGCACATTACTCTAGTTAAATCACAAATTCATCACACTAGAATAAAATATCCATAATTTTATTTCTCTCGCTTTAGAAGATAACACAAAATACTCAAATAAATTAAATAATAACTTCTGAAAATCTGGGATATCACACAGCATGCGAAACATACAAAAGGCAGACATAATAGTCATGGAAGATAACACAAAATACTCAAATAAATTAAATAATAACTTCTGAAAATCTGGGATATCACACAGCATGCGAAACATACAAAAGGCAGACATAATAGTCATGGAAGATTGTCTAAATGATATCATCCTAAAATCAGTAAACACATAAACTAAGTAAACACTTTTCACAAGTAGCACTGATGCCATTGAAGAGTATCGAGGCATCAAATGCAACGAAAACTGTAATTAAAAATATAAAAAACCAGAATTTTTGAAACCCCATGCAGGATCTGAAGGGTTTTGAGCACTTAAACGCAACGGAAACGATGTAAAATTAAATTAAAACCAAAATAAAATTGAAACCCACCGCAGGATCCATGCGAAAAACTTATATTTAATTCGCAGATCAGATTGTTTTCCTTAATAAGTTTTACAAATTAGTTGACTAGTGGAGATCCAAAGCTTGTTCAATCACCACGCATCCCGCTCTCGCAATCTACGCTTTATCGGTATCCACACGAATGCTTGGACGTAAGGATTGGATGTGTACTAGCATAAAGTCATTTATTCTTGCTCTCTCCATCTTCTCTCTTGGTGGCTAGTGTTTTAGTAAATGTCTTACCTGCAAAATCAGCCACACAAGATATATTATATAGAGGATAGAAAAATGTTTTATAACTCTTAACTAATTAGGAGTTATTATTAATTCGAAATTCCTATTTGTATTATATTTAAGCCTCACTTAATTATTTAACAATTAAATTTCATAATTAATATTAGTAAATTCGAATATCATTATTAATCTAATTGATTAAGTCAAACTTAATTAATATTATAAATAATTTAAATTACTTTAATTTAATTTGAATCCAATTTAAATTAAATAATCCTTCAAGTATTCTTTGTGTGTGACCTCATAGGTTATTATTATGTTGGCAACGAATTTTAAATCTAATTTAAAATTGTAAATAATGAGCGACATCTAGTAATACATCATTGCTACCCAAGTAATAATAATTAAATCGGTGATCGATTAAAACTTTCATGAATAATGTACAATGTAATATAATCCCTTTAACCACATATTATAGATTAAACTAGAGGCATGTAATTTGACATCCTCATCATAGTTTAATCCGGGTTTTCTTGATCATTGAGTAGACTATCACATCAAATCAACATTTGAGCGCGACCACGCATTTCATTGTCTACCTCACACAAGAGGCCAATAATATCACTCTTAAAATTAGGAGGGTTAAATCCTCTCTAGATCATTCATATTTCTCATACAATTCATAATATACCCGAAATACACTTTTATCATTACCCGGTCAAAAGTAACCCTTAATATAATCAAAGTACATTAATTCTCGTATAAAAATATAATGATTTCAAGTCTAAGGACCATTACATCATTATCACAGTGAAAATTACTTATGACACAACAGATATGTAGAATCTCATATTGGGATCACTATACCTATGATCAATGAGATGTGATCATTAGTCAACAAACACAACAGTCTTAATACATTATTATAGTCCCTTAATAATAATACTCGACTATGGACCTTTAGAAATATTGATACTATTCTCATAATCTCATTTCTAAATCACGTATTTAGAGATAAAGAATTTGTATCATATTCCAAGGACATTTATTAATCTAACATTTATATCGCAGTAAATTAAGACATACTCCCTCTGTCCCATTGAATTCTCTACATCACTTTTTGGCACACTTTTCAATGCTCATTTAAAGTATAACTCCATTATATTTTTTTTACTTTTTTTCTGTATAAAAGTTTTATGTTTAAACTTTTATTCAAAAAAAAAATAAAAAAACATTACGAAACTATATTTTATAGAGGCCTCGAAATGTGTGCAAATAATAACCGTAGTGAAATCAACGGGATGGAGGGAGTAATAAACTATAAAGGAAATAATCAATAAAACATAAACATTAATAATCCGAATGTCTTAAACTAAAACATAAATATTGTCTCTAGGGCACAAACACTAATAGGATCAATGCGAAAAAGATATTTAATTCGTAGATTAGATTGGTTACCTTAAGAAACTTTACGAATTGGTTGAGTAATAGAGATCCAAAATTTGCTCAATCATCAGGCATCCAGCTCTCGCGATCTACGTTCTATCGGTATCCACACGAATACTTGAACTCAAGGATTGGATTTATACCAACACGAAATTGTCTTTTCTTACTCTCTCTCTCCATCTTTTGTCTTGGTGGCCAGGATTTTAGTAAAAGTCTTATGTTAAAGTATAGTCACAAGAGATATTATATAGAGAGAGTAGAAAAATAAATTATAACTCTTAAATTAATTAGGAGTTATTATTAATTCAAAATTATTATTTGTATAGTAATTAAGTCTGACTTAACTATTTAACAACTGAATTTCATAATTAATATTAGTAAATTCGAATATCTTTATTTATCTAATTAATTAAGTCATACTTAATTAATATTATAAATAATTCGAATTATTTTAATTATTTAAATTTAATTTAAATTAAATAATCCTTCAAGCATTCGTTGAGTGTGACCGTATATATTATTATTACGTTGAAAACGAATTATAATCTAATTTAAAATCTTAAACAATGAGCGGCATCTAGTAATACATCATTGTAACCCAAGTAATAATAATTAAAACGGTGATTGATTAAACTTTTCGTGAATAATGTACAATGTAATATAATCCCTTTAACCGTATATTATAGATTAAATGACAGCCATGTAATGTGTCATCCTTATCATAGTTTAATCCAGGTTTTCTTGATCAATGAGTATACTATCACATCAAATCAACATTTAAGCGCGACCACACATTTCATAGTCTAACTCACACAAGAGGTCAATAATATCACTCCTAAAAATTAGGAGGATTAAATCATTTCTAGATCATTCATATTTCTCACACAATTCTTAATACATCTGAAATACACATTTATCATTACCCAGTCAAATATAACTTTTAATGTAATCAAAGTATATTAATTTTCGTATAAAATACAATGATTTCAAGTCTAAGGTCCATTACATCATTATCAAATTGAGAATTACTTATGACACAACAGACATGTAGAATCCATATTGGGTTTGTCCAGCATCATGTATATTTACATCTGCCTATATTGTTGACTTTATTATCACTATACCTATGATCAATGAGATGTGATCATCAGTCAACAAACACATCAGTCCTAATGCATTATTATTATCCCTTAATAATAATACTCGACTATGGACCTTTAAGAATATTGATATTATGCTCATAATCTCATTTCTAAGTCACGTATTTAAAGATAAAGAATTTGTATCATATTCCAAGGACATTTATCAATCTAACATTTATATCGCCGTAAATTAAGACATAATAAATTATAAAGGGAATAATCGATAAAACATAAATATTAATAATCCGAACGTCTTAAACTAAAACATTAAAATGTTGTCTCTAGGGCACAAACACTAACAGCATACCCCTGGAGGTCTCTGACCACTGACGTCTTCCTAAGATTTCATTATAGGAAATAATTCTTCAATAGAGTACGTGCAAAAAATCGGTTAGTAATAATCATTCCTCGTCCTTCTTCAAATCACCAAGCCGTAAAAGAATTTATCCAAAGAGTTTCTCAAAAGTCCATTTCCATCCAAGCAGGATTATAGGGCACGCCTCAACTTCTGGGAAGTCAGGGCTTTCCCTGATCTGTCATATTGACGGTGCACCTTCCCTTTTCCCAGAAGGAGTGCATGCCATAATTTAATTTTGAGATATTTAATTGCTTGATAATTTTCTCCAATTGAACCGCTTTGACCCGAATATCTTTTGTACCGTATTTTGGGCATAAAATATTGTGGGCCCAAAGGATACGTAGACAACTTGATAAATGATATGAAAATTTATTATTTTTCAAGTTAAATGTCCTAAGTTTAGCCTAAATTATATAGATCTCAATCCCCTCAAATATTATAAATATTTAATATCTAATATATATATAATTTAATACAATACTTATACATAAAATCTCGACTTAATAACATTGGATTAGATAATTAACCTTCTTTTATCAAAGTATTTTATTTTCATGATATAAGATATTTATATAATTTATGAAGAAAAGATGATCAAAATACCAATTTTTAGAGGTCCTTTTGCCAAAAATACCCATGTTGAAATAAGGTGCCCTAAATACCCGCCAGATACTACACTATCAATAGAGTATCAGGATGATACGCCACTTTCAGTGGAGTATTAGGGTGATACTCTTTTTCCAGTGGGTATCACGGGCTATATACTCATCTGTCAGTGGAGTATCATTCTTGATACCCCTTTCCCAATGGAGTATCATGCTTCATACTCCTTTACCAGTGAAGAATTATGTAATTTTTTTTATTTCTTAAAAAATAAAATATTTATTTAATAATTTTAGTATTTAAATATTTATTTAATAATTTTATTATTGAAATATTTATAATATTTTACAATTTTTAATATTTTAGGGTTCAACAATTCCCCATCTAGGGTTTAGAAATATTTTAAAAAATGAATAAAAAATTAATTTATAATTTAGGGTTTTTGGTCCCATAAAACCTAAATCCTAAACCCTAATTAAAGTGCGAACCTTAATTTAATAATTTTAGATGATACTTCATAGGAAAATGAGTATCTCACATGTTAATCCAATGACAAAGTAGTATCTAGGTTGATACTTCATTGACAATGGAGTCTCATACGTGATACTCCACTGGTAAAGGGTATCATCCTAATACTCATATGCTACTGGAATATCAATCTATTACTTCACTAAAAATAGAGTATTGTGGGTGTTTTGGGCAGTTTAAAATTATGGTGAGTATTTTTGGACAGTTTAAAATTGTGATGGGTATTTTGGGCAATAATTATTAAAATATGGTTAATTACGTCTTTCGCCGCCCATTTATGAATGTTTCAATAAAATAGAAATTAAGAAATAACTAGTTTAAATCCTGCGTGATGCACGGTTTATCGTAAATATTTAAATATTTTTAAAATTTTATTTATCCAATCATATAATAAATATAATTCCAATATATTTATTATATAAATATAAATATATATTAATTATAATATCTGGGAAATATCACGAAATTATTTTTATCAATAAATAATTATTATGTGATTATTATGTGATTTCTGGTGATTTATCTGATGATTGGTATTGATATTTAGATGTGTATATGTGATAAAATGTAAGTGTGTTAAATTTTAATATGTCCAGAATAAAATATAGATAATTATGGTATTTTTCTAGTAATTTTTAGGTTGTTATATGATTTTATAATGATTTATGGATTTAATAATTATTTTTTGAGTAATTGTAAAACTATTTTATAAAACCGAGAATCATCAAACTTCAACCATTTTTACAACCCGAAACCCTTCGAAAAATTCCTTCCTAACCTAATCTGATAATTCTGAACATTTTCCGTGTTTTGACTTTTTCAATCCGGAGTACGCTTTGGCCCGTACGAGTCCCGGCGCAAAATTTTCGATATGATAATCATTTTGATAGATCAATAAAACTCGTATTCTCGAGAGACGGGGTATTATTACATTATTTTTGTATAAAGTATCTTATAAGAAGTTCGGTTTTGATAATTATCCAAAACGGGTATCAAATCGGATCGTTTTTGTAGTTACTTAGCGGCTAAATAACCTATTTTCCGATCCAATACGATCCAACGGGTATTAATATTCCATAAGTATAAATAGCCTTTTTCTTATTTTATTTTATTCGTATAATCATAAAAAAACAGTTAAAATCGATAATTTACAAAGAAAAACCCGAAAACCCGTCGCGTTCTTCAAAATCAAACCTAAAAATGAAGGTGTTATCGAAATCGAAATCAAGCGTGCCATATATCAAATAGAAGCTCTCGAAAAGCACTTTCAGAATCCATCATCAATTTCAGTGCAGAAATCAAGGTTCTGTTCCTCTTTATTAATTTTAATTCGAATTAATTTATGATTAAAATAGGACTTTTTGATTTTGATGTTATTTATATGATTTGATGTTTGAATCTTGTAGATAATTTTGTTGTGATCATTTTGGTATATTATATGATGAATTCGGAGTTCAATAACATGTAGAAAAGTGGGTTTGATTCTCGAATTATTGAAATTAGGATTTATATCGTATGAATGTTCTTAATTGAAATTTAGGCATTTTTTATTCAAGGGTTATTAGCTTAAATTGATAACGCCAATAGATAGATCGTTGAAAAATGAATCGATTGATATATTTGTGTTGAACGGCCGATAACTGGAAGGGGCTCATTGGAAAATCGAGCGTAACGACAGCGTATTTTCCGGTTGAATTTATGGCTTATTCGATGATTGTTTAATCAAATTGATAGCAAAATCGTGTTCCTGGAAGCAAACCCATCATTACCTCTTAATTTGGTCAATTTCTGGGCTGAAATCAGGTCACCGGAAAAGCTTGATGGTCGCCGTTAATGGCGGCCGGCGGCCGGAGAAGACGACCGGAAGAGGCAAATTGCAATTTGACCCCTGATGGTTTTCTTCATTTACAAATCTCATACTTTTGTTTTAAAAACTTACAAAAACAGGATTTCTGTTTTTAAAATTCAAAATTTATATTTTTGTTTATTTAATTTCCATAAAATCGTGTTTAATTATTTAAAATTCTAAAAAAATCAATATTTTAATTCTTAAAATTATTTTAATTCAAAAATAAATACTAATTAATTAATTAATTTTAGTTGATAATTAGTCAATTAATTAAAAAATTAATTGATTAATCAATTTAATTAGTTATTAATTAATTTTAATTGATTATTTAATTAGATTTAACTATTTCTTTTGATTTAAAAAATCGGAAAAATAGTTTCGAGCTTTAAAATATTATTTTAAATTATTTTCAAAGCTTGATAATTAATATTAAATGATTTTAAAGTCAGATTCGGGTGTTCGAACCTTATTATTTATTTATAAATTGATTTTTTGACTCGTTTCAATCCCAAGAATATTCAAAAATTCGTAATAAATAGACCGTTCGTCCGTTTAATATGAAACGAACGCCTCTAGACTCAGAAAATATTTTGATTTTATTAAAAATACTCTCAAGACCTAAAATTATTTCGTATTAAAAGATCGTTTATTTTACAAGTCATTCTGAGTCTTATTGATTGATAATTATTATTTTTGACCCAATTTCAGTCCTAGAAGTTTTGGGTCCTACCTTTTAACGATTTGACTTATTTGTTACATGAATTATGTGTTCACGTGTTATATATATAACATGACTACGTGCTATGTGACCCGCATGATACCTGTTTATAGTTTTAATGCCATTAATGGATATGAACGATCGGGTAGACGTGGAGACGTATAGTTACGTCGATTAAGTTTGTCTTGTTAATTAAAATAATATCTTTTATGATAGATACATCTAGTTCAAGGCATTCAAAACCAGGTAGTGATAGTGAAAGTAAAGTCTGATTGTGTATGGTAATGGAACGAGTAAATATAGAGATAAGACAAACATAGAATGGTGATTGACAAGAAGGATCAGATAGCCTGTCGATGAAAACATATATATACCAGAACTAAATTATATGATAGATAATTAAAGATTAAAGGGTTATCAATTGAGGCAAGTATTCCTAAACTTTCTTCTGATATACTGCAAATATTTCTTTCATATTCTAAGTTCAGAATAATTAACTGTTTTATATTTCGCAGCAATTACTCTTAATTATGCACGTACCTTTTATTATTGTTCCTTTATTATCGATTGATCTCTTGAGCAAATACCTATTATTCTGGGTTATTTGTGAACCATGAATCGGGATGTTTTGAAATCAAAATTGTAACGTCTGGGAAATTTACGTCTGTACTATATCATATTTATAATAAATTATGTGTGTTAGTCATTTATGTGGAATTATCTGTCAAACCCTAATTGCTATGTGTTACATGCATTCTGTGTCATCCCTGTATTTTTAAGATATTTTTCAAGTATTTTATTTTTCATTTATAGCTTTCATTTCAAACGTTTTACGACCCGAATCATGATTTTAATCAAATAAAACAATGGGCCTTATTTTTCATCAAACGGCTTTTACCATCACATTATTCTGAACATCTAGGTATTTTATAAATTTTCTGGTTTTGCGAAAAATGACTTTTCCGAGCCCCATTGTGTGTTAAAAACCCCACAAAAATCACATTTTTATTTTTATAAAATTATAGGACTTTTATTTATACCATTTCTTTGTATTTTTGTATTATTCACAATTTTTGGGAAATTTTGGCATATATATTGCATATATAAAATATTTATAAATTAAATTTTAATACTAAAAATTATAAAATTAGGGGCCTATTAATTTTAAAAGATGTAGAATTGGGCCTTAATTTTATATAGGATTATTAATTTTACTACTATAAATAGCCTAATTTTTATTTAATTAATTATAATTAATCATTAAAAATCAGAAATTAATTAAAATTCTCTGCAAACCGGGTCGGGAAGAACCAGTTCGGGTCGAGAATTCAAGCCGTGATTTTGAGCATATTACAGCACCAAAACAAGTGATTCAAGTACCCAAATCGAAGGTTTCGATCTGTTCTTTCTGTTTCTAGCATCAATTTCATGTTTTGATTCGTAGTTTTTGATTTTTGATTTCTAGGGTTTATACTCGAATTAGGACTTTTTGATTCTAGGGTTATTATGATGTTTTGATGATTGATATAGCTTCCTGATGTTATTTGCAATCGATTCATGGTGTTTAATTGAACAAATGATACCTGAATTGCAAAGTTCGATTATTAGGGTTTATGTTCGATTTTCAAATCACAACTCCGCATTTTTTATGAATATTTGGTTCTTGATATGTTGGGGCTTTGATTGTATGTGTTCTTGGCTTCAGTTTGCACTATAGAACGTATGATTTTATGTACGATTCTGTGATTTTTTATTTTGGCCGGAGTTCATGTCGATTTTGATCGGAGTTGAGGATTCCGTGATAATTTTGGTATGTTTTGACCGGAGATAAATTGCTACAGTTGTTTTGAATTGAAACCTTGTAAAAATCAGTACAAACGGTACTGATTTTGGCCTGAATCGAGGTCGCCGGAGCTACAACCGGCCACCGGAATCTGGGAATTTTCCTATGGGTCGGGCTGTTCTTGGCAACCCGTTTGTGTTTTTCAGAACCCGGTTTTGATCCGTTTCTGTCAGAAGTAATTTTCTGACAGATGTTTCTGGGAATTAATTTTATATTTTATTTTTATTTTATTTTATTATAAATATCAGTTTTATTTATTTTATAAATTGATTAAGTAATTATTTAATTAATTGATTTATATTATAAATAATTCTGAAATATTTTCTAAAAATCAGATTTAATTTTTTTTTTAATTATTTATTATTTATTAATTATCTAAAAATGATTAATTATTTTGATAATTAATCAAATAATTTTCAATAAATCATAATAAATTCATTTTAATTCCAAAAACTATAGAAAAAATATTTTTATTTCTGATTTTTCTTAAAAAATTATTTAAAAATTATTTTAGGGTTTAAAAATTAGTAATAATTATTTATATTGAATAATAAATTGAATTATTCGTGTTTAGGTGATATTTAATAGACCGTTAGTCCGATTCGAGCGAAACGAAAGCCCTTTGACTCAGAAAAATGAATTCTTTTTATTAAAAATAATATAAAAGCCTAATTTCTTCTAGAAATTAGTTGACTTTGTTATTTGTTTGATTATCAGTCGAGTTGCGTGCCGAGACGAGTCCAAAAAATTCTGAAAAATAGGAAACGAGTCAGATAATGATTAGTTAAGCGATCAGCGAATCGATTTTGATTCTAAAAATTATTTTAACTATTAAAAATGATTATGTGCTTAAGTGCTTATGTGTATTATGTGGTTAATCGAGTCTTACTTGCTAATATATAATATATGAGTCAATCATAAGCGCATGGGTAGACAATAGGAACGATGTGAAGTCGGTTCAAGGCGCAATTGAAGTACAAAATGACTAAACCAGTCTATTTTTCTAATAGAAGCTAAGCCAGCAAGGCGGGTTGAGTCGGTAATAGACAAAGGTGATATAATTGCAGTGAGTCGCGCAGAAGGCAAGTTTCTCCCCTATTCTAATTTCAGAATAGTGATATTTCTTCAGATTCTTATCACGTTTGCACTCTTTTGATTCTTGTTCATATTTCATTTCGATTCTTGATTTCTCCTTTTCATTTGACTTCATTGTTCATATTCCAATTGTTACTCACAAATATTGATATATTCTGGTGATTAAAATATATCAAAGCATACCGATTGTTCCGGTTGCTACTACATGGACTGGATAGTGATACTTTTGGGGATTAAGTTTACTTAATCCTAAGGACCGGGACATAACCGGATCCTTGAGATGGGCCGTAGTGCCTGGGTGCCCGACGGGATCTATATAGTGGGATATAGATATGTACTGTATCCTGGCTGATCAACAGGGTATAGATGCGAACTTGTGTCCAGTTTAGTTCTTTTGTACTCGCCAGTAATGGCCTTCTTTCTACTCTCGCGGGGTTATATCTTTGCAGATATACCTTGGTTACCATTTCACTTACACTGCTTAAACACTGTTTATATTTTATAGACTTGTTGAGCAATTCTTGTCTCACCCATTTTTTTGTTGTTATTCACTTTATTGTTTTCAGTTAAGAAGGAATATGAAACCCATCAGGACTCGAGTGGTAAAGAAGCGGGTCAAGCCTCAGGATCCTCTCATACCCAAGGTGTTGAACCCAATCCAGGAAGAAAGCTTTGAGTTGCCCGAACAGGTGGAGTGTAGATAGTTAGTGTGTGTGTGTGTGTTTAAATAAAAGATGAAATTAGTTTAAAACCGGTTTCCAAGCCCCCAGCCAGCAGGGAATTGTCAGAGTCCCAGTGTCGTACTGCAGAACTTGTGGACGAAAACACACCGGCATATGTATCAAATCGGATGTGACATGTTTCAAATGTAAGCAGAAAGGGCACTATTCTAACGAATGTCCAACAGGAAAAATAGCAAAAATTACTTGCTTTCAATGTGGAAAGAAAGGGCATATCGCTAGGCATTGTAAAAGACCAACAATGGCATCCAGTATTCCGAAAGTGTTGGCATTACCTCCTCCATCGCCGCCTAATCAACCCAGAGTAAGAACTTTCAACATGACAATGAAAGAAGCAGTGCAGAGTCCTAGTGTAATTGCAGGTACGCTTTTGGTGAATTCTGTAAATTCAAAAATATTAATTGATTTTGGAGCTACTCGTTCATTTATTTATGAAGAAATTTCTTGATAAGTTACATTACGAAATTGAATGGTTGGGCGAGACGTTAATTATAAAATTAGCGAATGACGACCAAGTTCTAGTAGATCGAGTGTGTCCTGCATGCGATATCGAAATAGACGGACATCATTTCTATGTAGACTTTATTCCTTTTAAGTTAGGAGAGTTTGACGTCATTGTGGGAATGGATTGGTTAGTTTGTCATAATGCTCAGATCAATTGTGTGAACAAGAAAGTAAAATTGCAAACTGCGGAAAATGCAACGGTAATATTCAAAGGCGAAAAACAGCAAAAGAAAATTCTGACAGTAATGCAGACCAAACGATTGCTTCGACAGGGATGTGAGATGTACATAGCTTACGTGTTAGATACTGTGAAGGGAAGTCCCAAAATAGAAGACATTCCAGTTGTATGTGAATTTCCTGACGTCTTTCCAGACGAGCTTCCAGGGTTACCGCCAGATTGAGAAATTGAGTTTACGATTGATTTAGCACCAGGTACAGAACCAGTTTCGAAAACTCCATATCGGCTGGCTCCAGTCGAGATGAAGGAATTGTCAACATAACTGCAAGATCTTCTAGACCGAGGCATCATAAGACCCAGTGCATCTCCGTTGGGTGCACCGGTATTGTTCGTAAAGAAGAAAGATGACAGCATGCGACTATGTATTGACTATCAGGAATTAAATAAGCTCACTATAAAGAATAAGTATCCTCTACCAAGAATCGATGATTTATTCGATCAGCTAAAAGGAGCCGCGTGGTTTTCGAAAATAGATTTGCGATCGGGCTATCATCAATTAAAGATTAAAACTAAAGATATCCTCAAGACTGCGTTCCGTACTAGATATGGACATTACGAGTTTCTTGTAATGGCATTCGGTTTGACCAACGCGCCAGCAACATTCATGGATCTGATGAACAGGGTATTCAAAAGGTATCTGGATAAAATCATGATATTATTCATTGATGACATAATGATTTATTCAAGGATGGAAGAAGAGCATGCTGAGCACTTGATGATTATTTTGGAAATTCTGAGGAAAGAGCAATTGTACGCGAAATTCTCGAAATATGAATTATGGTTGAAAGAAGTACAATTTTTAGGGCACATCATTAGTGGAGAAGGCATTCAAGTTGATCCCGTGAAGATTGAAGCTGTGTTGAGTTGAGAAAGGCCAAAGACACCAACAGATGTTCGAAGTTTCTTGGGATTGGCAAGATATTATAGAAGATTTGTCAAAGATTTTGCGAAAATAGCAACGCCGTTGACCAAGTTAACTCGAAAAAGTGAAAAGTTCGTATGGGATGACAAATGTGAAGAAAGTTTCCAAGAGCGGAAGAATCGGTTAGTAACCGCACCGGTACTCGTATTGCTAGATGAGTATGGAAATTTTGTCATTTACAGCGATGCTTCATACCACGGATTAGGATGTGTACTGTTGCAGCACGGTAACGTCATTGTATATGCTTCGAGACAGCTAAAACCTCATGAACAAAAATATCCTACGCATGACCTGGAATTAACAGCGATCGTATTTTCATTGAAACTTTGGAGACACTATCTCTACGGTGAAAAATGTGAAATTTACACGGATCATAAAAGTCTGAAGTACATCTTTACGCAGAAGGAATTGAACATGAGACAACGTTGATGGCTGGAATTAATTAAAGATTACGATGTTACAATCAGTTATCATCCAGGAAAAGCAAATGTTGTGGCAGGTGCGCTAAGCCGGAAAGAAAGATTGAATTTTTTAACTTCATGTGAAGAATTAGCCAAGGAATTTGACAAATTGGAAATCGAAATTCGTGTTCCCAATGAATCTATAGAAGTTATCTACACTATGACTTTTTAACCAGAGTTATTAAAGAAGATTCGCCGCTGTCAAGAAGAAGTGATGAGTCAAGAAGAAGTGATGAGTCAAGATGATGACTTAACAGGAGAAGAAATTACAACTCAAAAGGATAACAAAGGAATCCTACGCTTTGCATCAAGAATCTGGATCCCTAACGTGGCAGAACTGAAAGAAGAAATATTGCGAGATGCGCACAGTTTGAAGTATTCCATTCATCCCGGGAGTACAAAAATGTACCGCGATTTGAAAGAAAACTTTCGGTGGCCGAATATGAAGAAGGAAATAGCAGAATGGGTAAGTAAATGCTACACATGCGCCAGCAAGTTAAAGCAGAACATCAACGTCCGAGCGGATTACTGCAACCATTGGATATTCCAGAATGGAAATGGGAACATCTAGTGATGGATTTTGTAGTAGGACTTCCAAGGACTAAAGCAAATCATGATGCGATATGGGTAATCATAGACAGACGAACAAAGTCGGCACATTTTCTACCAATTAATGAAATATTTTCGCTTGACAAGCTAGTGCATTTGTATCTCAAGGAAATTGTGATGCGACATGGAGTTCCAATATCTATCGTGTCTGATCGAGATCCTCGATTCAATTCAAGATTTTGGAGACAATTTCAAGAATGCATTGGAACTAAATTAAACATGAGTACCGCTTATCATCCGCAAACCGATGGGCAAAGTGAAAGAACTATCCAAATAATTGATGACATGCTATGAGTTTGTGCGATTGATTTCGAAGGCAGTTGGGATGAGCATCTACCTTTGGTTGAATTTTCTTACAATAACAGCTATCACGCAAGCATTGGAATGCCACCGTACGAAGCGTTATATGGAAGAAAAGGCCGATCACCAGTATATTGGGATGAAGTTGGAGAACGCAAGGTTTTGGGTACAGAATTAATCCAACAGACTAAAGAAAAGATAGAACTTATTTGAAAACGATTGGATGCAGCACAAAACAGGCAACGCAAATATGCAGATCAAGCAAGGAAGGATATGGACTACCAGGAAGGAGAGCATGTGTTACTCAAAATATCGCCATGGAAAGGATTAACCAGATTTGGCAACAAGGGGAAAATGAAGCCACGATACGTCCAACTGTTTGAAATTTTGAAGAAAGTGGGAAAAGTTGCGTACGAATTAGCTTTACCGCCTCATATGCAACATATTCACAATGTGTTTCATGTGTCGATGCTTAAGCGATATAATCCTGATTCTATGCATGTAATAGAATATGAACCAGTAGATATCCAACCTGATTTGTCTTTTATAGAACAGCCGATAAGAATTTTAGATCGGCGAGAGAAAGTATTGAGAAATAAGTCTGTGTCTTTAGTGCGAGTATTGTGGAGAAACTCTATGGTTGAAGAATCAACCTGGGAACTTGAGAGTGAAATGTTAGTAAAATATCCTCATTTATTTTCGTAGCGAGATTCTGAGGACAGAATCCTATTAAGGGGGGAAGGATGTAACGTCTGGGAAATTTACGTCTGTACTATATCATATTTATAATAAATTATGTGTGTTAATGTGTCATTTATGTGGAATTATCTGTCAAACCCTAATTGTTATGTGTTACGTGCATTCTATGTCGTCCCGGTATTTTTAAGATATTTTTCAGGTATTTTATTTTTCATTTATAACTTTCATTTCAAATGTTTTACGACCCGAATCATGATTTTAAAGAAGGTATTTCAAATAAAACAATGGGCCTTATTTTTCATCAAACGGCTTTTACCATCACATTATTCTGAAAATCTAGGTATTTTATAAATTTGTCGTTTTGCGAAAAATGACTTTTCCGGGCCCCATTGGGTGTTAAAAACCCCACAAAAACATATTTTTATTTTTATAAAATTATAGGACTTTTATTTATACCATTTCTTTGTATTTTTGCATTATTCACAATTTTTGGGAAATTTTGGCATGTACATTGCATATATAAAATATTTATAAATTAAATTTTAATACTCAAAAACTATAAAATTAGGGGCCTATTAATTTTAAAAGATGTAGAATTAGGGCCTTCATTTTATTTAGGAGTATTAATTTTACTACTATAAATAGCCTAATTTTTATTTAATTAATTATAATTAATCATTAAAAATCAGAAATTTATTAAAATTTTCTGCAAATCGGGTCGGGAAGAACCAGTTCGGGTCAAGAATTTAAGCCATGATTTTGAGCAGATTACAACACCAAAACAAGTGATTCAAGTACCCAAATCGAAGATTTCGATCTGTTCTTTCTGTTTCTAGCATTAATTTCATGTTTTGATTCGTAGTTTTTGATTTTCGATTTCTAGGGTTTATACTTGAATTAGGATTTTTTTATTCTAGGGTTATTATGATGTTTTGATGATTGATATAGCTTCCTGATGTTATTTGCAATCGATTCATGGTGTTTAATTGAACAAACGATACCTGAATAGCAAAGTTCGATTATTAGGGTTTATGTTCGATTTTCAAATCACAACTCTGTAATTTTTATGAATATTTGGTTCTTGATATGTTGGGGCTTTGATTGTATGTATTCTTGGCTCCGGTTTGTACTATAGAACGTTTGATTTTATGTACGATTTTGTGATTTTGTATTTTGGCCGGAGTTCATGTCGGTTTTGATCGAAGTTGAGGATTCCGTGATGATTTTGGTACGTTTTAACCGAAGATGTGTTGCTGCAGTTGTTATGAATTAAAACCCTGTAAAAATCAGTACAAACGGTACTGATTTTGGCCTGAATCGAGGTCGCCGGAGCTACGACCGGCCACCGGAATCTGGGAATTTTCCGGTGAGTCGGGCTGTTCTTGGCAACTCGTTTGTGTTTTTCAGAACCCGGTTTTGATCCATTTCTTTCAGAAGTAATTTTCTGACAGATGTTTTTGAGAATTAATTTTATTTTTATTTTTATTTTATTATAAAAATCAGTTTTATTTATTTTATAAATTGATTAAGTAATTATTTAATTAATTGATTTATATTATAAATATTTCTGAAATATTTTCTAAAAATCAAATTTAATTATTTTCTTAATTATTTATTATTTATTTATTAATTATTAATTATCTAAAAATGATTAATTATTTTGATAATTAATCAAATAAATTTCAATAAATCATAATAAATTCATTTTAATTCCAAAAATTATAAAAAAAATCATTTGTAATTCTGATTTTTCTTAAACAATTATTTAAAAATCATTTTAGGGTTTAAAAATTAGTAATAATTACTTATATTGAATAATAAATTGAATTATTCGTGTTTAATTGATATTTAATAGACCGTTAGTCCGATTCGAGCGAAACGAAAGCCTTTGACTCAGAAAAATGAATTCTTTTCATTAAAAATAATTTAAAAGCCTAATTTCTTCTAGAAATTAGTTGACGTCATTATTTGTTTGATTATCAATCGAGTTGCGTGCCGAGACGAGTCCGAAAAATTCCGAAAAATAGGAAACGAGTCAGATAATGATTAGTTGAGCGATCAGCGAGTCGATTTTGATTCTAAAAATTATTTTAACTATTAAAAATGATTATGTGCTTAAGTGCTTATGTGTATTATGTGGTTAATCGAGTCTTACTTGCTAATATATAATATACGAGTCAGTCATAAGCGCATGGGTAGACAATAGGAACGATCTGAAGTCCGTTCAAGGCACAATTGAAGTACAAAATGACTAAACCAGTCTATTTCTCTAATAGAATCTAAGCCAGCAAGGAAGGTTGAGTCGATAATAGACAAAGGTGATATAATTGCAGTGAGTCACGCAGAAGGCAAGTTTTTCCCATATTCTAATTTCAGAATAATTATATTTCTTCAGATTCTTATCACGCTTGCACTCTTTTGATTCTTGTTCATATTTCATTTATATTCTTGATTTCTCCTTTTCATTTGACTTCATTGTTCATATTCCAATTGTTACTCACAAATATGGATATTTTCTGGTGATTAGAATATATCAAAGCATACTGATTGTTCCGGTTGCTACTCCATGGACTGGATAGTGATACTTTTGGGGATTAAGTTTACTTAATCCTAAGGACCGGGAGATAACCGGATCCTTGAGATGGGATGTAGTGCCTGGGTGCCCGACGGGATCTATATAGTGGGATATAGATCTGCACTGTATCCTAGCTGATCAGCAGGCTATAAATGCGAACTTGTGTCCATATTAGTTCGTTTGTACTCGCCAGTAATGGTCTTCTTTCTACTCTCGAGGGGTTATATCTTTGCAGATATACCCAGGTTATCGTTTCACTTAAACTGCTTAAACACTGTTTATATTTTGTAGACTTGTTGAGCAATTTTTGGCTCACCCCTTTTTTTGTTGTTATTCACCTTATTGTTTTCAGTTAAGAAGGAATATGAAACCCATCAGGACTCGAGTGGTAAAGAAGCGGGTCAAGCCTCAGGATCCTCTCATACCCAAGGTGTTGATCCCAATCCAGGAAGAAAGTTTTGAGTTTCCCGAACAGGTGGAGTGTAGATAGTTAGTGTGTGTGTTTGAATAAAATATAAAATTAGTTTAAAAATGGTTAGACAACGGTTTGTAATAAAGAGAGTTGTAAGATTTTGAATTTGGTTTATAATAAAATAGTTAGTAGTTCTTGTTTTCATACTTCAACCTAAAAAGATCCTGGTTAGTGTGAAAGGGGTTTAGATTCATTTCTTTATTATTTATTAATCAGATTGTACAGGTTGGGTGATTAGCTAGTAACCCCAAGACTTATACCCCGGGTCTGGATGGCGTTACAAAAATACTCTACGGACTGGATGGTTACGATAGGGCCAGGAATGGACTGGACCCTAAGGGTCGGGGATGGACCGGACCCCTGATATTGGGCCATAGTTCCTAGGTACCCGAATGGATCTATACAGGTAGGTATAGATCAACACTATATCTTGACTGATCAACAGGGTATGAGTGTTAACGTTGATCTAGTGTCTAGTCTAATTTATTGTTAATCGCCATTAACGGCATTCCTTCTTGGAAAGTTTATGATTGCAAAACCAAACAAGAATTGATTCATGAGATGAATCAAGGAACTGATCATTGTTTTTCTTTAACTATAATTATGGGCCAATAAGGGCCAATAGTTTTATTCGCTCAACTATCTCAATGAATAAAGATATTTATAAAATTATTTTTGAATTATTTCCGGGAGTTCCTTTTGAACATAATATTTGGAAACCAATTATGATACTTGCTGGGCATTGTTGGCTCACTCTTGCTTTGTGAATTCTTATTTCTTTCAGTTTCGAATGAGGATTAAAATGAACAGCTCTTAAAATAGACAGCAAAGTTGGAGAAATACCAGTTGAGAGAAGTTGGAGATATCGGAGTGAATAAGACAAGGAAGTTAGTAAAGAGGTAATAAAATTGTATTTAGTTGATATAAATTTTAGAAGGTTAGATTCTTGTTTCATACCATAACCTGTAAACGATCCGGAATTGAGGGGTTATCTATATATTTGTTTTAATATACAGGTTTATATTGTTTAAAGTTATTCGGTGACACCCAATTTCGACCCCGGATTTGGGGATGTTACATTAATTACAGACTTATATTAAAAATGATAAAAAAATAGGAAGAAGTTGTGTTTGTAACTTAGCGTTGTCGTAGTTTAGGAGTATAAGGAGACTTTGTTTAATAGTTTAACAATTTAGTAGTTTAATTTGTATACAACGCTATTCATTTTTATATTAATAATTAAAATAAAGGGATAACCGTTGATCCAAATTATACCCCATTCTGGTTATTATGGTTTAATATAGATTATATTATGTTATTTATAAATTTATAAATTTAATATTAATCTATTATAATCAAGATGTAATATGGATAAATTTAATAATTTAATATTAATCTTATAATCAATATAAAGTTTGATAAACTTATAAGAAAGGATAATTTGCTAAAATTAGCGCGTACCAAAAAATAACTACCGTACCAAAATTTTTTAATGTTTTATTTATTATAATATGATAATATACTATAAATATAATACAAATAGATAAATATATAAATATACATATATAAGAATATGATATAGATTAGTCTTGAAATAAAAACTAAATGTGTGTTTAGTTCAAATTAATGCACGTGATCTCAATGTGTGGAACAAACTTTTGATTAATTATAGTTAAACTCAGCAACAGTAATATGTTATGGTTTAAAAACTAATATATATAATTGCTGTATTTATTACTAAGGAACGTGAGCTCAAGGCCTTTAATGGCTGCTCTCGTGTTTCGTAGCTTAACTCTGCCTTTACGAGATGCCTACGTATCTCTGTGAATTAGAGAATCAAGCCAAAAAACGTAGTTCTGATCTGTGGGGTGAGGCCCCTTATATAGATGTGGGAGTCCTTGAATTGGACTTGGTATAGGAGACTTGGAAGCCAAGTCTCAGAATTAGAATGGACTTTGGAGTCCTAAATAGTAGGAAAATGATTCATTATCCTTCTAGGTCCCTTTGAGGCTAATCTTCAAGGATTTATATCCTTATCTGGACTCTTCTCAATAGCTGATTTTTTCGTTATTAATTAATTATGAAATTAATTAATATTCAGGGTTTTTGGGCCTTCTTTGTTCCATCAGGCCTGATCTGGTCCATCAGGCCTGATCACTGTGTTAACCTTTTTGGTCTGAATGTCATACATCTCCTTATTGGGCCTAGCAGCCCAAATCATGTATAATTAATGTAATATTTAATTACATAATCAGGATTTATTTATCCCTATCATTTGCCCCCCAACTTTTGGGAAACCGTATAATATTTCGCAAAAGTTAAGTTCGTTCATTCCCTTTCAGGGTACCGTTTTGCGTAAAGTGTGGAGCGACCTACACGTTTACAACGATTTGCCTTGTACGCGGCTTCAGGGTCGTTTAAAAACTCCCCCCCCCTTTTTATTTTCTCACCTTCTCCCTATTTTTAGGGATTTTCTGGTATTTTTTCAGGAATTTTCCCTTTTCCCGGGATTTTTCTAAATTTTCTGCAATTTTCCACAGATATTTTCAAATTTCCAGCCCTTTTTTGACCAGGATCCTAGTCGAAATTTCGACCTGGATCCTAGTCGAATTTTGGGCCAGCTTTGCAATCCTGGTCGAAGGACTTCGACTAGGATCCACGACCTGGATTTCGACTAGGATCCTAGTCGAACCTTCGACCTGGATCTAGGTCGAAAATTTGTCCTTGTTTTGATTCCTGGTCGTAAGGTTTCGACTAGGATTCACGACCTGGATTTTGACTAGGATCCTAGTCGAACCTTCGACCTGGATCTAGTTCGAAAATTTTGTGCTTATTTGCTTCCTGGTCATTAAATTTCGACTAGGATTCAGGACCTGGGCTTCGACCAGGATCCTTGTCGATTCTTCAACCTGGATTTAACTCTAGGTTTCTGTACCCCATACTTGAAAAATGTTGTGCTTGATTCAACCTCGATCATGGTCTTGGTTTCGACCTAAATCCAGTTCAATTATACCCGTAATTTTCGGGTGTCTATTCGAAAGATTTCGAGCAGAACTCACGACTTGAAATTCGACCTAAATCCTGGTATTTTATACCCGTTATTTTCGGGTGTCTGTTCGAAAGATTTCGAGCAGAATTTACGACTTGAATTTCGACCTTAATCCTGGTTTTTTTGGGCTTCCTTCTAATCCAATTTGGATTGGGCCTTTGTTTGGGCCTAATCTTCTTTTTGGGCCTTATATTTTTTAGGGCTTCGATTTGGGCTTTGCATTTTTCCAAATCCTAATTGGATTTGGGCCTTCTATCTTCCAAATCTTAATTGGATATGGGCTTTTTAACTCCTATTGGGCCTCTTATTAATCTAGGCTTTAATATATCAAAAACTCTTAGTGGGCCTCTTATTAATCTGGGCTTAACATATCAAAAATACCCTATTTTAAATTCTCTGGAATTCTCGGGAATTTTATTTAATTTCTTTCTAATTCCCTTGAAATATTCTGGAATGTTCCATTTTCTGGGCTTTTTTCTTTGGGCCTCTATCCTTACTGGGCTTTTTGTCCCTTCAACTTCACTTTTCCTCCTATATAAAGGAGTGAGTAGAGTCTACTGCTCCTCACTTTCTCATTTCTAACTTCTTCTTCTTTCTTCTTCTACTAAGAATCTCAGAGCAATAACAGTAAGTCGGAGTATCTTATGCCCCAAAACCTCTTTTTAGGAGCATTAATTCAGGTAAAATTTCTCCCTTTACTTCTTGTGCTTGTTTTTGCATAGTTTGCGCTTTTAAAATTATCTTTTTATGTGCCTTTTTTCAGATGGTTGATAAGAAAATGACTCGTTTGGCCAAGATGAATGTGGCCAGAAAGTCCAATGAATTCCCTATTCGATCAAGGTACACTTCCTTGATCGATATGATCAACACCCGAGGGGACGAGTACCCGTCTGATGCACATCTGGACGCGCACGACCATATTAGTGCCTTGCGGGATCCAAAGGAGCTAGAAAAGTTGAGTAGCTGTTTTAAAATCAAGGATCCTTTCAAACTGGTTCTTGCAGGTCCGGCCAACAGGGCCTGTCAGTAGAGGAATGACGCATTATGCGTCTACAGGGATACTCTAAGGGCAGGTATTAGACTCCCCTTTCACCCGTTTATCCCTGTTCTGCTAGCTAATGTGGGCATCAGCCCTTGCCAACTCCCTCCTAACTCTTAGAGGCTCATTCTGTGCTATCTGTCGCAATGCGCTAAGCACAATGTCCCTACTTCGGTTGCTGTTTTCAGAAAGATTTTTCAGTTCAAGAACATCCCGGACAAGAATCCGGGTTGGGTTTCTTTAAACCAGCGCCCAACTATTCCCCACATAGTGAACGGGAAGTCCATCCCTGACAACAATTTGGGGTGGAAGAAAGATTTTTTGTTCGTCATTTGGGAGGGTGGTGATTGGGGCACCCTATTTCGCTCATCTTTTGGGCTAGCCGTAGATGGGAGCCTAAACGATATAATTTTGTCTGAGGAGGAGACCAGAGCTTTCAACCTCCTGACGCAAGATAATGGGACTTCCCATTCTTGGGATCTTATCAGGGAGACCGTTCTTGTAAAACGCGGCCTTTCTCCCGTCCCTAAGAAGAGTACATTTTCTTCCTTATCTAGTTCTTTTTATTTCCTTTATTTTCTATTTTGCTAATTCCTCAACTTACTTATCTCATTTATTGCAGTGGATGAGAAAATTGAGGAGGCTACAAAGCCTAAAGATCTGGAGACGACCAGGATGAAGCGTGCTGAAAAGGTCTTTAAAGACCCGCGCCTTGGGGATCGCTTCCCGGAGTTCCTACTCCAAGCAATGGAACCAGGCGAAGAAGGCCCCAGCCAAGTTTTACGTACCAAGCAAAAACTAGGGTCTTACTTTCAATCTGCTTGGGGAATCCGGGGCAAGGATTCGATCATCGGCAGCACAGCGCTTGCCAAGGAATGGTCTAAGCAATCCATCTCCCCGGTTGACTATCAAGATTTTGTCCTTCAACAGGACTTGGAGGGGTACGAGCTTTTCGGAGCTCAGGCTTTGGCGACGGTACGTCTTTTTCCTTAGCCCTTCATAGTTGCCTTTTTTATTTTCACATCTCTTACTTTTGCTGTGTTTCTTGTAGGCGAACGCCCATTTTCAAGGGGCAATTCACCAAGCCAAGGCTTGGAAGGTTGGCCTGGAGGACGCGAACAAGAAGCTGGAGGAGGCCAACCAAAGAATAGAGGCCCTTGAAGCCCAACTTGCCTCATCTACTTTGGATTTGGAAACGGCCTGGGCTGAAAATGTTATCCTCGAGGCTCAAAAGGATAAAGCCTTTGACGGCTGGATGGACACTCAGGAGTTCAAAGATTTAATGGTGGAGCATGATGCCCTCCTTCATCCAGTCAGCTATAAGGAAGGCTGGGATGCCGCTGTGGAGGCCATTCAGGACAAATTTCCAGAAGTCTTCGAACAGTCCTCCTTCCCTTGCCATGTGCGAGTTCCAGCACTTGGGGATGTTACAGACAAGATTGCTGATTTGATCAAGGACGGTCCATCGGGGAGTCAAGGCCAAGGCCAAAAGAGGAAGGAGGTCGAGGCTAGCTCTGAAGAGGAGGAAACTTCTTCTGAGGAGGAGCCTGAGCCCGTTATAAAGAAGGCCAGGGTAGAAGAGCCTCCAAAGGCAGCGCCTCCTAAACCAGCGTCTCCTGCAGCATCCAAAGTGTCCGAAGGTAGTTCCGAGGGAACCTCTACGGATACTTCCAAGGGGACGACTGAGACATCTGAGGGGACGACTGAGACATCCGAGGAGACTTCGGATAGTGGTTCCGAAGAATCCCAGCCTTCCAAGGCCTAAGTTTTTTTATGTATTTCTTCTTTATTAGACAATATTTGAACTTTGTAATTGACTTTTATTATTTTCAGTCGTATTTCTCTCTTAATTTTTCAAACTCAAGTTTATAACTTTGTTTTATCTTTCATAATGCAATCAATAATAGGCCAAGATTAAGTTGAAGGTTTTATACTATAACTTGGTATTCTGGATACCTTACATGAAATGGGTTCAACCCTGATAAAATCTAAATATATCTTCTATATAGAAAAATCCTAAGCAAGCAAAGCTTCAAGGTGCTTTTAAACCTACTTGTCATTCTGACAAGTGAGAATCGTACTTTAACTATTTTACACATAGTAAACCTTCAGGTTTTGTGCATGCCAAGTTCTCGGGACTTTAAAACCATCCATAGTCTCCAGCTTGTAGGTTCCTCTACCCTGAACGCTCTTGACTTTGTACGGCCCTTCCCAATTTGGGGCAAGTTTCCCTTTATGCCCTACACCAGAAGCTTCCACTTTCCTCAAAACTAAATCACCTTGTTTGAAGAATCTTTCTTTAACCCTTAGGTTGTAGTAGAATGAAGCTTTTTTCTGATATTCCACTATCTTCGCATGTGCCTCATCTCGTACTTCATCAATTAGATCCAGGGCTAACCTTTGCCCTTCTTCATTTTCCTCAGGATTGAAAGCTTGAATCCTGGGGGAGGAATGTGATATCTCTACAGGAACAACTGCTTCTGCACCATACACTAACATGAAGGGAGTTGCTCCAGTCGTGACTCTACAGGTAGTCCTATAGGCCCGTAGTATGGGGAGTATTTCATCCACCCAGTTATTCCTTGACTTCTCGATCCTCTTCTTTAGTCCATCCACGATTATTCGGTTTGCCACTTCCGCTTGCCCATTAGCTTGCGGGTGGGCCACATATGTGAATCGTAACTCGATTTCATTTTCCTCACAATACTTCTTGAATTCCTCGTTGTTGAACTGTGTTCCATTGTCAGTGACTAGGATGCGGGGACTTCCATACCGGCACATAATACTTTCCCACAGGAATTGTGTAACCTGCTTAGTTGTGATCTTGGCCAAGGGTTTGGCTTCAATCCACTTGGTGAAATAATCAATGGCCACAATCAGAAACTTCCTTTGTGTCGTGACCATGGGGAAAGGCCATAATATATCAATTCCCCACATAGCAAAGGGGATGGGCGAGTTGATAGAAGTCAGCATCTCGGGGGGTTGTCTAACAACTGGTGCGTGCTTCTGACAACGGTCACATTTTTTCACATATTATTTGGCATCAACCATCATTTCTAGCCAATAGAAGCCTAAACGGGTTATCTTATGAGGCAAAGCCCTGCCCCCCAAGTGTTGCCCACATATGCCTTCATGTACTTCTTCAAGAGCCAAGTGAGCCTCATCAGGCCTGAGACATCTTAAGTAGGGAACCACGAAAGATCTCTTATACAGAATTTCATCTATCAAAGAGTATCTTAGTTCTCGAACAACCAATTTTCGTGCTTCGGTAGCATCGTTTGGTAACCAGCCGGTTTGAATGTGAGCCTTAATGGGATCAATCCATGACGTCCCCAGGCCTATAGGAGCTACAAGCTTAACATCAATGTTCCGTGTTTTCAAAACGTGATAGTATACACTTCCAAAACTTTCTTCCATCTCAGACGAAGCAAACTTTGACAACGCATCTGCCTTAGCATTTTCCTCCCTTGGAATGTGCTCAACATGGCATTCATCAAATTGGGTCATCACAACCCTTACTATGAGGACATACTTAGCCATGGTATCATCCCTTGCCTCAAACTTTCCCTTTACCTAGGATATGACCAACTTCGAGTCTCCACAGACTTTTAAGTTCTTTACTCTAAGTGTCCCTGCTAAGCCAAGACCAGCTATCAGAGCTTCATATTCTGCCTCATTGTTTGTGGTTGGGAAGTCTAGCTTCATGGCATACTCAATTAAGAACCCATCAGGGCTTTGTAAAACCAAACCTGCTCCACTTGAATTCATTTTTGATGCTCCATCAAAATAGAGAACCCAATATTCTTTTTCCTTATTAACCTTCTCTTTATCCCCCTTATCAACTTCCTTGTCTTGAGGTATGTTATCTTCCTGCTCCCCGACTTCTTGGTTGGGTATGGTACATTCCACCATGAAGTCAGCTAATGCCTGGGCTTTTATTGTCGTTCGTGGCTTATACTTAAGGTCGAACTCTCCCAGCTCTATTGCCCACTCGATCAATCTCCCACTAGCCTTGGGACTGTGAATGATATTTCTCAGGGGCTGATTCGTTAACACCTCAATCTGATGAGCCTGAAAGTAAGCTCTTAACTTTCTCGAAGCCATTACCAAGGCTAGAGCAAATTTCTCAATAGTTGAATAATTCAACTCAGCTCCATGCAGAATTTTGCTGACATAGTATACGGGTATCTGGACTTTCAGTTCCTCCTTAACCAATACAGCGCTTAAGGCACTCTCTGAAACAGCTAAGTACAAGAATAAAACTTCATTCAAAACTGGCTTGGCCAACAACGGGGCTTACACCATATATTTCTTTAATTCTTCGAAAGCCTTCTGGTTTTCCTCACTCCATACAAAGTCCTTAATGTTTTTTAGTGACTTGAAGAATGACAAGCACTTGTCTCCTGACTTGGAGATAAATCGTCGCAGCGCAGCAACCCTTCCCGTGAGCTTCTGAACATCCTTGATAGTTTTTGGTGGTTCCATGTCCAGGATTGCCTTTATTTTATCGGGGTTAGCCTCGATCCCTCTCTTGGAGACCATCAATCCCAAAAAATTTCTAGATCCTACTCTGAATGCACACTTTGTAGGATTTAACATCATTTTGTGGTACCTCAGGACCTCAAAAGCTTCCCTTAAATGGGTTATATGATCAGTCTTTACTAGACTCTTGACTAACATGTCATCAACATAGACTTCCATAGTCTTGCCAATAAGATCCTTAAAAATTTTGTTTACCAAACTTTGATAGGTGGTTCCTGCGTTCTTGAGACCAAATGCCATAACAAGATAACAATAAACACCAAAGTCAGTGATGAATGATACCTTTGGAATGTCATCCTTGTGCATCTTGATCTGATTGTATCCACTAAATCCATCCATGAAGCTCAGCATTTCATGCCCATTAGTGGCATCTATCAAAGTATCGATCCTTGGTAACGGAAAATAGGCCTTAGGACAGGCATCATTTATATCAGTGAAGTTCACACACATCCTCTATTTTCCATTAGCCTTCTTCACCATTACAGGGTTTGCTAACCACTCTGGAAATTGAATCTCCTCAATGAAACCAGCCTCCAAGAGCTTCTCCATTTCCTGTTTTATAGCTTCTTGTCTTTCTGGAGCAAAACTTCTTTTCTTTTGTTTTACCGTCTTTCGGTTTGGGTCCACATTCAGCTTGTAAGTAATCAGTTCCGGGTCTATGTCTGGCATATCAGCTGCTAACCATGCAAACACATCACTATTTTCTTGTAAAAATCTCACCAATTTCCCTCTAAGGGGTTCCTCTAATGTGGCTCCAATGAAAGTCATCCTCTCAGGATTCTTGGGGTCTAAAGGAATCGGCACCAAGTCTTCTGCTGGCTTTCCTCTTTTCTCATCATTTTCTCGGACATCCATATCTTCAATAGGAAGAACCTGCCCCCAACTCCATCTGCCCTCAGAGAGGCTACATAACAGCTCCTAGCCATTTTTTGATCTCCTCTCTCTTCTCCAATCCTGTTCCGGGTGGGAAACTTCATAACTGAATGGTAGGAAGAAGGGATTGCCTTGAAGGCATGTATCCCTGTTCTTCCCATGATAGCATTATAAGTTTAACTAGCCTTTACCACCACAAAGTCCAACATCTGTGTTGCTTGCCTTGGTTCCTGACCTATGGTGGTTGGCAACTTGATTATTCCTTCCACGGGACATTCCACTCCCGCAAATTCATATATTGGCATGTCGTTGGGGTCAATTGGGAGTCGTTATACCCCATCCTTAGAAAGGCGTCATGGAGTAAAATATCCACTGAAGCACCATTATCCACAAGGACCCTCTTGACCGGGCTATTTCCTATTATCGGTGTTATGACCAGCGGGTCGTCATGAGGAAATTTCACACCCTCTAGGTCAGAATCATCAAAAGCCAATGTTACTTCTATCCTGGCCCTCTTCGGGGCTTCTCCGACAATATGCATAACCTCTCTAGTATATGCTTTTCTGGAGTTTTTGGACAATCCAGCAGCAGTTGGTCCTCCAAAGATTGTGTTTATCACAGGCCCTCGAGGTCGTGGCCCTCCATAAATTATGTTTATAACCGGTCCTCTAGGCTGGGGATTCCTCCCCTGATCGTCTTGGTCCCTCCTACGATCTTCAAAGTTCTTCCTTCCATTGTTATTTCTATCCCCTCCTTCTCCAGTATATTTGTTCAATCTTCCTTTTCGAATGAGGAACTCAATTTCATCTTTCAGCTGCCTACACTCATCGATGTCATGACCAACATCTTTGTGAAATCTGCAATACTTGCTTTTATCTAGCTTGGAAAGATCAGCCTTCAAGGGCTTAGGCCAACGAATATCTCGATCTTTCTCGATTTTCATCAAGATCTGGCTTCTAGGAGCATTCAGCTTAGCGTACTCGGTGAACTTTTGCCCAGGTCCTCCCTTCTTGGGGGTTGAATCAGGGTTTTGCTCGGTTCTAGGATACTTGTCCTTAGCGATATACTCCAGATCAGTTTTTCGCTTCTTGCCTTCAGTGGGCTCATTACTTACTACGGTCTTCCTCATGCTTTCTTCAACCTTGATATACTTCCCTGCCCTATCCTGGAGCTGCAACATGCTTTCAGGGGGACGTTTGGCCAAGGACATCTTAAAAAACTCATCCCTAGTTCCTTGTTGCAGTGCTATCATAACTACCTTATCATCAAGGTCTGGGACTTTTAAAGCCTCCTTTGTGAAACGATTCAGGTAATCTCTCAATGATTCCTTTGTTCCCTGCACATTGCTCATAAGAGATGCTAAACTTTTCTCATGAACTCTCCCACTGATGAATTGCTTAATAAAATCCTGACTTAATTCTCTGAATGACCCAATAGAGTTTGGGAGCAAGCGACTATACCACCTTTGAGTCATACCCGACAGAGTTTGAGAAAAGGCCCGACACTTAATAGCATCATTCACGGGCTGCAACAGCAGTGCATTAGAGAATGTTCTAACATGAATAGCGAGATCTCCCGTGCCGTCATAAGCTTTTATAGTTGGCATCTTGAACTTCCTTGAGATATGGGCATTCATTATATCTTCAGTGAAGGGTGGAGTAGGATTATCAGGATCTCCAAGGGGAAGAAGATTGTTTGGATCAGCCCTTGGGACAACAGCCCTTCTCTGCACTGGACCATCCAGGTCTATGATGGGAGGAGTATTTCTCCCCTAGGAGGTGCTGGGGGTCTAGTGGTCTGGTACACCTCCAGGTCACGCCTCAGCCTTTGAATCTCAGCCTCGTGAGCCCTGATTCTTTTCTGCACTTCTTGGGGATTCGTCCCTTGGGTGCTTTGAGGGCGTTGGCTACCATCAACCATCGGCTCTTTGCCAGTACGTCTCCTTCTTGGGGCTACTTCATCATCCGAAGATTTGGAGTCTCTCTCAGTGTAAGGAACAGAAAATTCCTGATCCTCAGGGATAGGAGCCAAACCTCGTATGTATGGGGGCGATCGCCCCCGTGCTTCACTCCGCCCAGCATATCCACTTCCACCAACCTCGGGGTAAAGGGGCATCCCATAAGGGGGTTAGTAGTAACAAAAGTTGAATATTCATACCCGACGGGTCGAGAATTCACAGGTGCATGTACTTGTTGAACTTGAGGATTCGTACCTTGAGTAACTGAGGGGATCGTCCCTTGTTGCTGAGGTTCAGTTGCCCCTATCTGGGCTTCTCCTTGCGTGGTTGCATAGGTTGAATGAGGAGGCACCTCCACAGTTGAAGAAATCACTTGGGTTGTCCCCGTTGGTGTTCCTCCTCCAAGGGCTCTAACTGTTCTCCGTGTTCTCGCCATGGTTATTGTTGTGCTTCCCACAGACGACGCCAAATGTTATGGATTAAAAACTAATATACATAATTATTGTATTTATTACTAAGGAACGTGAGCTCAAGGCCTTTAATGGCTGCTCTCGTGTTTCGTAGCTTAACTCTGCCTTTAAGAGATGCCTACGTATCTCTGTGAATTAGAGAATCAAGCCAAAAAATATAGTTCTGATCTGTGGGATGAAGCCCCTTATATAGATGTGGGAGTCCTTGAATTGGACTTGGTATAGGAGACTTGGTAGCCAAGTCTCAGAATTAGAATGGACTTTGGAGTCCTAAATAGTAGGAAAATGATTCCTTATCCTTCTAGGTCCCTTTGAGGCTAATCTTCAAGGATTTATGTCCTTATCGGGACTCTTCTCAATAGCTGATTTTTTCCTTATTAATTAATTACGAAATTAATTAATATTCAGGGTTTTTGGGCCTTCTTTGTTCCATCAGGCCTGATCTGGTCCATCAGGCCCGATCACTGTGTTAACCTTTTTGGTCTGAATGTCATACATCTCCTTATTGGGCCTAGCAGCCCAAATCATGTATAATTAATGTAATATTTAATTACACAATCAGGATTTATTTATCCCTATCACAATATTTAACTCTAATTTATAAAATTTATTTTATGTTACGAAAATCAGGAAAGTCAGTAGAAGTTTGAGATGTTTTTAATCAATTTAAAGTGAGTTGATATGGTTATGGGAAATTCACCACTTTTGGTCAACAAACGGTAGCATCCGGTGTTCGTTCTTTGGGTCGATTGTTTAAAAATATCTTTTATTTTAATGAAAAATCTTTTATTTGTAAAGTAGTTAATTATAAAAAAGATATGCAAATAAGGGTAAATAGGTAAAATTAGCGTGTACCAAAAAACAGGTACCGTACCAAAACTTTTAATATTTCGTCTTTTATATAATACTAGTATATAACCTATTCGATATACGGTCGTTTTTTATCATTATATTTATACTATATTATAATAGATGAAACATTAAAAGTTTGGTAGTCGGTCGGTCGGTACTTGCTGAAATTACTTGATTACCCTTGATTATTCTATATCTAATTGGTTAGTTAGTCGATCGGTCAATTCCAATTCTTATTGATATTGGAGTCATCTTACTCCATCAATTTAAAGTATATATCATATCCAACACTATATTAGTATTAATTTATATTAAAGTTGACTTCTTCAACCAATTTTAAATTCTAATTCATATTTAGTTCTATATTATTCAAATTGATATTTCAGACTAAATTAAATTTAAGCAAACTAAATATAATTGTTGAATCTATACTATAATATATTAATACTAGACGAAACATTAAAAGTTTGGTAGTCGGTCGGTCAGTACTTGCTGAAATTACTTAATTACTCGTAATTATTATATATCTAATTGGTTAGTTTGTCGATCGGTCAATTCCAATTCTTATTGATATTGGAGTCAACTTACTCTATCAATTTAAAGTCTATTTCATATCCAACTCTATATTATTATTAATTTATATTAAAGTCAACTTTCTTCTGCCAATTTTAAATTATAATTCATATTTAGTTCTATATTATTCTAATTGATATTTCAGACTAAAATAAAATTTAAGCAAACTAAATATAATTGTTGAATCTATATTATATTATAATAGAGGAAACATTAAAAGTTTAGTAGTCGGTCGGTACTTGCTCAAATTACTTAATTACCCTTAATTATATTATATCTGATTGGTTAGTTTGTCGATCGGTCAATTCCAATTCTTATTGATATTGGAGTCAACTTACTTTATCAATTTAAAGTCTATTTCATATACAACTCTATATTTAATTTATATTAAAGTCAACTTCTTCTACCAATTTTAAATTCTAATTCATATTTAGTTCTAAATTATTCTAATTGATATTTTGGACTAAAATAAATTTAAACAAACTAAATATAATTGTTGAATTTAGTTGATATAATGTGCATCGGGTTAAGAAAAAATAATAAATACTATCGATCCGTCTAAAATTATATTATATTGAACTAGGTCAAGCGAAATAATATATATTAGTCATCCAAGATAATTAAATATGATTCAACCAACTAAAATAAAATCATATATATTAATTATTCGGGCTAAAAACAAAATTATACTATTGATCCGGACATAAAAAATTAAAAGTAAACTAAATTTAATTAGTTGAATTTGGTCGTAGTAATGAGCCTCGGGTTAAAATAAAATAAAGTAAATCGGGATAAATCAAATTAATATCAGATTAAGCATAATTCGTATCATATTGATATGAACCAAAAATTAACTTTTAAGTAAACATAATAATTATTATGATTTTCAAAACACACATAAAATGAACAAAAAAACTATATCGTTCGATTAATTCTATTGTCTTTTTTTTTTTCAAATAGCTCTTATAGTTTATCGATTAAGTTATAAACTCTCAAAAAAAATATTTTTGTTAAAGTTCCAATATAATAGAAACATTGATTTTTATTCTCAAAAAATTATAAAATCGCTATAATAATATTTTTAAAAAACTATGAACACATACTTGTATTAATATAATTATCACGAAGTCATATCATTTAAAAAAATATAAATAAATAAAAAATAATGAACAAATTAAAAAAAATCAATTCAAAATATTTTTGTTTAAAAGATTATATAATATTAAAAAAAAATTGTGCATCCGTGCATCGCAATAGACGAAATATTAAAAGTTTGGTAGCCAGTCGGTCGGTACTTGCTAAAATTACTTAATTACCCTTATTTAAATCAATATTAAATTTGTTGAATTTACCAAATTATCCTTACTTAAATTATATTATATACATTATAATAAATATATTTATAGGGGTATGATCAAATACAAACCAAATTTAAAATAGAAACTTAGAACTAATCTCAACCATTAGATCAACATAATCTAATGGCCCCCTAAAAGCACCCCACTCAAAGTACTCTGCACCCTCTCTCACCCACTTTCAGCTTTGCCCCTCCGTTTTAATTTGATTTTTTTCGTCAAACCGTAAGTTTTTTTAAAAATCTAATTTCACCGTATTTTTCTACATCTCTCAACGATCGATTTGCATTCCATATATGTTATATTTCGAAGTAATTGTTTTTCAAAATATTTGGTTTCTAGTTTCTATTAGAATAGCCCTTATATTTATATATTCTAATTGCTAATCGGTCATAATACAAACATAAACGCAACAACTATGATACACTCTGCATACGATACCAACCCTAGTGTATACAAGACCAGCTCAATTTCGACCCTGTTTCGACCCTGTTGCTGCCGCTTCAAGCAGCTGTCATGTAAACTTAATTCAAGCTATAATTTATACTATATTTATAATTTTAGGGGAATGATCAAATGTAAACCAAAATTAAAATAAAAACTAAAAATTAATCTAAATCATTAGATCAATTTAATCTAATGGTCCCCCTAAAGCACAACACCCAACTAATTTACACCCTCCCACACCCAATCTCAGCTTTTCCCCTCCATTTTTAATATAATTTTTCCTGTCAAACGGTAAGTTTTTTTAAAATACGACTTCATTTATTTTTCTCCATCTCTCAACGATCGATTTGCATATCATATGTGTTATGTTTCGAAGCAATTTTTTTAAAAAAATTATTAGGTTTCTATTTTTTATTCTAAAATGATTTATATTAGAGTACCCTCCTATAATTTTATATTGAACTAATATTAATTGATATATTGAAGTCAATTTCTTTATCAATTTAAATTCTAATTTATAATTAACTCTGTATTAATATAATTGACATTAAAGTTTTTCTACCCTTTTAAATTTTAATTTATATTGAGATTTATATTATTAAAATTGAAATTGAAATCAACTCCTATAACTAATTCAATTTTCATTTTATTAAATTTTAAAACAATTGTTACTATAATAACCAATTTAATTTTTATTTATATAAACTATAAAATAAATATTATAAATAGATATTGTGGAGAAATATTTATATCTATACTATTAAAATAAATTTTGTTACTCGATATACTGGTCTCAATATAGAACGAGATAATCTACACTTTTCATCATGGATAAAACAAAATTAAATTATTGATCATCGCTTAAATAAAAATTAAAACAAACTATGTATAATTAGTTGATTTGGTTTCTATGATATGCTTCAGATTAACAAAAATAATAAATAATATTGAATCGGCTAAAAAATTTATACTTATAAACCAGGCTAAAACAAAATAATATATATTGTTCATCCATGCTAAAAAATGTTATATACTTGATCCAAACTAAAGCAAAATAAAAATCAATATATAATTTGACCAACTAAAATTTTATTATTTAACCAGATTAAAATAAAATAATATATAATGTTAATCCGGGCTAAAAAAATGTGATACAACTGATCCAAACTAAAACAAAATTAAAATCAAAATATAATTTCACCAAGTAAAACAAAATTATATATATTATTTATCTGGGTTAAAACAACATTATCTTATTGATATGTGTTTAAAAAAATCAAATCAAAAGTAAATAATTGAATTTGGTCACTGTAATGAGCCTCGAATCAATACATAATAATGTAAACTATTGATTTCGGGATAAAACAAATTTCATATTAGACTTAACATAAAACTATACTATTGATCCAAACAAATATATTATTGAACCGCGTTAAATAAAATAATATATATTATTCGTTAAGAATAAAAATTATTATATAGTTGATCCAAACTAATTCATAATTGTATTTAATAAAAACACATAAAAATCAATAAAACTATATTGCTCGGTCATTAATTTTTTTAACTACCTCTGATTAAAAATTGATGAACATATAAATGTATTAATATATTCATCTATAAATCATATCACTTAAATGTTTTAAATAAAAAATTTAGAAATTTAATTGAAAATTATTTTTTAAAAAATTATATATTATTAAAACAATCCGTACATCGCACAGGTTTTAAGCTAGTATTATTAATTATAATTTTGATAATATGTTCCTAGTAGGATTCGATCTTATATCACTTGAATAATAATTTTTAAAATTATATCTAATTATTCACATCAATTTGATTTGACGGCTCTAGATTGAGCGACAACCAAACTTTTAATATTTCATCTTTAATATAATAGTATAGATTAATAGATGGAACTATAATCTATACTATATTATAATAACCGGAATGAGGTATAATTTGGTTCAACGGTTATTCCCTAATTTTAATTATTACAAAAATAAATAAATAGTGTTATATATAAACTACTAAATTGTTAAACTATTAAACATAGTCTACTTATCCTACTAAACTACGACCACAATTTATCCTATTATTAAAATTAAATAAATAGTGTTATATATCTGCTAAAGTACTAAATTATTAAATTACTAGATTTAGTCTACTTATTCAACTAAATTACGACCACATGTTATCCTATTACTTTTATTATAAATTTGTAATCATTATATATTTATACAAATATTTTAAAAATATAATATTACGGGATAAATAAATTTTTTAAATATTAATGGGAACCCGTACATGACACGGGATTTAAGCTAGTTTGAAATAAAGACATAAATAATAATAAAAAAATTTAGAGGAAAAAGAGATGTAAGAAAGAAATGAAGAGTGATAATTGCTCCCGAATTTTTATTAGGGAAGAAAGTAAGGGATAAGGAGGTAAAGTACTTTTATCACAAAAATTGGATAAAAGTTTTGGAGTAAAAGGATATAAAATTTATGTTCTTTTTATAAAAATTCGGGTGATAGTACATGTAGCTCCTGCAAGGACCAGGCCCGGACTCCTAACTCAATCCAGTCCCGCACACTACTAGTCCTAACTGGCCCAGTCCCGCAAGCCCAACCTTGGGAAATCCCAGCACGTGAAGTACATGCCGAAACGCATGATACGGACAACTGTCACCCATCAATCATGAGAATGATCAAGGCACGTGTCAAAAGATCCTCAGAACATTCCCCACCCAGTCTCGTCCCGACACGTGTAGAGCATCCACTCCAGCCAGGTATCCTCCGCTTCTAGAACCGACGACTACGATTCAAAGGTATCAAACCCTTAACCCTACCCTTGGGCTATAAATAGTCCAAGAATGAAAGGTTTTGGGGTTAATCACTCTCTCACACTCATATACACACACAACCACCTTGCATTCCTTTCTATCTTCATCTTTCCCAAAAGCGAGTTCTTACTCTCACACCGGAGGCGCCGCGGGACCCAAACCCCCCTTCCGGTGTTATTTTGTGGGAGCCCCATGACAGCTACACCCCCACAGCATCGAAGGATCCAGGCACGGCGTCGAAGGAGCAGCCCCGCCACCAGGAGTTACCATTTGGCGCTAGAAGGAGGGGCTCTCCATCCTTGGGTCTCGATGCCCCTGGATTCACCTTCATCAGCAAGCTCTTGAAATGGTCCATTTTTTAACTTGTAAAAACCCAAGCAACCAAACACTCTCATAAATATGAATGTTGTTTATTTAAGCCACGTTTGTATGTGCTTGTTGTTTTAGGCCATGTTTGTGTGAGCCATATTTCGTTGATTTAAGTCGCGTTTGTGTGTGTTATTGCTAGTCTCTATTGTTTCAGAACCCAGGTTTTGCTTTAGTTTGCGTATTGCCTCTGTGTTCTAGAACCCAACTGCGCTTATTCTATCACATTGTTAAGTAGTCCCAGAAGATTGTTTGAACTAGTCCCAGAAAGCTCTTTATTATTGTTCTGGATAGTTTTTGCAATTTTCAAAAAGCAACCTTAGATCGATATTATTAGTTGGAAATTTTTGTTAGTTGTTGTGGTACTTTTGAAATAATGGCAAGGCCAGAAAAGCATACTTCTAGAAGACCCTCTACTAGTACTCAGGTCTAGGAGCCGGACCACTCCCAGGCTCATGACCCGAGAGCCAACCAAGAAACATTCCGGGAGCAACCATTGCAACATACTCCAATTATGGAGAGGGTTGTCAACACTCGGGACGCTAGGAGTCTTATTGAGCTAGACCAATACAAATACACTAATGTCCAGGTGGCTAAAGAATATATGGCCAACCTCACAAGTGATGAGCTGGTAGAAGCAATCCGGCTCTACAGGCAGGAGCAAGCCCGGGTCCAGGATGAAGCCGAACTTGAGGAAGAACCGGAGGAGTCCGGGGACTCCCAGCAATCTAAGAGATCTGTCTTTGACCGAATTGGAGCTAGGGGAAGAAGAACAGAAAGGACTCGGACAACAAAAAAGAAGCAGAAGCGGCCAAGCAAAAAAGGTTAGAAGAAATGAGGGAGCAAATTAGAAAAGAAGAAGAAGAAGCAAAGCTCGAACTGAAGATCCAGAAAATAATGCATTTAGAAGAAGAAAAGCTACTGGCCAAGTCCAGGACCAAAAGATCCCGGTGAAATCCCACTTCGGAGCTGATTTCTGATGACGAAGAATAGGAGAAGCAGAAAGACCTAGAAGATATGATCTATGAATTGCAAAGGAAGCTAGACAGAGACTCGGGAATAGAAATTGGGGAAACATTAACTCCTTTCAGCCACTCCTTGGAGGCTATTCCCCGGTAGCGGGACCTGAAGCACTACAATTTCGATTCTTTTGATGGTCTGGGAGACCCAGAAAAACACTTGAACTACTTTGAGCAGATCGCGCAAATATATTACTACAATGACTTGACAAAATCAAGGTTTTTTGCATCAACTGTTAAGGGAGGGGCCCAGAGATGGTTCAGCAGGATCCCCTCCCACAACATCCATAGCTGGAAGGAGTTCCGTGCATCTTTTCTCTAAAGATTTCGAGCAAACAAGACACATAAAATGCATATGTGTCACCTGGAAACCATCCGCCGGCTTGACAATGAGTCCCTGTCAGCCTATATGCGCTGGTTCCAGGAAGCAATCAACAAGGTCTCGAACTTGGAAGAGCGCAAAGCTCTGAGCATCTTCAGGAGAAACTTAGATCTGGAGCATAATGAAAGATACATAGTGGAACTGATCAATAAGGAGCCACAAATCCTGGCAGCAGCCTACTCTATGGTTGCCAGATTAATAAAGGAAACTGATGTACTCCAGGCAATGAGGATGACCCGGAGTGGGGGATCCAGGAGTAAAAACTCTGATGACCGACCGAAAGGGGGTTACCATCAGGACAAGAAGTTCACGCAAAACCAGCAGAACCAAGAAAGACAAGCTACTCCAGTTTTTCAGAGACTCGGTCCTAAGCCAGAGTCCAAAAATGATCCAGGACCCGCGAAGCAGCCCCGAGAGCCGAAGCAGGAGCCGGACTGGACTCCTCTCAACATGACCCGGAAGGAAATCTTAAAGGAGGTAAAAGACAAACCTTTTTATTATCCTCCGAAGCCAATGCAAACTCCTCCGAAGAGCAGGCCATACAATAGGCAGTGCGCTTATCACGTGACACACGGACACAAGACGGAGAACTGCTTATCACTTAAGTACTTCATCGAGGACCAAGTAAAGAAAGGAAACCTAAACAAGTACTTGGTCCGGGACAGCAACAATAGAGGGGAGGTGCAGAAAAGAAGAAAAAACGTAGTTAATGTAGTCCTAGGAGGCTCCCTCTCCCCACCACGGAGCCCAGACTTCGGCGAATAAGTGCTTCCAATCTAACTACTCCCAGATCTGGTGATATCCTTCAGCAGTAAGGACTATGAAAGAGTCAACCCTCATCACAATACAGCTTTAGTTGTCACCTTGGACATCTTTGATAATAAAGTAAGAAGAATGTTGATAGACAATGGTTCCTCGGTAAATATTCTCTTCAAGCACACAGTGGATCGAATGCAGTTAGGGAGCGTCCGCTCAAGTGATTGCCGGGAGGACCCACGTTATGGGTTCAGACATAATTTAGTTTCGATTCAAGGGACCTTGTATCTACCTGTCTGCTCCTAACCAAGTAACTCATGTCATCAAGTTCTATGTCATCAACACTCCTTCATCATATAATGGAATTATTGGCAGGTCGGCTATAACCATGATACAAGCGATAACTTCAATCTCTCATCTCAAAATCAAGTTCCCAACCGCGACAGAAGTCGGGGAGATAAAAGAAGATTATGAAGTTGCTGAAACATGCTATAGCCAAGGGTTAGTCATGGCAGATACCCACCAGGACAACGAAAGGAAGGCCACAGTCCTTCACAAACAGTAAAGCATAAAGAAGCACCGACCCCAGCCAAGGGAAAAAATAACAAAAGAAGTACAACTCATTAAATCAAGTCCGGACCCAGAAGCAAGCATACCAAGTCCGTAGGGACCGACAAGCAACCAAGTCATGGTAGTCGACAAGCCAAATCAGGTCCTAGACCGAGCTAGTCCTACCATGCAAGCAACCAGAGACAAAGAATCAGAACAAGTCAACTTCTACTTGAAGAAGAACTCCGAAGCCCGGATTCATCATATGGTCTCAACTAAAGAACAAGCAAAAATCGAGGCAGCAGTTGAAACAGAAGAAGTTCAGGTTGATAAGAGCGGTCCTAACAAAAAGGTGAAAGTTGGGTCAGGAATCAAAAATTCCTTCAGAGAAAGACTAGTGTCCTTGCTTCGGGAGTACAAAGATGTGTTCGTCTGGAGTCCAAGAGACATGCCCGGACTACATGAGTCCATATTAATGCACAGTCTGGATGTCAACCCTAACAGAAAACCAGTCAAGCAGAAGCGAAGAAACTCCGCTCCAGAGAGGTAGAAGGCAATAGATGAAGTAGTGGAAAAGCTACTCAAAGCAGGAATTATCAAAGAAATTAAAAACCCGGAGTGGTTAGCTAATGTGGTCATGGTAAAGAAGTCGAATGGAAAATGGAGAATGTGTGTGGACTACACTGATTTGAATGGTCATGCCCAAAGGACGCATACCCTCTCCCCAATATTGAGCAGCTGATAAATGCCACCTCCGGACACATCATGCTCAGTTTCATGGACGCCTTCTCCGGGTATAACCAGATCAAGATGAACCCGAAGGACATACCTAAGACAACATTCATAACTCACAAGGTAGTCTATGCTTATGTGATATTGCCATTCGGACTGATAATCGCGGGATCCACTTACCAAAGAGCCATGAACAAGATATTCAAGTTCCAAATCGGGAGGAACTTGGAATGCTATGTCAACGACAAGATTTCCAAAGTAACAACTATATCAGGACACGTAGAAGATCTGAAGGAGTGTTTTGACAACTTGAGGAAGAACCAACTCAAACTGAATCCGGAAAAATATACCTTCGGAGTAGGAGCAGGCAAGTTCTTAGGTTTCATGATCAGCAACTGAGGAATAGAAGCAAATTCGGAGAAGATAAAAGCAATCCAGGAGATGAGGGCTCCCAGGACCTAAAAAGATGTGCAGAAGCTAGTAGGATCCCTAGTGGCACTCAGGAGATTCGTCTCAAAGCTAGAAGAAATATGCTTACCATTCTTCGATTTACTCAAGGGAGAAAAAAGAAAAAAAGAGGTCAACTGAAGTCCGGAGTGCCAAAAGGCATTTGAGAAGATCAAGTCCTACCTCTCTCAGCCACCAGTCCTAACTAAAGTTCAACCAGGAGAGCCTCTCTACTTATACTTATCAGCGGGAGCACAAGCAGTCGGAGCTACCCTAATCAGGAAAGAAAATGGAAGACAACAACCAGTTTACTATGTAATCCAAGTACTTAAAGATGTGGAAACTAGATACCCAAGACTAGAGAAGTTTGCCTTCGCCTTAGTCACAACATCAAGAAAACTAAGGCACTACTTCCAAGGAAGAGAAATCAGAGTGGTCACAAATCAGCCTCTAAGAAAGATAATTCACAAGACAGATGTCTCGGGAAGACTAGTCAATTGGGCTGTGGAGCTAAGCCAGTTCAATTTAAGCTTCATTCCCAGGACTCCCATTAAAGCTCAAGCACTTGTAGATTTCATAATAGAATACAACTTCCCGGAAGAAGAACCAGAGCCAATGAATATAGATCCGGAAAAAAACAAGATGCAAACCCATGAGCTTGGACCTTGAAAGTTGATGGTTCTTCAACAAACGAGAGATCAGGAGCCGGGCTCATATTAAAAAGTCCTAAGGGATTCAAAATTCAGACAGCTATATCTTTCGGCTTCCCGGCAACAAACAACCAAGCAGAATATGAGGCGTTAATTGCAGGACTAAAGCTCTCCGGGACTTTAAAGGTCCAGGACTTGGAAATCTACAGCGACTCCCGAATAGTGGTCAAACAAACAAACAGAGAATACATAGCAAATGATCCTATTTTGGCAAAATATCAAGCACCGGTTCAAAGTTACGTAACGTCAATCCCGAAGCATCAAGTCTTGCAGATATATCGAGAAGAAAATGAGAAGGCAGATATCCTATCCAAGCTAGTCCGGAACTCATCAGATCTGGACTGCTCAGTCTACTTTGAAGAACTCCAAAAACCTTTCATTGAATTCGAAGAAATATTGGAGATAGAAAGCAACCAGAACTCAATTACTCCCTTCATCAATTACTTAGAGAAAGAAGAACTCCCAGAAGACAAAGGCAAAGCCCAAAGATTGAAAGCAAAAGCAGCCAAGTTCTTCCTTGAAGAAGGACAACTTTACCGCATGACCTTATCCTCTCCTATTCCAAAATGCATCGGCCCAAAAGAAGCTAAATACTGTTTAATGGAAGTCCATGAAGGGATATACGGAGATCATATGTCCACAAAGGCTCTAGCTCATAAGATCATAAGACAAGGCTACTACTGGCCAACTATTCACCAGGATGCAATAGAGTTCGTGAAAAAATGAAAGGAATGCCAACTCTTCAGCAATGTGTCCCGGATCAGCCCGGTCCTACCTTCCTCAGTCCTATCACCAATCCCCTTTGCTATCTGGGGTATTGACATCATTGAACCCTTTCCCCGGGCAAAAGGAGATCTCAGGTACTTGTTAGTCTCAATTGATTACATGACCAAATGGGTTGAAGTGAAAGCAATGAGGACCATAAACCAGCAGGACTGCATAAAGTTTATGGACAATATTTTGATGAGGTTCGGGATTCTAAGAGTCCTAGTAACAGATAATGGACCGCAGTTCATCGGATCAGAATTCGAGTCCTACCTCTAGGAGCATGGGATCAAGCACAAAAAGTCATCAGTAGCATACCCCCAAGGGAATGGACAAGTAGAAGTCACCAACAGAATCCTGCTCCGGGGTATTGAGAAAAGACTCAAAGAAAGCAAGAGCAAATGGCTAGAAGAACTACCAAGTGTACTATGATCCTATAGGACAAGTCCCAGGACAAGCACATGAGAGACTTCATTCAAACTAGCTTATGGCACAGAAGCAATGCTTCCTATCGAGGTGGGATCTCCTTCTCATATAACAATACTCTTTGATGAAAAAGCCAACGAAGAAGGACTCAAAACAAACATGGAGTTAATTGATGAAGTCTAAGACCAAGCTGTAGAAAAAATGGAGAGATACAAGGAGAAGACCAGAGAGCATTTCAGTAAGAAGTCCAGAGTCAAAAACTTCCAAGTTGGAGACTTGGTTCTTCAAGACACAGAAGCATCAGATCCTACAAACACTGGAAAGCTAATGCCCAAATGGGAAGGACTTAGAATTAATCTTCTAAGTAAAGAAGCCCTCACTAGTCCGGACCAAAGATTAGTCTGAACTAAAGCAAACATGTTTACCTAGAATTAATTTTCTAAGTAAAGAAGCCACCACTAGTTCGGAACAAAGATTAGTCTGGACTAGAGCAACCATAATTACTTAGAATTAATTTTCTAAGTAAAGAAACCACCAATAGTCCGGACCAAAGATTAGTCTGGACTAGAGCAACCATGTTTACTTAGAATTAATTTTCTAAGTAAAGAAGCCACTACTATACGGACCAAAGATTAGTCTGGACTAGAGCAACAATGTTTACTTAGAATTAATTTTCTAAGTAAAGAAGCTACCACTAGTCCGGGCCAAAAATTAGTCTGGACTAGAGGAAGCACCCCACTAGTCCGGACAAATTATTAGACTGGACTAGGGCAAACACAATAACTTAAAAAATATTTCTAAGGCAAACAACGTATAGCAATGCGAAAATAAAAGCAAACAAAAGCAAACACATAAAAGTTAACCGGACCAAAATAGCCCGGAGCCAAGTACAATATTACAACTACAAATCAATCATCAGTCTAAAAACATCACAGGGACCAAAATTATAGTTCAGAGATCAAATATAAAGCTAAGAATCCGGAGCACTTGGAAGGAGGAAACTGGGGCAAGGACCATCGAAGGGCTTCGGCTCCCCGAGTCCAGACTCAATGTCCTGCTTGGCTTTAATAAATTCTTGCACAAAGCTATCCCAGTCAGCCTCCAGATTGGTCTTAATATGCTTCTCGGCGACTACCTAGCAACGACCAATCTCCGGAACCCTAACATTCGCAATTGCCCTGTCATACTCCTCGGACTTCTTATAACCTCGATGACCTCCCATTCCGGCCTCACGACATATATATGCTTTCGGAGCTCAGCCAATTCTGACTTCAGGTCAGCAGCTTCCTTCTCAGCATTCTCGGCCCGGGTTGTAACCTCGCCAAAATATTTGTTCAGTCCGGACATAGAGGTGTCCTTCACAATAATCTGGTCCCTCAGCTCAGAAATCTCGGTATCCTTTTCAGCAACATTAGTCCAGGAATTCTTCAACTCGTTATATGTGAGAGAAGCAGCTCCGACCATATAACCACCAATCTACAAACAGGAAAATGTAAATCTTACAAAATTTTCCAAGGCAAGATAGAAGAAGCAAAACAAAAACAGAAATATAATGTACTTGGCCCCAGAGACGAGTACACTCTTTCATGGTAGCATTGAATCTGGAGCTACTCATATCTTTCCATTCATCCCCAGTTGGGATTCCAGTCATGAAACGAGCAATCTTCTCTTCAAGCCCCGAACCACTCCTTCCCGAAACATCCTTCTCCACACCTTTGCCCTTATCTCTCCCGGACTCAGCACCAACATTAAACTTCCCACCCCGGGGAGGCTTCGAAACAACACTCTGAAGCATCTTCCTCCTCAGAGTGACCTCCACCTCAGGAACCTCCCCAAGAGGCTCAAACTCTTCCAAGTTTTCGAACTCATCCGTAACCTCCACTTCAACATCCTTCTCCGGATCCCTATGCCGCTCCCCGGACTCCGGTCTAGAAACAACGTTACTTTGAGATCCCTCCTCTGGGGAAGGGTTGGAGCCGGACCCACCAGCTGCAGCCTTCTTTGTCAGCTTGAAAACGTTTCCGAGCCCTTTTAAAGCATCAATGTACGCAGAAGAAGACATGTCCAGATTATAATGAGGTAAACCTGCCAAAACAAAGATAAACAAAAATATAAGTAGAAGTACCTTACAAAGATATAGTTCAAGGAACAAAAACAAAAAGTCCGGCTACCAACTAATCCGGACTACAAGTAAAACACTTACATCCTAGTATGTTCGTAGTCTTATACATCATAAATGTATCCCGGGTTAGCTGAATACCAAGGCACTCACAAAAGGAAAAAATAAGCCGAATAGCACCCCCCCGAAGAACAGCACAAGGGAACCTAGTCCGGACCCCCTCAGCAGCAATATAAGGGAGATATTGTAAGTCCAGACCCCTCAACATTATCAATTCCCCATTCTAGTGCTTCAGAGAAGACTGCTGAATAACAGGTCTGTAAGAAGAACCATAACCGCACTCAGCAGCTTGGAACCGCAGCTCATACAACGGCATCTGACTAGACTTAACCAAGCTAAAGATGTGGTGCCACAACCGGAATGTGGGCTGCACCTTAAACTTATTACAACAAGAAATAAATCAGGTCATCCACTTTATGCCGTTCAGAGTTATCTGCATCGGAGAGAGCCGATACTCATATTTGCACAAATGCTTCAAGAAGATATGCCAATGTGGATTCTACACGGACCGCAAACCTGGACGAATCCATCGGCCGTTCTATGATAAACCCTCTCTCCGGGCTCAGGCCACCTCCACTCAATCCGGGGATCCAACTGGAAAGTAGCCCGGATTGAGGGATCTTGGGCCGCGTGATCCAATGCGGCGTATTCATCCTTCAGCTCGTACGGTTCCTTCACTACAATACTGCCAGCAAACCTCCTGTCGAACTCAGCCCGGTCATAAGGGCCCGAACCAGAGTTAGGCTGCCTCGCATACCCGGACTTGATACTCCGCTAATACCAACTGTTCTCTATTTCTTCAATCTCTGGTGATGAAGTAGTTTGGAACATCAACCCACAAACCTTCCGGAGTGTAGGGCACCTTCCTAGGAGAAATTTTCCCTATCGTCAGCTTGGTAATAACATTAGCATTTGAAGTAAACGCCTTTTTCCCCATCTCGGTACGATCAGAATCGGTGGAAGAATCTGAATCCGAAGGGCCCGGGTAGCAAGATATGTAAGCCTTCGCACGAATTTTAGTCCGGACCATATACCTAAAACAAATGATAAAGGTTAGTCTAAATCCCTACAGTTTATTTATCTTCAATCCTACATGGTCTGAACTACCCTATGTTCAATTTTATTTAAAGTTATAAAATCTCAGACTGGGGACCTGGACCCCAAAACCAAAAATACCCCTAACCAAAAACCAGGAAAACCTCAAACAAAAAGTCCGGACTACACATCATCTATAAACCAAAAAACACCAAAAATTAAGTCCAGACTCAAATCACAACCAGCAAACCAAATACAAATCTACAAATCCGGACTCCGCATTTAAGTCCAGACTCACCTAAAAAACCCTAATCACAAAAACACTCCCAAAACAAAATCTAACACCAAAATATACCTAAAACACATATGCATACACTTATATACACCAATATTCAACCGAAACCAAAAATGAAAACACAGAAAACACAAGAAACAAAAAACAGAATCAATTCATGGAACAATTGATTGAAGAACAAATGCAGACAAAGAAACAAAGATAGAGCAAAAGAACTTACAGATGCAGAAATTATGGAGCGATTGAGGACAACCACAAAATGCTCACGAAGACTCCTATGACAACACCGAGAAGAACCCTGCAAGAAGAAGAACTCTGAAAGAAGAAGAAAACCGAGAGAGAAAGAGAAGTGGGGTAAAAACAAACACAATACAGGGGTCCTTTTATAGGCACGGTAGAAACCAAGAGCCACTGCCACGTGGCCATATCCTGGACATCCATCAAAAAGACACACACACATATATATATAAATATATATATATAATAACATATATACAGACTGTAATCACTGCGAGTCATTATTACAGCACGTCTTTTGAAAGAAGACAACTGTAATAATTCAAATCATTGGGGGGAAATCCCAAAACCGTTTCACCTTCCAAGTTCGGACCACTCACCTCAACACAATCTGGACTGGGGGCAATCAATGCTCAAATTCTTCTAAAGAAAACCAACCTTAGTCCTGATTGGCTGAACTCCACACAATCCGGACTGGGGGGGGGCAAGTAAAACTCAAATTCTTCTAAAGACAACCAACCTTAGTCCTGATTGGCTGAACTCCACACAATCCGGACTGGGGGGGCAAGCAAAACTCAAATTCTTCTAAAAACAACCAACCTTAGTCCTGATTGGCTGAACTCCACACAATCCAGACAGGGGGCAAACAAAGCTCAAATTCTTCTAAAGCCACCAAACCTCAGTCCTGCTTGGCTGAACTCAACACAATCTGGATCGGGAGGCAAACAAATCTTAAATTCTTCTAAGGACGATTAACCTTAGTCCTGATTGACTAAAGTCAACACAATCCGAACTGGGGAGCCAACAAAGCTCAAATTATTCTAAAGATAACTAACCTTAGTCCTGATTGGCTGAACTCAATATAATCCAGACTGGGGGCAAATGATGCTCAAATTCTTCTAAAGACAACCAACCTTAGTCCTGATTGGCTGAACTCAACGCATTTCGGAATGGGGGCAAACAAATCTCAAATTCTTTTAAGGACGATTAACCTTAATCCTGATCGGCTGAACTCCACACAATCTGGACCAGGGGGCAAGCAAAACTCAAATTCTTCTAAAGACAACCAACCTTAGTCCTGATTGGCTGAACTTAACACAATCCGGACAGGGGGCAGGGAAAACTCAAATTCTTCTAAAGCCACCAAACCTCAGTCTTGCTTGGCTGAACTCAACACAATCTGGACTGGGGGTAAATGATAAGTGGCATTTTATACCACTTAGAACGTCTTAAAATGGCTTAAATTGGTGTCTTGAAATCAAGTATTTTGTGTATTTGATGCGTTTTTCTAGTGTTTATGCATTTCAGGGTATTAGTTGCATTTCGGAGGAGGAATCATCAAGAATAAGCCTTGGCATGTGTTCACCATTGCGAGAGGAAAAGAACGGGCAGATTACGGCGAAGAAACGGAGCAAACATGGAATTTTTCCAGAAGGGTCCTGCGCGCCCGCGCAGCAATGCTGAGCGGCCGCGCAGCAGCCTTGCGCGCCCTCGCAGAAATGCTGAGCGGCCGCGCAGGGTCGGGAAAAAGATATATTATTTTAGACTTCTACTTCTGTTTGGCTTCCAACTTCTATGTAATCTGAGTTTTATGGGACTATTATATAAGTAGATTTGAGACGTTTTTCACAAAGTATTAAGAGGAGATTATGTTTTAGATTGTGTTTTGCAAGAAGCGAAGGAGATAAGGAAGAAGACCGATTTAGCACACAACAACGAAGAGGAAGCATATATTCTTGTGATTCTTGTTTCGTTGTAACGTTGGATGCTAGTTTTCTTGCTTTGACTTATTTACTCTTGTGACGTACTCTGTTTTAATATAATCAGTTTAGTTCTTATTTTCTTGTGTTTGTTATCATGATTTCATATGAACCCATGATGGCGATAAGTTCTATTATGGGCTAATCGTGATCATGGGATTGTAACGGATTTATTATGGAATTCTTTAGTTAATTGTTTAATACTTTAGTATGTGATGATTGCATGATATCTAGTTTTGGTTGTGCGTATTCGTCTTATGTGCATCGCGAACATATAAGATAAGGTGTTAATCTCTTGTGAAGCGACGATGGATCTTGAGATTTAGAACTTGCCATGCTAGCATAGGTTCATGTACATTGTGCATGATTAGTGGGTAACTCTAACAGTTTTATTTGCCCTATGTAATCAAAAGGAATAACTTGTGCTTAAATCGTTGTGTTGTCAATTTCTGTAGACATATAGGAACTCAACATAATTGATGACTATTCAACTTCTATCTTAATTGTGGATGTTTGGTAGAATGGTATTAGTACAATGAAAGTTGGCTTTTATCAGTTTCGTGTTATTCGATTAATATCATCATTGTCACATGCTAAAGGTAATAACTATGGCTATAGAAGGAAGTAATAATGAAGTTGTGATCTCATGAGTGTTTTATTATTGATAAATTGAAGTGTTAGTTAAGTGGTTAATTAAGTAGTTAATTATAGTTAATATTTAATCAACAATTTTAAGTGTTATTATCTTAACATTGAGAAGTAATCATACATTGGTGAGTGAGTTAAATTAGACAATAAATTAGTCTGAGTCTCTGAGGGAACGAACTAGAAAGTATTCTATATTATTTGCGAACGCGTATACTTGCGTGAATATTAGTGCGTGATTTCGCCCTAACAAGTTTTTGGCGCCGCTGCCGGGGACTCGGCGTATTTGTTTAGTTTATGTACTTACCATCATTGGTCTTTAGGACTCAGTGATTAGGACGTAGTAGTTAATTACTCTTTTCGGTTGTGTTTCAGGTACTTTAGCAAGCGTTTAAGCAAACTCGTTCTCGTGCTCGCAAGAGGACCTTAGATACAGCTGAGGAGACAGACGAAGTTCTTGATACTCCGGAGAAGTTAGATTTTGAGGATTCGGATTCAGGAACTGAGCAGAAAGAACCAGTAAACATGGGAGATCGTATTGTTCAAGCTGATCCAGCTCTTATGGATTTTTCTCGGCCTAAAATTGATGACATTCAGTCAAGCATCCTTCATCCGGCTATTCAAGCTAACACCTTTGAAATAAAGTCGGGCACTATTCAGATGGTGCAGAATTCTGTTTCTTTTGGAGGAGCGGCAACTGAAGACCCCAACATGAACATAAGGAATTTTGTCGAGATCTGCAACACTTTTAAGTATAATGGCGTGACTGATGAGGCTATCAAGTTGAGGCTTTTCCCATTCTCACTGAGGGATAAAGCTAAAGACTGGTTACATTCTGAACAACCTGGGTCCATCACTACGTGGCAAGATCTTGCGCAAAAGTTTCTGGTGAAGTTTTATCCAATGGCAAAGACTGCTGCTATGAGGAGTGCTCTTACTCAGTTTGCGCAGCAACCTACAGAATCTATGTGCGAGGCTTGGGAACGCTACAAGGAAATGTTGAGAAAATGTCCACATCATGGAATGCCGGATTGGATGGTAATCACTGGTTTTTATAATGGTTTGGGGGCCCAATCTCGGCCCATGCTCGATGCAGCAGCTGGAGGCGCCTTATGGGCTAAAAGCTATACTGAGGCGTACAATCTTATTGAGACGATGGCTGCAAATGAGCATCAAAACCCAACTCAGAGGATGACATCAGGCACGGTAGCAGGTATTCTGGAAGTTGATGCAGCCACCGCTATTGCAGCCCAGCTCCAAGCGCTATCAATGAAGGTTGATTCTTTGGCTACGTATGGAGTTAATCAAATAGCTATGGTTTGTGAGCTTTGTGCAGGTTCTCATGCTACGGATCAGTGTTCTCTTGTCAACGAATCTGTTCAGTATGTGAATAATTATCAGCGACAACAGCAGCCTGTGCCAGCGACCTATCATCCTAACAACAGAAATCATCCAAATTTTAGCTGGGGAAATAATCAGAATGCTATTCAGCCACCATATCAGCAAGGAGTGAGTAAACAGTTTAACCCACCTAGATTCCAGCAACCACAGCAGTATGCTACAAGACAATCATATCCTCAACAGGGAAGTGCAGCTGCACCTACTAGTGCTGATTTTGAGGAACTTAAGCTGTTGTACAAGAGTCAGACGGTTTCTATCAAGACCTTGGAAAATTAAATCGGTCAATTAGCCAATGCAGTGCTCAATCGTCAACCTGGCACTCTTCCCAGTGACACGGAAGTACCAGGCATGAAGGAAGCTAAAGAGCAAGTCAAGGCTATTACCTTAAGGTCTGGAAAAGTAGCTGATGCTGAAAAGGCAAAAGAAATCGAAGCTGAAGTTAGAGATGAAGAATCTAAGCAAAGGGAGAAAGCGGCGGAACCAAGGAAGACTACTGTTGAACACACTCTGCCTGAGGCTAATACAGGGGAGAAACAGCTCTATCCTCCACCACCTTTTCCTAAGAGATTGCAGCAACAAAAGCTGGATAGACAGTTCGGGAAGTTTCTGGAGGTGTTCAAGAAACTTCACATCAATATACCTTTCGCTGAGGCTCTGGAACAAATGCCTAGTTATGCGAAGTTTATGAAGACTATTCTTTCAAGGAAGGTGAAACTGGATGACCTTGAAACCGTTGCTCTCACGGAAGAATACAGCGCGGTTCTGCAACAAAAGTTACCACCAAAACTGAAAGATCCAGGAAGCTTCACCATTCCTTGCACCATTGGCAATCTAACTTTTGACAAGTGCCTTTGTGATTTGGGAGCAAGCATTAATCTGATGCCCTTGTCGATCTTTAAAAAGCTGGATCTGCCTGATCCAAAACCCACATACATGTCGCTACAATTGGCGGACCGTTCCATTACTTACCCAAGGGGCATAGTTGAGGATGTGCTCGTCAAGGTGGATAAGCTCTTCTTTCCTGCAGATTTTGTCATTCTGGATTTTGAGGAAGATAAGAAGATTCCCATAATCTTGGGGAGGCCTTTCTTGGCTACTGGTCGTACCTTGATAGATGTGCAAAAAGGGGAACTTACTATACGGGTCCAAGATCAGGATGTGACCTTCAACGTATTCAAGGCAATGAAATTCCCTACAGAAGATGAGGAGTGTTTAAAAGTGGATGTGATTGATTCCGCAGTTACTTCGGAACTCGATCACATGCTAATGTCTGATGCATTGGAAAAGGCCTTAGTGGGGGAATTTGACAGTGATGATGAAGATAACAACGAGCAATTACAATATCTGAATGCTTCTCCCTGGAAGCGAAAGCTAGATATACCATTTGAATCTCTTGGTACTTCTGACCTCAAGAACGCTGAAGGAAAGCTCAAACCATCAATAGAGGAAGCGCCTACCTTAGAGCTCAAACCATTACCTGAACACTTGAGGTATGCCTTTTTAGGTGATTCATCTATGTTACCTGTTATTATTTCAGCTGACCTTTCAGGTAGTGAGGAAGACAAGCTCTTAAGGATTTTGAGAGAATTCAAATCGGCTATAGGATGGACCATAGCAAACATCAAGGGGATAAGTCCTTCATATTGTATGCATAAAATTCTGTTAGAGGAAGGTAGTAAGCCAACTGTGGAACAACAGCGAAGACTGAACCCGATCATGAAGGAGGTGGTGAAGAAAGAAATTCTGAAATGGCTAGATACAGGCATCATTTATCCTATTTCTGACAGCTCGTGGGTGAGCCCCGTGCAATGTGTACCTAAGAAAGGAGGTATCACTGTGGTCGCAAATGAAAAGAATGAGCTCATCCCTACTCGAACAGTTACAGGATGGAGAGTATGCATGGATTATAGAAAATTGAACAAAGCCACAAGGAAGGATCACTTCCCTCTCCCATTCATTGATCAAATGCTTGACAGATTGGCGGGACATGAGTATTTTTGTCTTCTGGATGGGTATTCCGGGTATAATCAGATTTGTATTGCACCAGAGGATCAGGAAAAGACTACCTTCACTTGTCCATTTGGCACATTTGCTTTTCGAAGAGTTTCGTTTGGGTTATGTGGTGCCCCGGCCACCTTTCAGAGATGTATGATGGCTATATTCTCTGACATGATTGGAACTAACGTCGAAGTGTTCATGGATGACTTCTCCGTCTTTGGACACTCATATGATGAATGTTTGAATAATCTGCGCGCCGTACTCAAAAGATGCGTGGAAACTAATTTGGTGCTTAATTGGGAGAAATGTCATTTTATGGTGCGTGAAGGCATTATCCTTGGGCATAAGGTCTCTAGCAAAGGTCTGGAGGTGGACAAGGCCAAGGTGGGAGTCATTGAAAATCTTCCCCCACCTAATTCGGTGAAAGGAATCCGTAGTTTTCTCGGTCATGCAGGTTTTTATCGGCGATTCATCAAGGACTTTTCAAAGATATCTAAGCCGTTGTGCAATTTACTTGAGAAAGATGTGCCTTTCAAATTTGATGATGAATGTTTGGCAGCATTCGAGACTCTCAAGGAGAGTTTGATCACGACACCAGTTATTACAACACCAGATTGGACAGAACCGTTTGAGATGATGTGTGATGCGAGTGACTATGCGGTAGGTGCAGTTCTGGGACAGCACAAGAAAAATCTCTTCCATGTGGTCTACTATGCGAGTAAGACTTTAAATGGGGCCCAATTGAACTACACCACTACTGAGAATGAGCTTTTGGCTATAGTCTTTGGCTTTGAGAAATTTCGATCTTATCTGCTTGGTGCGAAAGTGACAGTATTCACTGATCATGCAGCTATTCGCTATCTGGTTTCTAAGAAGGATTCGAAGCCGAGACTCATTCGTTGGGTGCTTTTACTTCAAGAATTTGAGTTAGAGATCAAAGATAGAAAAGGTACCGAGAATCAAGTAGCTGACCATCTCTCTAGGTTGGAGAATCCCGATTCTACTTTACAAGATAGGACGTTAATCAATGAATCTTTTCCGGATGAGCAGTTGTTTGCAATTCAGGAGGAAGAACCATGGTTTGCAGATATTGTAAACTATCTTGTCAGCAATATAATGCCTCCTAATTTGACATCCGCGCAAAAAAAGAAGTTTCTGCATGAGGTGAAGTGGTATATGTGGGATGAACCATATTTGTTTAGACAGGGAGCTGACCAGATCATCAGGAGATGTATCCCGTTCTGTGAGACGGAGGGGATATTACGAGACTGCCATTCCACGGTTTATGGTGGACACTATGGAGGTGAGAAGACGGCAGCTCGTATTCTGCAAGCAGGTTTTTTCTGGCCCACCTTGTTCAAGGATGCTCATCAGTTTGTTTTAAGGTGTGATCGTTGCCAAAGAGTGGGAAATTTGTCAAGGAAGGATGAGATGCCATTAAATGTGATGCTTGAAGTCGAGGTCTTTGATGTATGGGGAATCGATTTCATGGGGCCTTTTATCTCGTCTTGCAATAATCAGTACATCTTGCTGGCAGTCGATTATGTCTCAAAATGGGTCGAAGTTAAAGCTTTACCGACAAATGATGCAAAGGCAGTGCTAAATTTTCTTCATAAGCAAATTTTCACAAGGTTTGGAACACCTCGGGTAATCATAAGTGATGAAGGATCGCATTTTTGCAACCGTAAGTTCACTTCTATGATGCAACGTTATAATGTGAATCATCGAGTAGCTACTGCCTATCACCCGCAAACAAATGGTCAAGCGGAAGTGTCTAACAGAGAGATAAAGCGCATTCTAGAAAAGTTTGTTTGTCCGTCAAGGAAGGATTGGTCTTTAAAGCTCGATGAAGTTGTTTGGGCTTACAGAACAGCATACAAAACTCCACTTGGGATGTCACCGTTTCAGTTGGTGTACGGTAAGGGATGTCATCTACCGGCGGAGCTTGAGCATAAGGCCTACTGGGCATTGAAGAAATTGAACCTGGATTTAGATGCAGCTGGTAAGAAAAGAATGCTTCAGCTTAATGAACTTGATGAATTTCGACTTCAAGCGTACGAGAATAACAAAATGTATAAGGAAAAGGTGAAGAGGTGGCACGATAGGAAGCTACATCCTAAGTTATTTGTGCCAGGGCAACAAGTTCTGTTATTCAACTCTCGGCTCCGACTTTTTCCTGGGAAGTTGAAATCAAGGTGGTCTGGACCTTTTATTGTCAAAACTGTGTTTCCACACGGAGCGGTGGAAATTTTTGAGAATGATTCGGACAAAGCATTCAAGGTTAACGGTCAGCGGTTGAAGCACTACTATGGGGACATGGCAAACCGAGAGGTGATTAGTGCCATTTTGTTGACTACGTGAGAAAGGTACGGAACGTCAAGCTAATGACGAAAAAGAAGCGCTGCGTGGGAGGCAACCCATGAATTGTTGTTACAGGAACCCTTAGAAGTTAATAACCTATCCAAAAACACAAAAAAATCAGAAAACAGGGGCTGAAATTTTTTTTTTTCCAGAGACCCTCTGCGCGCCCGCGCAGCTTTCTGCGCGCCCGCGCAGAAATGCTGAGCGGCCGCGCAGGGGTCGAGTTCCAGAAAATTTTTTACAGTTCAGAAAAAAAAAAAAAAAAAAACACAAAAACCCATTACAGCCCATAAACCCACGAATTCTTTTCCCATTACCCCATGATTTTATCCCTCAACCCCACTCCTAATCTAATTTTACCTACTCCACACCCTATATATACATACACCTATCCTACATATCTCCCACAACTTCCTACACTTAAACCCTCTCATAAACATCAAAAAATCAGTTCTTACACACTTTCATTCACAAATCAATGGCACCCAAGAGAGCACGCACTATTGACAGCAGCAGCACAGTTCCTACTGCTGATTCATCAAGGGGTACTGCTGCAAGGCCTCGGTTAACTGACAGAGCCACGGAGGAGGAGTACACTAGGCTGTTGGGGAAGCCGATTCTGAAGGAGAGGGGGTTTTTACCATCAGGGAGGGATGGTGAGTTGTTGCCCATGATTGCAGAGAAGGGGTGGATAGCTTTTTGTGAGTCACCCGAAGCAGTACCGATGAGTGTTGTTCGCGAGTTCTACGCGAACGCGAAGGCTGAAAAGAATGGGTTTTCTGTAGTTCGTGGGCTGACGGTTGATTATCATCCTGCGGAGATTCGCCGTGTGATTGGACAGCGAGAGAGGAAGCCCGAGGAGGAGAACTGGAATGAAAAGACTGCTGAGGATTTTGACTTGGATTTGATTTGTGCGACTCTCTGTCGACCGGGCACAGTTTGGAACCGCAGTCCAGCCAATAATGAGTATTGTCACTTTCCGGAGATCGCCATGAACAGGTATGCCCGTGCATGGAATACATTTATATGTGCTAATATTTTGCCTTCTTCACATGCACACGAGGTCACAGTTGAGAGAGCACAGTTGTTGTGGGGAATTCTGAATGAGGAATACTATGTGGACCTTGGTGAGTTTATCTACCAAGGAATTCTGAAGTTTTTGAGGGGAGCAAAGCATATGAACATCCCTTATGCATCCACGGTTACGAAGCTATGCCGAGCAGTAGGAGTGAACTGGCCGGCTCATGAGCAGTTGCAGTTGCCAGTAGCTCCGATAGATTCTGGCACTCTGAATGGGATGCAGGAGTGGACCGGTGGTGAGCCTGAGGAGCATGGGCTGGGTTATCGTCTTCCAGGAGGGCGTCCAGCACGAGGTGCTACTATGGCTAGACCAGGGCGTGGTGAGGCTGGTTCTTCGAGAGCTCAGGAGGGTGCTGGGATGGGTGATGCCCAGTATAGGAGGCTTTCACGGCGGATGGATGCCATGTATGAGACGCAGAGCAGGTTTGCTCAGGAGCTCATCCTTGCGTTAGGGACTGTTTTTTGAGGCCTTGGAGCTGATATCCAGGGGCCAGTTTTTGGTGAGGACTCTGCATACCCGCCGCCTGATACTCCACCCACTGAGGGTGATGATGATGATGACTCCGAGTAGGTATACCCTGTGTTCCTTTCTACTACCTTCACTGGGGACAGTGAAGATTTTAAGTTTGGGGGTGGTAGTTAAGGAATATTTTGTGTGTGTCATATAGCTGCATATTCATGATAGTTAGTTCATATAGTTGCATAATTTTTGCCATATAGTTTTTTTTATATAGCTTTATTTGTTTGTCATATCATATAGCTCATGCATATACCATGATCCCTTTTGCAATGATTTATCGACTGAATTGTGATATTGATGCGAGTGTAGTGATAACATTAAAGTGATATTAAGTTGTGTAGGTTGATATGCATGCTAGAAGCACTTGTATTGTCACTAAGTCTTAGAGAATGCTTAAGGACTAGATTGTTGTTATGATCTGATTATTTTCGAGGATAATCTATTTATTATGCTTAGAATTTGATAATAGGTTCTTAGTGGTAAAGGCATGAAAAAGAAAAAAAAATGGAGTAAAAATGGAATTTGTTGCTAGTTGTGGCTAGGCGTCAAATGGCTAGTAGCCGGCTCGCATGTTATGCGAGTAGTCTAGGGTTGAGCAAGATGGAGCGAAACGCACTTGCTCAGAGAAAAAAAAAATTGCATAATTGATCAAGAGTGGGCTCTTTGGTATTCGAGTTATTAAGTTCTTAGGGGACTTTGTGCCTAGTGACCTAAGGCTTTTAGAGTCTGGGATCCGCTAACCTAACGCTCGTTACATGGATACCATTGTATAAGTCTTTTGTGGACCTCACTCATTGCACGGTCAAATAAGCATTTGAGTTGTAAATAAAAAGCACGATTCCGTAGTAAGCTCCAGAGTTCTTGCAGTGTTGTATATCACTTTGTGCCTAGAATTTTTATTCTTTGTATAATCGTAGGATTGCCTTGAGGATAGTCTAGTCATAGTAATTGGTCTAGTTCCAAAGCATATCTGTTAAGCATTTGCACACACCACGTTTCTGGCGGTATGTCCGTTTGCATGAGATTCTTGATCTTTAGTGTCTAACTGCATTCGTTGAGACGTGACAATTTGGTTGGTTAATTGTAGTAAGGGGGATCGTTGCATTTTTATATAGATTGCATTCATGCATATTTTTATTTGTTTTTGAGTCTGTGACGCTTGAGGACAAGCATCGATTTAAGTTTGGGGGTGTGATAAGTGGCATTTTATACCACTTAGAACGTCTTAAAATGGCTTAAATTGGTGTCTTGAAATCAAGTATTTTGTGTATTTGATGCGTTTTTCTAGTGTTTATGCATTTCAGGGTATTAGTTGCATTTCGGAGGAGGAATCATCAAGAATAAGCCTTGGCATGTGTTCACCATTGCGAGAGGAAAAGAACGGGCAGATTACGGCGAAGAAACGGAGCAAACATGGAATTTTTCCAGAAGGGTCCTGCGCGCCCGCGCAGCAATGCTGAGCGGCCGCGCAGCAGCCTTGCGCGCCCGCGTAGAAATGCTGAGCGGCCGCGCAGGGTCGGGGAAAAAGATATATTATTTTAGACTTCTACTTCTGTTTGGCTTCCAACTTCTATGTAATCTGAGTTTTATGGGACTATTATATAAGTAGATTTGAGACGTTTTTCACAGAGTATTAAGAGGAGATTATGTTTTAGATTGTGTTTTGCAAGAAGCGAAGGAGATAAGGAAGAAGACCGATTTAGCACACATCAACGAAGAGGAAGCATATATTCTTGTGATTCTTGTTTCGTTGTAACGTTGGATGCTAGTTTTCTTGCTTTGACTTATTTACTCTTGTGACGTACTCTGTTTTAATATAATCAGTTTAGTTCTTATTTTCTTGTGTTTGTTATCATGATTTCATATGAACCAATGATGGTGATAAGTTCTATTATGGGCTAATCGTGATTATGGGGTTGTAACGGATTTATTATGGAATTCTTTAGTTAATTATTTAATACTTTAGTATGTGATGATTGCATGATATCTAGTTTTGGTTGTGCGTATTCGTCTTATGTGTGTCGCGAACATATAAGATAGGGTGTTAATCTCTTGTGAAGCGACGGTGGATCTTGAGATTTAGAACTTGCCATGCTAGCATAGGTTCATGTACATTGTGCATGATTAGTGGGTAACTCTAACAGTTTTATTTGCCCTATATAATCAAAAAGAATAACTTGTGCTTAAATCATTGTGTTGTCAATTTCCGTAGACATATAGGAACTCAACATAATTGATGACTATTCAACTTCTATCTTAATTGTGGATGTTTGGTAGAATGGTATTAGTACAATGAAAGTTGGCTTTTATCAGTTTCGTGTTATTCGATTAATATCATCATTGTCACATGCTAAAGGTAATAACTATGGCTATAGAAGGAAGTAATAATGAAGTTGTGATCTCATGAGTGTTTTATTATTGATAAATTGAAGTGTTAGTTAAGTGGTTAATTAAGTAGTTAATTATAGTTAATATTTAATCAACAATTTTAAGTGTTATTATCTTAACATTGAGAAGTAATCATACATTGGTGAGTGAGTTAAATTAGACAATAAATTAGTCTGAGTCTCTGAGGGAACGAACTAGAAAGTATTCTATATTACTTGCGAACGCGTATACTTGCGTGAATATTAGTGCGTGATTTCGCCCTAACAGTAAACAAATCTCAAATTCTTCTAAGGACGATTAACCTTAGTCCTGATTGGCTGAAGTCAACACAATCCGGACTGGGGAGCAATCAAAGCTCAAATTCTTCTAAAGACAACTAACCTTAGTCCTGATTGACTGAACTCAACACAATCCGGACTTGGGGGCAAGCAAATCTCAAAATCCTTCTAAAGACGATTAACCTTAGTCCTGATTGGCTGAACTCAACACAATCCGGAATGGGGGCAAGCAAATCTAAAATTCTTCTAAAGACAACCAACCTTAATCCTGGTTGGCTGAACTCCACATAATCCGGACTTGGAGGCAAGCAAAGCTCAAGTTCTTTTAAGCCACAAAACCTTAGTCCTGATTGCCTGAACTCCACACAATCCGGACTGGGGGCAAGAAAAGCTTAAATTATTCTAAAGCCACCAAACCTCAGTCCTGTTTGGCTGAACTCAACACAATCTGGACTGGGATTCACAAAACAAAACTAACCTTACTCCCCCATCCAGAAAATCTGCATAAGGGAGTGATGGGCACATGATATTACATGTAGCTCCTGCAAGGACCAGGCCCGGACTCCTAACTCAATCCAGTCCCGCACACTACGAGTCCTAACTGACCTAGTCCCGCAAGCCCAACCTTGGAAAATCCCAGCACGTGAGGCACATGCCGAAACGCATGATAGGGACAACTGTCACCCATCAATCATAGAATGATCAAGGCACGTGTCAGAAGATCCTCAGAACATTCCCCAACCAGTCTCGTCCCGACACGTGTAGAGCATCCACTCCAGCCAGGTGTCCTCTGCTCCTAGAACCGACGACTACGATTCAAAGGTACCAACCCCTAAAACCTATTTTTGGGCTATGAATAGGCCAAAGAGGAAATGTTTTGGGGTTAATCACTCTCTCACACTCATATACACACAAAACCACCTTGCATTCCTTTCTATCTTCATCTTCCCCAAAAGCGAGTTCTTACTCTCACACCGGAGGCGCCGCGAGACCCAAACCTCCCTTCCGGTGTTATTTTGTAGGAGCCCCACGACAGCTACACCCCAATAGCGGCGAAGGATCCCGGCATGGCGTCGAAGGAGCAGCCCTGCCACCGGGAGTTATCAACGGGAGTACGATTATGAACGAAATTGAAACTATTTTAATTATTTAACTTATTTTCCACCTTTTATATAAGTTGGGAGCAATGGAATAGGCAAAGGAGGTAAAGCACGTAAAAATAGACTTTTTTGTTAGTTGCAATGTGCGAGTAGTAGTTGTAATGGTGTAACAGTAATAAATAGATGGATGTAAACAATATTTAACAGGAAGAGGAGTATAAAAAAGGACACAGGGGCAATAGAAGCGGAAGAGAATAGTGAAGAGAACAGAAAAGGCAGGCGGGCAGGCAATCAAATTAATTTCTCCTCCTCCTCCTCCGTGCATGGTGCGCTGTCTTTCTCCTCCCAAACCCTTCTTCATCATTTTCATTGTATCTTGTATGTTTGTTTGTTTTGTATAATATTCTCATCTCACCCTTATTAATTCTACCAACAGATCTGGGTGAGATCTATACATTTTCAGATCTGGGTTTCTTCCCCCCCTATTATTTATGTTGTTTACAGATCTACTGCTTCCCATTACACTATGTTTTATTTTTTATTTTTTCAGCTGGAATCACAATCTAATGTCTAATTAATCACCCTTTTTTTTAAATATTCACTTCGATCATGCTTGGTTCTTCTAAACTAATCTTAGGGTTTGGATCGATTGACCTTTATTACTCTTCTTCAATTTCATTTGAAGAGTCAGCTTGCTTACTAGTATACTACTCTTTTAATTTCCGAGTTCTATACATCACACGAGGATTGATATGTATTTTGCTCCATAGTGTAGTACATAGATTAACTATTAAGTGATATATAATTTTGATACAAAAGGTGTCAACTCATATTTTTTCATCTTAAACTTGTCAACAAGAATACTGATTTTGTTGAATTATTTTGGAGCAATACAAAACTCTTTGCTTCCACTATTCTTGACTAGAACTTATCCTCTGATAGTAACAGCTGCCACGATTACTTGTAGTGTCCTTTCGCATTTTCTTTATTCCTCGCATCATCTTATTTTTAGTTACCTTGTATGTGCACCTAACAACTATTTTCATTGTGATTTAGCTGGTAGACAAGATTTGCTCTCTTAATCAAAGCTTCAAATGAAGAAGGCCTTGGGACAAACTGTTCGTGATCTGTAAGTTATTTAACCTGCAATATCTTAACTTAACTACATTAGTGATTATAATCACTATTTTATTTTAAGCCAAAAGGGAGTTGCTGGATAACAGTGTTACATGCTTATAATCTCTTTTCCGAATTAGGAAGCTAGCAATCTAACATGTTAATAATGGTTGTATTTCCTGAATGCAGTAAAAGAGAGGTGAACAAGAAAGTTCTTAAAGTTCCTTCAATAGAACAGAAGGTTTGGGTTATTTATTTTGTTTTCTACTAATTCCATCTATTAAAAGCATGATATGTTTTAGCATGCACTACAGCTTCGTCTTGTAATAGGAGATACAATTTGCAAACCCTTCTGCAATATGAGTTTTTTCTATTACAACTACATGGGCAATTGTTGTTTAATCTTTTCCTTCTTATTTTCAGTAAGCTTATAAGCGTTGTGCCCTCGATATCGAGGAATTTAGTTTCCTATAAATGTGATAAATCTTTATCCAAGTGTACCAGTATGCGACTGTTCTATTTCTGTGTCCTGTTGCTACTTGCACATAAATTTTTGCATATAGATGTGGCATATAATCGTTACCGGCGAGGTTTCATTTTTGTAATTCCATTTAGTGTTGATATGCTTGAAATTTCATCGGGTTGGTCCTGGAAGTATTAATGCAAGTTTTTCACTTTTAGTTATCAAATTATTTTGCTCTCGAAATATCCACCAGATTTTTTGTTAAAAAACACAATCAAATGTTTGTGGTTGACATCTTTAGTGCAGATATGACTTTTGTGATGTGGGGGCAATAACAGAGCATTAAGTTATTTTAATATATATATATATATATAATTATTAACTTGAAGTTGTTTGGTGATAAGCTGTCATCAGGTGTATGCTGTCAATTATTAAGCCATTGTTTGAACTTGTACCAATGAATAATAGATTTTGTTTTCCAGTAAGGAAGTTCAGATAGAGAACAGTAAATCCCTTCCGTGACCTTTTATCCTCCGTTTCTTGAATGATTAATTGGTTGTCATAAATTGCTGGTTGCAGTGATCTATATGAGTTTTGGATAATATCATCCGCGTCAAGTGGTACATTTGTCAATTTATATAGAAACTTGTCTACAAAATGCTCGATTTGTTGACGTTAATATATGGGCATTTGGGCAGTCAGTCTGTTATTTTGAACTCAGAGATAGATTGGAGTGATTTATGAAGTTGGACTGATTTTCATGCTTCCACCGGTTTCTATTATTTTTCTGATATAGGTACTCGATGCTACCAGTAATGAGCCTTGGGGTCCTCATGGATCACATCTTGCTGATATCGCACAAGCGTCAAGAAACTAGTAAGCTTTAAATATGTGCTAGATTTTTTATATAAACCATTCTGTTTTTTTTATCTAGCCATTTAAAATCAACAAAGAGAAAAACATAGTGTTTGAGCAAAAAATAATCTAAATACGTAATTACATTTGTTAGGACAAATTTACGTTTGTTGTAGTGACACTTCGCTCACTCAACAAAAAACTATTCTCTCTCTATCATACTTGTTCTAGGAGTAAAATTATTCTTCTCCATTCAAATATACTTATGATGTTTCTTATTGTAGTCACGAGTACCAAATGATTATGTCGGTACTATGGAAACGTATTAACGACACTGGGAAAAACTGGCGGCATGTCTACAAGGTTTGTAGTGTTGCTTGCTCCTGCATACATTTTAAAATCGTAGCCAACTATGTTTAACTCTAAATGTCTACCATCCCCGATTCCAAGTCTCGCCTGTATTGTTGCACAATATTTGTTGATAATGTATTCTAAACTGTAATGCTGGCGGTCTGTATAGAATCTTTTTTAAGATCTAACTTTTAAAATTCTGTTGTTCTCCTTCAGGCTTTGACCGTCGTGGAATACCTGGTTGCCAATGGGACAGAGCGTGTCATAGATGAGATCAGGGAGCATGCATATCAGATTTCAGTAAAATATGATTCTTTAAAACTCAGACCTTTCAGTAAATATGTTACCTTAGAGTTTATCAGTTTTCCCAACTAGCTTATTATTTATTTTTTTATTGTCAGACATTATCCGATTTCCAATATATTGATTCAAGTGGACGGGATCAAGGGAGCAATGTCAGGAAGAAATCTCAAAGTCTCGTCATACTCGTAAATGATAAAGAAAGAATACAAGAAGTTCGTGAGAAGGCTGCTGCCAACAGGGAAAAGTGAGTTTGGTCATTTTCTTGATTAATTATCTTCATGTTCACATTTTAAAAACATATTCAAAGGTTTTCAGATTTCTAAAGAGAATTTTCATCAGCATCTACTAAGATTTTTTACATGTTTTATTTATATTATTTTGACATAGAACTCCATTTTTAAATGAACTAGAATGAGTATGGATCGACATTCTTGATGATGATAATCTATTTTTGTACGAACTAGAATGAGTATTGACCGAAATTCTTGATGACGATAATCCATCTATATGTTTATGTATAATAAGTTTAAATTATTCTGATCTCACTTTCCTTTATAAGCAATATATGTTTGGATAGATCTCCTTAGAGATTTTGTGCCTAATAACCTCACTCTACACGGCTTCACTTTTTAAAATTAGTGCATATTTCCTTACTATCCCTTACCTTGCCAATAGCCTTTATTTTCTTGCTTGCAAAGTTCTGAATGATTTTTCTGATTAACTACACATAAAATTGAATAGGTATCGCAACACTTCAACTGGTGGTATGTATAAGCCTGGTTCTTATACGAGTGGCGGAGGGTATGGTGAAAGATATGAAGATGACCGATATGAAGGCAGTTACGGGAGCAGGGACGAGGACCCAAATGGGAATGGGAGAGAAAGAGAATGGCGCTCTAGAGAGAATGACAGATATGACAAGCACGGCGACTCCAGTAACCATGATAGGGATCATTATGGTAGAGAGTCTGAAGAGCGTTATGGTCGAGATGGGTACAAGGATAATAGTTCTCGCGGAAGAAGTCAGAATGGAGATGACTACAATTATCGCGTGAGAAGTAGAAGCTCTGATAGAGGGAGAGACCACTCCTATGAGGATGATGGCCAATATTCTTCTAGGTACATTTCATGTACTTTACATTGTATTTTTTGATGTATTTACATCAGAAATCCATTACCGTCTCCCCTGGTTCCATTTCTGTTTTGTTCGTAGTATGTATTGACTTGAATATAATACCTTTGTAGTCCAACTGATGTATGATTCTAGTGGAGCATAGTTTTAGGAACTGCACCAAAGGTTTTAGCCCCTTGATATTGCTTCTTAAATAAAGTCTAAAATACGCGTAGTGAAGTTACTTTTACCTATACAGCTGTGCTTGTAAACCTATTCTTAAAAATATTTTCAGAATGCTTGAATGACCCAATTGTTTCTTTAGCAATGCCCCTGTTAATGATTGTTATTCTGTTCTCAGTGTTGCAGACAGGCGCTCCGATCAGATCCCTGCTGCACCTCCCAGTTACGAAGAGGTTGTTGCTGAGGCTGATAGCCCGACCCATGGTGTAAGGTAGAATTTATTTATTATTTTTTCTGTTGACTTCTAAAGTGCTCTACGCTAAATTGGTTTACTATCCTCTTGGTGCAAGAAATGGCGAAACTTCAAAATCAGTTCCTCCTAAATTATCAGCTCCTTCTCAAAATGCTGGTGACCAAGAGAGCACCTTCTCTAATGCATCTGTGGCTCCTGCTCTAGCAACTTCTGCCGGGCCAGTTTCAGCTGCTTCTTCCGCGCCAGCCCCGGCAACCTCTGCAGCACCAGCTCCAGCTCCAAATCACAATGATTTTGATGGTGGTTTTAATGTGTTTGATCCACGCGGTACCTTTTCAGGTAATATTATCTACTATAATGACATATAGATGAATCTATTTGCATTCATATGTTTTTATTATAAAGTAGTTATAAAATTTTTTTACCTAATGCATGCACGAACCTGTGACTAAAGTTGCTATGTACTGAACGGGTCTAATATATTGTGTTGTGAAGATAACTGAAGGTAATACTGATACAGAGGAGAGTTTAAAAGAAAGATTTATGGAACATCATAAAATAAATTGAAAGTATCTGCATCAAGTATGATGTAGATATTGTAGCAAGATGGCTTAACATACTGGTTGGCACCTAGTAGTTGAGTCTCAGAACCCTAATAAAAGATCATCATACATTATACTGTTCTCAAATATTGTAATCAGATGGTTTTTAGCAGACTCTGCTACATAGTAGTTAAGTCTTAGAACCTCATGCACAAAGATGTCTACATAGTTGAGTATCAGAATCTGTGACTAAAGTAAAGTTACCATGTACTGAACTGTTTACTTATTATTTTGTGAAGGTAATTAAAGGTATGCATCCGAAGTTGTATTTGGATGTCTTTTAGCATACTCTGCACCTAGTAGCTAATTTATAGAATTTTTTCACCATGTTAGGTCATACATTGAGCTTTGTTTTAATGGTAACTTAAATCGTCCGTGGAAGCTGAGTTTTAACGTATTAGTCAGGCATGTTATGTGCCTAAAGATAACAATTAATGAAGAAAAAGAATTTCCTTAGGTGGACTCTATTTTAATGTTAGTACACGTACCATTCATTCTTCTTGCATCATTAGTATTGGACACTGATGTTTCTCTTGCTTTGTTGACGAAGTTGCCTACAAGCGATGTCTAGAATTGACCTCGGGGGCTTTTGTCAGTGATCAAAGGAAATGATACAACACAGTGACTTGGTTCAATTATCAAGTCAATAGCTGAATAACTCACATATATAACACATTAACCACTTACCACCCATAATTTTAAAGTCCAATTTAACAGTAATACCAGTATAAATTAACTCTGCCAAATGGAAACCCTTCGGTCTGTTGTGCTATAATAAGTTGTGATTGGTGATCTGATCTACCTAGGCTTGGTTCTTACCAGAAAAATTTCAGACTTGGTCATAACCCCTCTTAACAATGATTGTCTTCCACTGCTTACATCGTCTTTCCCAGATTTTTGCATACATAGACAGCATAATCTTTGTTTTTGTGTTGAATGTGAACAGCTGCTCCAACTTATGCAAGTAGTGCTGATGTGGACTTTTTTGGCTCCACGTCAGATTCATTTTCTTCTAATTCACTAGCTATTGTGCCTGCAACAGCAACAACAGAATCTAATGCCTTCACTAATTCTGGTTCTAATCAGGTAGGTCCGTGGTATTTATGTTCCAAAACTCCAATTTGAGTTTTTAGTGGTATTATTCTGGTTCTTTAATACTGCTGTGCTTTCTCTTTAAACAATAAAACACGACCTTTAATCAAATCTTTATATATATATATATATTCATGTTGCATCTGATATTAACTGTCCAAGGGCTACGTCTTGTCTGGTTACTTGGTACCAGAAAATTCTAGTGGTTGTATACCAACAATAGCTTGACGCTATAGACGAGATCATGCAATTTAAAGTAGATAAGATATTTTGTCTTCAGTTCTACTAAAACATCGTGATCCATAACCCTAATAGTTCTAGTAGATAAGATATTTTGTCTTTACGAAAAATGACCTTTTATAACATCTCTTCCTTTCTGAAATGTTTTCATTTTACATTTGGTTCCAATATTTTTGGCTAGTACGCATATTCAGTAATTGAAATTTTCTAGCATGGTATACAAACTATAGTTGATGCATATGAATAGCTTTTTGCACTTTTAAGTAGATAACATGTCCAGTCTTCAGTTATTTTAAGATCTGGCCATCTATATATGCCAATCCAATTGCGAAAAAATGTTGTGATATATTGTTGACATGCAACTACAATAAAATGGCACTACTGAATATTTCATATTGACCATGCTACAATAATCTCATTCCTTCTCTGTTGACATGCAGTTACAATGGAGTAGGACTGTATATTCTATTTGAACCATGCTACAATAATCTCATTCCTTCTCTATTATGTATATAATTTTGTATTTTAAAAAATCGTGCATTATTTTTCTGTATTTTAGAAAGGTGATCATGTATTCTGTAGACGTGTACATGTCATGGTATTATTTTCTTTTGCCATCCACTGCTAACAATTGTCATATTTATTTTGACTGTTAAGAGGGTTGCAACTAGCTATAGCAAAAAAAACAAAAAAAAACAAGAGGGTTTGTAACTCCAATTGAAATTCTACTGGCTTCATGCAGACACCTGATGATCCTTTTGGTGATGGCCCTTTTAGAGCTGTATCTTACGTACAAAATTTCCCAAATCAATCGCTAATTGTTGAACCATCACCCTCCTTCCAACATTGTAATAATATTAATTCTGAAACTCCCAAACCTACTTCCCAGAATACAGAAACTGTCGGTAACTTTGGTTTCGGAAACACTGATATTTTAGCAGATATTCTGCCACCTTCCTCTGGTTTTCCAGCTCAAATGATGCAGCCTACTTCGCAATCAGGTTTTGCTAGTCAGGCTGGGCCGCCTCCATCACGTCCAGGTTTTCAAGGTGAACAAGATCAATATTCATCTTCGGCAAGCTATCCACCTCTAATGGGCCAGGCTTCATCTTCTGCAGCATTTCCAGCTCAAGGACAACATCCCATGCAGACAACTTTTCCATTTCAAGTTGGCCAACCAGCATCCTATACAAGTTTTCCATCTCAAATGGGCACCCCACAAACGTCCACTTTTGCTGCTCCCAGTCAACCTTCCCTACCTGGAGCTAATATTTATGGGAATCCAGGTCACCTATTTGGATCGACGGCACCGGCACCAGCACCAGCACATCAACCTATGCGTCCCCAAAGTTTTGGTGGCACACCTGCAAACTATAACCAGATGAATTCACAGTATGGCATACAGATGACTTCTCAAATGCAACAAGCAGGAATGAGTACTGCCACAACTTCTGTGCTTGCGCCTCCTGCTACAGATTCTCTTGCTATAATTTCTCAACCGGCAAATGACAAGTTTGAGACCAAATCCACAGTTTGGGCTGATACCTTAAACCGTGGACTAGTTAATTTGAATATATCTGGATGTGAGTTGAATGACAAAAATTGAATTCTTTGCGTGTCTTTTCTACATGTCACTTCCCTTTTAGAAAGATATTCTAACATCAGTATAATATTTTTTTTCAGCTAAAACAAATCCATTGGCTGATATTGGTGTGGATTTTGATGCTATTAATCGGAAAGAGAAAAGGATGGAAAAACCTAGCCAAAAACCTGTTGTGTCAACTATTAACATGGGTAAAGCTATGGGATCTGGTTCTGGAATTGGCCGGGCAGGTGCAAGTGCTCTCCAAGGTGCACCAAACCCAATGATAGGTACTGGTATGCGAGTAGGCATTGGTGGAGCACCTGGTACAGGCTTGGGCATGGCTGGTGCTGGTGGTCCAGGTATGAGCATGATTCGTGATCCTAGTACTGGAATGGGCATGGGCATGGGAGGTGGTTATGGAGTAAATCAGCCTATGGGTGGCATGGTTGCGGGGATAAACATGAGCATGGCCGGAGGAATGAACATGGGTATGAGAGGAGGAATGAACATGGGTATGAGACCGGGAGTTGCAATGCAGCAGCAGCCAACAGGATTTCCCCAGGGACCAACCATGGGAGGTTATAGTTCTATGTCGGGTCCAGGAGTTTATGGTCAACCACACAATGGTGGCTACCGATGAGAATGAGCAAACATTTATCTTCACGGCAATATTTATTAGGATCCATTTGACGTGAATAGGTTGGATGTTTTATGGCTTTTCTGCATTAAAGATTTGCCTTCAGTTTGCACAGCAAGACTAAAATTTTGGTAAATACCTATATTGTTCCAATGATTTGGCTTGTACAATATAATGTTGTATCCATCCCATTAAAATATTTTTTTTATAGTTTCGTGTCATTTGTAATATGTACGTCAAACAAATATATTTTTCAATTGTCCTTGTGTCGTAGAAGCTGTATATTTTGGCAACCACAACAAGAAGAGTTTCTGAATTCAGGAACAGCTTAAAAGATATACAATCGAAGCCCCTGGGAGTGAAGATTGATTGGAGCACTCGTGTTCAACTGTTGTAAAGTTATATGACCGAAGTAGAATTGCCAATTTTTCTGTTTCGTCAGCGTATTTTGTTATGAGTTATGACATTCCACTTTCGCATATTGTCGAAGTGATGATAAACATGATTTTTGATTTTCTTTGATGAATAGCTTGCATATGTTTATTTTAGAAAAACTTTTCAGGAATATGAAAATAATTACGAACTCTGAACTTTTTTTCCTTTTCAATTCCATAGTTAATTCATCACCAAGCAATAATGGACAGATTATCCATACACAGTGATGTGCTAGGCCTTCACTTGTTTTCGGGGCAGGTCACGGTGGCACTGGTTTTTTTTATTTGGCATATCTTTTTGCTAATTTTTATTTAATTTTTAATAATTATATTTTTATTAGCAATATTCAGACATAACAAATATAATTATCAACTAATTTTTATTTTATATTAAATTCACTCTATGTTAGTTTAATTATGTTTTAAATTTTATTACTTTTAAATTTTAATCAATAAATGATATGCCATTTGAGCATATCTTTTGACCAAAATCTTATCTATACGCATGCCTTTCGGGAGTCTCGTGACAACTACCATAATTTTCAGTTATTTTTCTCAGTTACCTTTTATGTTTTTTTTGTTTTTTTTACTTAATTACATTTATTTATCTATTTATAGTACTAAAAGAAAATTGACCCGGAGGGACGATCTCAGTTGCATATTTGCTTCGCTGGGCTTAATGTTTGAAAGAAATTTGGTGTCAGATATGAGAAAATAAAATTTCTTTTCCTATGTTGAAGAGGTAGATTGTTAGTCACCCTTGTTCTTTTAGCGACGAAAGTGAAGGTTGATAACCCAAAGGTTGATTTACTTAATTTTAGTAATGGACGATGTTCGTAATATTATTTTTTTACTTCACATATCACATATTACATATTCCAGTAAATATATAAAACAGTGATAGCAAATTACGGAAAACAGAGTGAGTGCGGTTGGTATTTTACAACATACTTAAAGGTTAAACATTTTCCGGGTGAGTGTTAAACAAAATTTCCAAGCAAAAATGTTGTATTTCAATCTGTGGGACACTGCTTCACATTATTGTTTGCTAACTGCTTTGCGGCGACTTGAAATTAAGCTGTGACATCCCATCCAAGTGGTACAAAGTCGTGGAACCTTAAATGTTTTTGGTTAGCAGTGTTTTAAGATGGTTATAAGTTCAATAGTTTGAAAACAGTAAGTTACTACATTTTGTATCTTTACGTGGACAATGACATCTTTAAAGTTGTCTTTCTCGGCTTCGTCATTAGGTACTATGAAACCTTTGCAAATATTGGTTGCCCAATAGATTTGTATTTTGTTGTGAACGTTTACTTCTTTGATGAGTTGTACTTATTTTTCTCAATTCTTTTGAGTTCTGTTGGGAAAGTTCCATCACCACCTGACCAACCTGCAGAATAGGATACTTTCACTGTTCGTTGTTTTCATTGAATTTGGTGGATTAAACCAATTATATACTTAGTGTTTTACCTCTTTTATGAGTTGTGCAACTCTTTTTCCTAAAATGGTTCTAATCTGTTAATCTCCGTGGACAACCTCGATGCCCCCTGATTCGTCTGACGCCATACCTGAAATGTTGAACCTGTTTCAGACATGAAATGCAATAAATACAGTGGCCACTCTGTATGCTTTGAAGACATAAAATGGTAAGGGAACAAATACTTCTTCTCTGGGTAAGGTTTTGTGCAATTGCAGCTATTGCGAAACCATTCCTCCTCGTTGGATACTACTTCCTTAGTGTAGCTAGTACACACAACTGAGTACCGGTTCTCTTTCACGTCCACATAGCGTATTGTGACATGAGCAAGGACTTCAATCTATAAAACGAATGGGACAATGTTATTCTCAGTACAACTTTCAAATAAATAAGAGGAAGTAATTTACCTGAATATATGTGGCCCCTAGGTTGGTTATGCCCGACCCTTGAGAAGTTCAGTTTGGTGACGTTTAGGTTTGTCAAATATTTGCTTGACAAATTCAGGATTGCTTAACCCAACAAGGAATTATATGTAATCGCAGTAATAACTCTTTTTTTTTCATTTATAACAACCTTGAATGTAACTTACCTTTTGTGGAGATGTTTAACACTATAGTGGTTCATGTTGATGAAGCATTCAGTTGCTGCTACGCTAGTTAAATCTACTTCCTCTGTTTTTGTTGCATTATTTGATAAGAAATGACTTTGTATGAGAAAAAAATGAAATTGTTGAAGTATTTATAGAAATTAAGTACCGTTCCACACCCGACACGACAACTTGCAATAATGATTATTATTGGTTGTTTATTTGCTTTGAGGAACAAGTTCTCAAATTTCAAAGCATATTGGTCCCAGAATGTGACCTTGATGTTGGAGCTTCAGTTTTATGTAAGAACATTATTTTTGGTTCAATGAAATGTAATGAACAGAGTTCAAAGTAATCATATAGTATTACCTTCCATCGGTAATAGTGAACTTAGACTATTTTTGAGCATGACCGTGTCTATTAACTAAATCAGAAATTGTTACTCTGAATTTAATTATTCCGACGACGTCTACGCAATATAGAAGGAAGGATATAAATTATATGTGAGAAATGTAAATGGTATTTGATTGATGTGTAAAGAATTTGGTGGTAACCTGCCAAGTGAGTAGTTTGTTTACTCATTCCTTTCAGTTTGCTATGATCCACAAAATCAAAAGCGTTTTTCGCAAAAGTTCTGCCATCATCGTCTACTTGTTGAATCTTTGTTCCGGTTGAGAAAATTAACTGTACATCTTTACTTAGACATCTAAACTTGTCCTCCATTTTTTATTCTTGAATATAAAGTTTTTTATTAGGTAATGAATACAACACAAAGGGGTTAATGTATTTTGGATTATTTTTAAGCTTTTTAAACTGTTATGGATGTGGTGAATAAAGTAATCTAACTTGTAGAGATAAAGTGTTTTAACAAAAGTAATAAAACATGCACATGAACACACTATCTTCAAAACTCACTTAATTTTATAATAAAATCAAGTATGTCTTGCTACAAATTTTTGGGTTCTTTGTTGATAAAGAACTCAGCTTCTTTCCTGAGAGAGTTACAAGTTTTTTTGATCTATTTGTTACTACTTAAAACAAAGCATCCAGTGATTACTTTGTAGAACAGTAAACACAGGTTTTACACAACATGTAATAGTATTTACTAAACCCTACTTTAAGTTAACTAAAACTTTCTATTTCTGACTTAGTGTATCTTTGCAAATCGTACATGTCTGTGACTTTACTTTGTCATTTAATCTTGTACTCTTCAAGCTGCTTTTTGTAGATTTTTTAAATCAGTGATTGATTTGTTTGTTGATTGATAATATTGGATCTTTAACTGGTCTGCATTTTATACTTGAGTTTTAAATCGAGGTCTCCAGTTTGAACTATAGAGAACTGACATCTCGATAAGTATAATGACTTATCGAGATCTCTTAGTTCTCTACAAATGTTTTGACTTATCGAGATTTCCGAGTTCTCGAATGTGAACTTGACTTATCGAGATCTATGAGTTCTCGAATATGAACTTGACTTGTCGAGATCTCTGACTTCTCGAATGAGCTTGGCTTGTCGAGGTCTCCAAGTCTTTGCATGTAGAATTAACTTGTTGATATCTCCAATCTTCACATCTTTATTTTGGCTTATCGATATCTCCGAGTTCTCTAATGCAAAAATGACTTGTCGATATCTCCAATCATCATATCTTCATTTTGACTTGTCGATATCTCTGAGACTTCTCTATAAGCTATTTTTGACTTGTCGATAAGTCATTCTGGAGTTCTCGAATGACTTCTCTATTTGACTTGATCTGTGACTTGTAGATTTCTTGACTTAGAACGTTTTTCTCAAAACAGATTTATTCAACTCCAAGCTTCTTCACACTTTCTTTGAGGCATGATCTTCATGATCTTCTTCCAGAGTTTATTCTTAGGCTTGAGACTGTTTACAGAAAAATACTCCAGTATAATTTATTTATACTTCTACAGACTCAAGTAATACAATACAAAATGCAAACTTAGATTATCATATAACTTACTTAGGACTGTCAATTTGACTTAGTCTTGTTATAGTACAGACATGTCTTGCACAATAATCTCCCCCAATTTGTGAGAAGATTGCTTATTACAAATTCATGCCTGGTAACAAGACTAACCCCAAGCTACAATGAACAATAGAACATTACATAAGAATTGACAGAAATAGACCATTTATACATAAAGATTTCTTGAGTTTAACGGATACATTCATTAATCAAACTTCTCATCTCCTATTTCTTTTCTAATGAGGTCCTTTAATTCTACAAACACTTCCAGTTCCTCTATGATTGGTGTTCCTCTTAGAGCTTCTACAAGTTTGAGTTTATCTGCTAATGGATAACTGTTCCAAAACCCAACCCTAAATCTTGAGAATCTGCCAGCCTTGATGTTTAGAAATTGTCCATCCTTGGTAATTCTGCTCATCCCCTTTGCCTTGAGTTCCTCAGATCTTTGTATGTACATTTCTATCTCCTCAATATATTTTCTTTTCATCTCCTCACTTTCAACCTTTTCTCTTTCTCTTCTTTCTTCCCTTTCTACCAACCATTTAGCCTGAACAGATCTCCATGCTTTAGTTGCAGTATCCTTGTCCTTCAGTAATCTTATCACCCTTTTGATCTATGTGGGAGAAAATGTGTCCATTAATTTATTGCCAAGAAATGTGAAGGTTCCATCCTGATAGTAGATTTTTACTTCTCCTAATGTTACAACCCAATCTCTGACCATTTCTTCAGCTAATTATTGAAAGTAGTCTTCATCTGAGGTGAACCGATTTAGAGGTAGAAAATCACTTTGATTGAAATAGTTCGAGATGGCCCTCTCAGTAAGTTACATTTTCTTTGGTTTTCTCCCAACATATTTATAATGAATTTTGGTTGGTGGCTTAACAGAAGGTAGGTTTGAGATTTTCCTTAGAGATGTTTGGCTTGAGGTGATTGGTATTTTCAGTAAGGTGTTAGCAGTTTGTTTGTACAAGAATTTGGGCTTTGAGGTTTGAGGTGGTTCAGTATTTGAGTTTGTTGACTTAGATAGCTGAGCTTGGTTGATATGGATTGGTAGGGCTTTTATGGTTCTGAGGTGTCTTCCTTCTTCTCTATTCTCTTCTCTTCTTATCATCTTGCTTTTTCTCATCCTGCTTCTTTTCTTTGCTACCATTTGCTCTTGAAGTTTGACTTGGATTTGAGCCAGAAGGTGGTTGATCATCTTGCTTCTGTTCATCATCATCCTTGTCATCCTTTAAGTTGAATTGTAAATTTGGCAATATGGTATCAGCATTCACAAGGTATCTGTCAAGAATCCTGATCATCTCTTTATCTTCAATTCTCTTGTTCTTTTTGTGTTTCAGATCAGATTGAAGAGTCATTATCAGCCTCATGTTACCTCTTACACAATTTTTAGGAACAGTGAAGAGTTTGCATTTCTCAGTCTGAGGACATATGTAGGCCAACCCCTTGCTTAAATAGAGATAGGCTTCATGAAAAACATCTATTTGAGCCATCTTGAGTTCATGTAGCAATTGGGTGTCCTCTGGAATTACTGCATGTACTTTATCAATCACTACATCTAGCTCAGATGCTCTCAATTTTTGAATATTGGAGAGAGACACCTGTAGACATCTGTCCAGTCCACAATCATTCATATTTGCTACAATCCGCTTCTCCAAAAAGTTATCAACTTTCACAATCACCACTCTAACAAAGTTGATGTTGTTGGCCTATGCTCTTTTATAAGTGATGTAGTTGTTGTGGAGAGACACCCTTAAAAATGACATAAGTTCATTGAATTCTTGATCTTGACAGGGTCCTTCCGGAGCTTTTAGAAGTCTGTCTTTCCCAACATCTTTTGATAATCGAGCTTTAAATGAGTTTTGACCAGTATGAGTAGTTGATGTCAATTTTCTAGGCTCCTTTGATTTACCAACATCCTTGGATTGTTGAATTCTAGCTTCTATCTCACCCTAGTCTCGGGAATAGGCATGAGTAGGGAAGTTGGTATATAACGACTCGTGTATTTTTATTTTAATTCTATTTTATTTGGAAGTGTAATAAAGGTTTAAGTAAATATATAAAATGTGTATAATGGTTTTTAGCAGCGGTTATTGATTATTATTTAATTAATTATGATTTGTTAATAAGTGGGATTGAATTGTGAGATTTATTAGTGAGTTACATGATTTATTTTGCTTGTAAAAGTGATTTTATGGTAATTTTAATTCCATAAATATTTGGGTTATCTTTAAAATTGGTTTTCTAATTTTCTAATTTCAATAATTATTTTTAGGACTTTATAAAATTGAGAAAACAATATTTCGTTAATTATTCATTTTTAAATGATTTTCTGAGTGTGTTAAATGCTAAAATCCATATTTAATTATGGGAATCTTTAAAAATTATGAAATTTATATTTTATTAAATTCGTATTATACGAAGAATTTTAAAATTATTTTGAAAATTTTTGGGATTTGTTTCACCGCGTGTCATTTCATTATTTGTTAAAAACTGGGTACCAAGAGTACCTTAAGAATTGTTTTAAAATTTTTGAAATTATGTTTTTTTAAACTTCGGGAAATTTCTGAAATTTTAAGAGTATTTCGAGATTTTTCTGATACATTTAAATCGTATTCTGTTTCGTAAAAAAATAAGAATTCGGGTTAAAAATTGAGCCCCTCAGTATTCAGGGATACGTGTTAACAACTTATATTAAGAAGTTAACACGTATCCAATTTTGCAGGACACGTGTTCACAACATCTTACACTCCCTCAACCTTATTCTTTTATCTCGGTTGTTTTTTTTCTTTGCCCTGTGCTCTCGGCTTCTTCTTCTCCGATTCACTTCGTTTCCTTTCCGTTTTTCTTCTTCCTTTTTCCCGGTGATTCTCCGGCCTCCAGTTCCGATCCCAATCGAGTCGTTCCAGGATCGAAGTCAACGTGAAAGCTATTAGGGTTTGTAAAGCATTGCAAGGCAAGTACCCCTGACCATTCTTTTGTGGTTCAGTGTATATGGATAGCTAAATGTTTTATTCTCGTAATGGAACAGAAATGTTTTAAGTTACGTATCCCCTGTAGTTATAAAATTACTGTTTTCGAATTGTTTTCCTGTTTTGGGGAAAAGTAACTTCGAAAGGTACCTGTCTCAAATGAAATGATTTGCGAAATGGATTTTATATGTGTGCTGGCTAGATAAATGATTTTGAAAATGAGATAGGTACAAGTGTTTTTGAAAACTGGATAAAACGGTCAGATATGGGATACATTGGGGCCAGAGTAGGCCTATTGAGGTGGCGTAAGAGGCTAATTCGGTTGCGCGCATTATAAAACCGATTAGTCCAGCAGGTCAGAGACCTAGCTAGTCTCTGAGTTCGGGAACAGGTAAATGGGATGGCAGTTAGAGCCGTCTGATGTTGATAGTCTGATCAGCTGTCTTCACATATCCGCTATGTATCTGATTGGGATTTGTGAATTATATGAAAGCATGATTGATTGATACAGCGGTTTTATAAAATGGTTAGCATGCTAAAATTGGACTCTGGTATTACGCAGCACACTATAATGTTGATTTCATAAAGCATGCTAATTAGTGATATCCAGTTACTTTGATTATCATTATGAAATGTTGATATCGTGATTACAGCTCTGTTCCCATTATTGTTACTTTACTGTTTTAATCTGTTATTCATATTTGGTACTGCTGAGCGATTATGCTCACCCTTGCAAACTGTTATGTACATTTCGCATATGCCTAGAAGATCAGTCAGACCGACCCGTGTTCCCGCCCCTACTGGACCTGGCTCCTCTGAGGTAGTTCGTATCAGACCATGAGGTCTGAAGAGTTGCTGAATAAAGTTAGTATGTCGTAGATAGTGAATAAAGAGTTTATAATATTAAGAATCTGAATTATACTTGAACCTGGATCGGATCTTGGTTTGGGGTCAAGTTAATATATTCTAATAATAATTCTGTTGTTTATATTTTTGGAAATTGTGTTTGGTGACGTCAACTCCTGACCCCGGGGTTGAGGCCGTCACAGTTGGTATCAGAGCTACAGGTTCAAGTCCCTGATTCAGGTTAGAGATTGTATCAAGTAGGTGATAACGTGAGTCTTTAAGTGTGAGTCAACAACTCATATAGAGGAGCAAACCTTTAGAGTCAGTCGAGGGTTCCGACGGCGTTACCTGGCATCTATTAAATGTTTTGATAGAATTGCCTTGACCTGGTTGTGTCTTTCCTGTATATTTGTTATGTTGGCGGTGGCCTATTGCGACTTCGAGTTCTTCATCTCGGGCTTCTGATTCGGATAGCTCAGATACGGAGAAACCCCTTGATGCTGTTGCCGAGGAGACCCCTATACCTCCTCCACCAGTTCCTTCTTATGTACCTCGAGACATTCCTGGATCTGGTCCTCGTCCCCGTTGGGTACGTAGGTCTGTGTCTGCTGTCAGGGATTTCCCTCCTGGCTGCGGTCCCAGTTCTTCCATGATGAGACCTCCGGCACCTCCTGTGGCCCCTAGTGGTATTTCTTCACCGATCCCTTATCATGTGCATAGGGCGGTGAATACTTCCTTTATCAGAGACCAGAGTCCAGAGTTTGCTGCCCAGTTGGACCAGGTACCTATTGCACCATTTCAGGGTATTTCTGCCCCTTCCCCTGAGGTGCGAGCCCGTGTGAGAGCACTGACCCAGATGGCTGTAGAGAGGGCTAGATCCGTTGACCGTTTCATTAGTTCAGAGTTCAGAGCTGTGCAGTATCAGGATCTAATGAACTGGCTAGTGTTTGAGCTAGGTTCCATTGGTGGCAGTGGTAGAGACTAGACAGAGTTGCAGTAGAGGGATGAAGAGCTCAGAGTTGACTTTTAGGAGTTCTGTGGTTATTTACTTTGTATATGTACATTATGTTGCGATAGTTTGTAGTAGGCGAGGCTGTTATGACAGCCAATTTTGGTGTGTATTTGAATGGTTCTTTGTAGTTGGATTTTCAGTTGTACCGGTTGGATTCTATTGGTTATTGTATTGCAGCTGCTTTATCTTGTTTTTCAGTTTTTATATATTGTGCGTTGCTATTATTGTTGTTATTGTTATTGTTGATTCTGTTGCTGGCATTTTTAGATTATAATCATTCACTCAGGATGGATCCAATTATAATGGGGGATGAGAATATTGTCTTAGTGGCAACGCTCTCCTGATGCATGAATATAAACTGCTGGAGCAATCCATTTTCTTATATATATGACTATTATATTTCAGGAGATGCCACTATAGAGAAATTCTCAGCCCAATAACGGATCTGTTGGGGATCCTTCCATGAGTGATTTGATGAACTTGTTGCGTCAGCAGACTGTACAGCTGGCCCAACAGCAATAACAATTCCAGCAGCAGCAGCAACAATTGCAACAACAACAACAACAACAGCAACAGCAGCTCATACAGCAACAACAACAGCAAATCCAACAGCAGCAACTACAAATCCAACACCAGCATGAGATGAGAGGGGCAAATCAAGGTGTTAGTTTTAAGTCTTTTCAAGCAGTGAAGCCCCCAGAGTTTAAAGGAGAAGTAGATCCTGTTGCTGCCAGGATATGGTTAAAGGAAATGGAAAAGGCGTTTGCGCTCACTAAGGTGAGTGAGGATTTAAAGACTGATTATGCTAGTTATTTTCTGAGGAATGATTCGAATTATTGGTGGGAATCTACGCGAGCCCTAGAAGGAGAAGGTCCAGTTCCCTGGGCCAGATTCACAGAATTGTTTTTAGAAAAATACTTTCCAGCCTGTCTCCAAAGTCAAATGGAGATGGAATTTTTGGAGTTGAAACAAGGAAATAGGAGTGTTACGGAATATGAAGCGAAGTTTACGGAGTTGGCCCGTATAGCACCGGAATATGTAAGTTCAGAAGCCCAACGAGCGAAGCGGTTTCAACAAGGGTTGAAGCCAGAAATAAGAAGTGGAGTTGTAGCCTTACAACTCAAGATATATTCTTCGGTAGTTCAGGCTGCCCTGGTGATAGAGAGTGATCAGAAGTTAGCTGCAAAGGAGCAGAGTGAGAAGAAGAGAAAATTTGAAAGTGGACCCGCTAGATCAGAATCAGGAATAGCGAGTCGGAAGTTTCAGCATTGGTTTGGTAGAAATAAGAATAAAAAGTTTAAAGGGCAAAACTTTCCCCAAGTTAAGCCCGGTACAACATCAGTTAACTCTGCCCCGACGAGGATGAGTAAACCAATGGTTGATTGTAAGACGTGTGGGAAAAAACACAGTGGACAGTGCCGAGAGAATGTTAATTGTTTTAAGTGTGGACATAAAGGTCACTATTCCATGGAGTGTAAGTCTGAGATTCAAGGAGTTACTTGTTTTAGTTGTGGCAAAGTGGGACACATAGCTAGGAATTGCAAGTCAGTGACTCAAGGTAATGCGGGAAGGAGTGTGTCTTAAGTGAAAGGAATATGTCCTAAGTCCAATCATGTATTAGGATTTAGGAATAACTTTTATCTGTTTTGATTTCATTGATATTAATAAAAGACTTGTTTTGTTTTTATTACGGGCTCTATCTATTTAAGTGTTTAAATAAGATATACCATAGTTTATAGTAAAGCTTTTTATGGATTATGATGAGATCATAATAGTGAGACCTAAAAGATGATAACTCTAAACTAAAATAGTTCCTGATCATAGGATTACTTACTGGTAATTAATAATCCGCAAAGATCGGTACCGTAAGTCATATGTCATAGCCTATTTGTATATTCGAGGATTCAACTCAACTCAAATAAGAATGTAATAAGTAAATAGTGGATCTACCGTCAGAGAGATCTCGCAAAGTAATATCTGTCAAAGGATTCAGAAACAAGGTTCATCTACAGACTTGAGGAGTTAATTCACTGGAAGAAGTTCAAGAAATTGATCATGCCTCAGTGATATAAATCAAGATCGTGGAATTAATCAAGTGACAGAGATCTCGTCAGGGTATCGATAAATTACAAGGATTTAATCTGAAGAAAATCAAGAGTATCAAAGTCAAGACATGAAGAAACATCACGGAAGTTAGTCACTCATGAACCAGACAGTACATCGAGTGTCAACGTTGAAGTGGTGGAATTGATTCATAATTTTCAGTAATTTTCAGAAGATTTACAGAAGAATGGATGCTGCTCAAGGTTAGTATTAATTCTCTATTAATTAATTAAGTTATATAATTTAATTAAGAAAATAAATTATATCTGCAAAGATTAATTTATTTGATTAATTGAATTAATTGATTAATTAATTCAGAATTAATATTAAGGCTTTTCAGAATTTTTAATTGGTTAAAATCTGTTTTAATTCCAAAAAGACAACTGATTGTATTAGTATGACAATCGGTATGACAATCAATAGTCATACCGAAAGTCATGCTAATTCAGTGGATTGTCTTACCAGAATTATTATTAGAATAAAATCACTTATTAATTCAGCAAAAACAATCTGCTTGAACTACTATGACAATCGGTATGACAATTGATTGTCATACCGAAAGTCTTGCTAGTTCATTCTGATTGTCTTGCCAGTTCTAAACAATAGTCCTACCGATTGTCTTGCTGAGCTCAGGATTGTCTTGCCAGTTCAATTCTGTTCTGTTGATTAAAAAGAAGCAGACAAGCAGCAGTTTTAAAGAACTCAATCAATCCAACACACAAGTGAAGAACAAGAACACAGCAGCCGCAGCAAATATTTCATTTTTCATCTGCTTATTTCAAAGATCAATTTCTAGATTGCAAAGTTAAATCCAATCAACTAGAAATCTTTATCTTGTTCTTGTCTAACAATCTAGCGGATCAAAATCCCTAGAACTTAATCTCAAATCGCGTTTAGCATTTGATTCTAATTATTGCAAAAATAGAAAAAGTTCATGTCGAATTTATTCTAAATTTGTGATAATTGATTTGAGATTAATCCCTTGTAATCGATACAGTTGTTGTAACACCTTTCAAGTTTAATAAAAGTTTTAGTTAACTTGAATTTTGTTTCACATTTTTTATTCCGCATTTATTCGATTATTCGATTATTTGGTACTGTTTGTATTCAACCCCCCCTTCTACAAATACATTGGGACCTAACAATTGGTATCAGAGCCTTCTGATTAACGAACAAATCAAGATCCTAGACTTTTGTGATTTTTCAACTCTTTGAATTTTTATTCATTCAAAAATTCATAATGACTTCACATAAAGTTGGAACCGTTAAAATTCTACAATTTGATAAAGAGAATTATATTATGTGGAAGAAGAAGATGCTCTTGTTTTTACAAGTTGCAAATCCTAAATATTCAAGCTTGTTAAAGAAGGGTATAAAAACTCCGATGGTTATTGAACCGGAGGTAATAATAGATGATGTGGTGACTATTAAAGCTAGAACCTATCCAAAAGAGCCCGAAGATTTTACTCCTGCTGAGAAGGAAGAAGCCTCCTTGGATGCCAGCCTTCAATTAATATTAATTGATTCCCTTGATCCCTTGATGAACAGACATGTGATGAACTGTAAAAATTCTAAACACATGTGGGAAACTATTGAGGTAATTAATGAAGGCACAGAGGAAGTTAGGGAGAACAAGTTGGAAATCCTAACCTCTGAATATGAACATTTCAAATCAAATCCAGGAGAAAGAATTACTGAAGTGTTTGAGAGGTACAATGCATTGATCAACAACCTGAACATCAATGGAAAGTATTATTCAATCAGGGAGGTCAACAAAAAGTTCCTTTTAACACTGCCAGCTCATCTTGAACATAAAATCACTGCCATTAGAGAAGCTAGAGATCTGAGTGAGATTTCTTTGGACAGGCTCTATGGAGTGTTAAAAACCTATGAGTTGGAGCAGATTCAACAGAAGGAAGTCTACGGGAAGGATAGAATGGTCAGCACATCTACTGCACTTGTAGCTGAAGGTCAACAACAACAACAATCTCAACAATTAGAAAGAATGGTACAGTGTTCCAAGGCTGAGGAAAATATGTTAGTAGCAGAATATGATCCTCCTACTACAAATCAATCAAGTGATGATTTTTATTCCTTGGAAGAGCTGGAGCAATTGGAAGACGAGTCAATGGCCCAAATTGTCAAGAGATTCTCCCATGTCAGATTCAAGAGGAATCCCAAGCTTAAGTACAAGTCCAACTACAACAAATTCCAGAAAGGTGGATCTTCATCCTCTAACACCAGCAGTGGTGGATACAAAACAAGGATGGTTGATCGAAGCACCATTAGATGCTATAACTGCAATGAGTTGGGACACTTTGCCACAGAATGTAGGAAGCCAAAGCAAGTAAGAAAGAACTCTGAAAAGGCTTATCTGGCAAAGGGAAGAAGCTGGGATGATACTGAAAGTGAAGATGAAGAAGAAGGAAATCTTGCTCTTATGGCTATTGATGAAAAAGCTTCATCCTCAAGAATAGAGGTAAAACTTTCTGATGCTGAAATGATTTATCATCTAAGAGGTAACTTAGATTGTGCACGTCGTGATAATGAACTGTTAAGTTTACAGATCACAGACCTTGAGAAAGAGGTCAATGAATTAAGACTTGTGCACATTAATCAAGACAAATTAAAAGAACAGGTATCTTTTCTAGAGAATAGAGTTGACTGTTATAGAAAACTCGAAACTATTCTCAAAGACAAGATCACCGGTCTTGAGACTAAGGTTAGAGCCTACTTCAATTCTTGTTCGAAGGCTAAAGAGTTCTACAGTAAGCAAGCTGTTAATCAAACATCTGGAATAGGTTATGATTACAATGCTGCTATTGGAGAATTAGGCATAAACTCCCCTCCTCATGTCTGTGCTAAAGGGAGGGAAGTACCACATGTGCTTAAGGGTGTTGATGAACCCCTCTATAAAGCATCAATTGTTGAACCATTTGATGCGACCTCTTCTGTTATTCAAGAAGAAATACGTGCTGAGGATCATGCTTATGAGAAGATTGTTTCCAAGTCATGTGAGTCGAAAGTTCCAGTCAAAGTTGTGAAAGCAACTGAGATTAACTCAGACACACATGAGTTAGATAACAATAATGCCATGTCTACCATGCATAAATTGCCTGCTGTTAATCACTCTCATAGAGCATGTAGTATTGCTAATTGTATGTCTTGTGCTTTTAATATGATGTATGCTTATTTTAATGGTAAGCATGTGTCTAATGATAAGACTACTCCTCGTCAGCATGTGAATAACAAGAAGCATGATAGGTCTAAGACTGCTAGTCCTTCTAAGGCTAGAAAGGAGACATTTGTGCCTAAGCTTAAATAGAAATTTGTTAAGGATGTTTACAAGGTCAAATGTTCAGTCAGTGAGAAAGTTGAGACCATTAAAGTTAAAAATGTTGTTTTGCCTGACAAAGGACAATTCTACAAGTATGCCGGGCCCAACCAAGTTTGGGTTCCGAAGAAGGTCTAATCCATTTGTAGTGCAGGGTATTAAACAGGTGTAACCGGTAGTGTGGATTCTTGATAATGGATCATCAAGACATATAACCGGAGATAGAGCCCTGCTATCAAATATGGATTGAGAAAGCTGCCCCCCTGATTACCTTTGGAGATAACAGCAAAGGTTTATCTGAGGGATATGGCTATTTGCAAGCTGGGAATGTTATCATTGTAAATTTGTATATTGTGCTAGGTTATTATCAGGAAGCAGTATCTAACATATAGCACCAATGACGAGACTTGAGAATATTATGACATATCAGGCACCTGCTACACATTACACTTGGAATTGGACTCTAGTAAGATGTGTACAAGTGTACTCCTGGTTGGTGAGTCAAAAGAGGAAGTCAATGCACCACAGTTCATGGACTTTGCAACTGCAGATCTATTGGACTATGCAATCTCTTCTTCACAATCTCACTTCAGGTTGGTATGAACTAGTGTACTACTCAAGCAATCGTCAAGAACATGGTATGGCACTCTAACTGAAGTTATTGTTTAATATGAACTAGTAGAGTCGTCATATTTTTAACTCTCTTATCATTAGGCACAATCATATTGTTTTATATGTGCAATGATATATTGTTATGCAACATAACAATTAGTATCTAAAGTACTTGACAAGTATCGGTCAATGATATTTTGTTAACATTATGTTGCAGATATTTGTAAGCTTTTGACATGAATGAGAATTACTTAGACTTTACCCTAAGTGATCAATGTTTTATCAAAAACTCATTCATATTGAAAAACAAAATCAAACTTCTTTCTACATTAGTGATTTCTTATTTCATGTAAAATCTTTTGAAATCACTATTGTAAATCATTTTATCTCTCTATAGTGACATATGTTCTGTGTTACAGGTTCAGTCTCCAATGACTTTCTTTCATTGACAGTCATGAGGTTGAAAACCCACAACGTCTATCCCAGACTGTAAAGACAAACACAAAAACAGAACCAACCAACACTCTCTTACCACTAAATGTAGTATGAATGAGCGTGTGGGAGATAGTGCCTTAGTGCACCACATAAGGAAGGTTCTGTAGTCAACCCAGTAGCTCTGTCTCCTACATAGATGAGTAGTATTTAAACCGAGACAACTGCTAGCCCCCATACATCTTCTCAAAAAGATGTAATGACTGAAAAGGCACAAAAACAGTTACTAGATTCATTCTCTCAACAGGGTGTGTCTATTGAATTTTGCCTGTCGGCCAAGGCATCAGATGTAGTGTCACCACTTCAAATATAAACAATTATTGATGCACAAGGAGAGGTTACACACACAAAGGATGAGTTGACGGAAACAAGAGTTTCGACCATTTTAAGGTCAGATTCGATTGTTTAAGGTTCGTTAATGGACCAATTGCCTTTACAGGTGTTAGCAGAGGATACTGATCCAAAAGCCATATGTCAGTGGTCAATGTCTACCTCCCCAGGCTTAAATCCCCTGGATGCATCTGCGGATAGTGGATCTGACATAGGTGCAGATCGGCAACTTGTTGACAATGATTCAGATATTACCTGATGAGTCACAAGGAAATGTCTTCACATACATTAGAAGGGAACTTTGATCTTTATGCTAAATTCGTTGGATCATTATTTATCTTCCCAGAATTCAAATCTGGAACCCTAAAAGGGAAACTAGCAACTTGTAGATTATGACTTAGATTCATCTGACGAGTTTAACAAGGATGGGGATATGTGAACTCCCATTGCACCACCTGTGACCTCCTTAAGGATGGCTAAGGTGATTTTCCTTGCAGGTACAGCTGATTTTTGGAGCTATGAGAGGAGTGATACACTTGTGAGAATGAGTGTAAACACGAGTGGAGAGAAGAGTGAAACACATGTGAGGTACACTAAAACACAATCACACACTCACAGTGAGGAAGAAAGAGAAACTACTTGTTGTTTCATTTCCAACCAAGTGAAATATGAGAACTCCTTCAGACGACGGCATACATTCCTTCTTTAAGGGGGAGATAAAAGCTTAAGTAATAGTTTGGAGGATTCCTCATCTAAGGGGGAGAAATAGCAGGGAGGAAGAAAAAGATCAAACATGTACACTACACCACACCATTGTTGTTTGTAACTACGGATCCTATTGTACGGGAGAGGTGGTAAACACAAGGTGATTTTCTAGTAAGGGAAGAATCTGTTAGGGGAGTACCATTGGTTTTTATCTGCGGATCCTATTGTACGGGAGAGGTGGTAAACGAAGGTGATCTTCTTTAATCAGTTGATTCTCATAGGGGGAGAAGCAAGAAAGGTATACGCTTCTCAACAGGAAATGTGGTTGTACAAATGAAGATGGAACTACTTGAAGATATGTTCAGTCTAGAGGAACATCTACTTGGAATCTGGAAAATGTTAAATCTAGTCCAGAACTTTTCTACTATTTACTTTGCATTTCAGTTTATATCTTTTTCTTATTTGTTAGTTGAGTTATCCTCTAGGTATTTGTGTGTCATTGTCTAACAAACAAATAGGGGGAGATTGTAAGTCATATGTCATAGCCTATTTGTATATTCGAGGATTCAACTCAACTCAAATAAGAATGTAATAAGTAAATAGTGGATCTACCGTCAGAGAGATCTCGCAAAGTAATATCTGTCAAAGGATTCAGAAACAAGGTTCATCTACAGACTTGAGGAGTTAATTCACAGGAAGAAGTTCAAGAAATTGATCATGCCTCAGTGATATAAATCAAGATCGTGGAATTAATCAAGTGACAGAGATCTCGTCAGGGTATCGATAAATTACAAGGATTTAATCTGAAGAAAATCAAGAGTATCAAAGTCAAGACATGAAGAAACGTCACGGAAGTTAGTCACTCGTGAACCAGACAGTACATCGAGTGTCAACGTTGAAGTGGTGGAATTGATTCATAATTTTCAGTGATTTTCAGAAGATTTACAGAAGAATGGATGCTGCTCAAGGTTAGTATTAATTCTCTATTAATTAATTAAGTCATATAATTTAATTAAGAAAATAAATTATATCTGCAAAGATTAATTTATTTGATTAATTGAATTAATTGATTAATTAATTCAGAATTAATATTAAGGCTTTTCAGAATTTTTAATTGGTTAAAATCTGTTTTAATTCCAAAAAGACAACTGATTGTATTAGTATGACAATCGGTATGACAATCAATAGTCATACCGAAAGTCATGCTAATTCAGTGGATTGTCTTACCAGAATTATTATTAGAATAAAATCACTTATTAATTCAGCAAAAACAATCTGCTTGAACTACTATGACAATCGGTATGACAATTGATTGTCATACCGAAAGTCTTGCTAGTAAATTCTGATTGTCTTGCCAGTTCTAAACAATAGTCCTACCGATTGTCTTGCTGAGCTCAGGATTGTCTTGCCAGTTCAATTCTATTCTGTTGATTAAAAAGAAGCAGACAAGCAGCAGTTTTAAAGAACTCAATCAATCCAACACACAAGTGAAGAACAAGAACATAGCAGCCGCAACAAATATTTCATTTTTCATCTGCTTATTTCAAAGATCAATTTCTAGATTGCAAAGTTAAATCCAATCAACTAGAAATCTTTATCTTGTTCTTGTGTAACAATCTAGCGGATCAAAATCCCTAGAACTTAATCTCAAATCGTGTTTAGCATTTGATTCTAATTATTGCAAAAATAGAAAAAGTTCAAGTCGAATTTATTCTAAATTTGTGATAATTGATTTGAGATTAATCCCTTGTAATCGATACAGTTGTTGTAACACCTTTCAAGTTTAATAAAAGTTTTATTTAACTTGAATTTTGTTTCACATTTTTTATTCCGCATTTATTCGATTATTTGGTACTGTTTGTATTCAACCCCCCCTTCTACAAACACATTGGGACCTAACAGGTACATACTATGCTTGCTTCATTATGAAGGATGTCTGTTCTCATAGACATTTGTGTGGTGACAGTATGTAGGTGCTTATTATAGAATAAGTTCACTGAACATGACTCGCCCAGCTGAACAACTGATGGAGTTCACTCACGTGTCAGCAGTTGTTCACATAGTGATAGTTGTACAAGTATCCTTAGACTTGAGGTCATCATAGTCATCTTGTGTACACTGAACTATGCTTTGGTTTAGTTCTTAGTCTCCAGGGACAATTATTAGGGCTCTACTGGGTATAGGAATTTGTACACGAAGATAGTGTATGATCAATAAAGGATCTACCCCTTCCAGTGAAGGAAGCGAATGTTCAAGGCTGATCCACTTATGCTAGTTCAGGAATCTCTGGCCAGAGTGAATGAAATTAGAAAGGAGTTTCTGATTTGCATAGAACTAAGCATAGTAAATGGTAAGCAAGTGATTAAATTAGACAGGCTTGACACGAGATCCATGCCTTGTATTTAATCGGGACATTGTAGGGTAGAAGGAGTTTATTGTACGTTAACTATTCACTGAATAGGTTCTTGGTATTCTAAGCAGTGAATTCGTATTATCCGGATAGTCGCGATATGCTGAGAAGTATCCCTCACGATGTAGAATAAATATGATTAATTAATTAATTATATTTAATAAATTAGAGAATTTATATAAATAATGATAAAATAGTTTTATTATTATTTATTTCTACTACCGGCTTAATATTGAACCTACAGGGTCACACCATAAAAAGAGAATGATTTAATGGTGGAGGAATTAATTAATAATGGCTGATAATTATTTATTTATGAAATAAATAATTAAATGGCAAATTTAATAATTGATTAAATGAGATTTAATTGATTATAAATTAATTAAGAAAAGTTCTTAATATTATTAATTAATAATTTAATTTTTGGAAATTAAATCAGGAGAGAGAATTATTTCTAAAGTGTTTAGAAAAAGGATTAATAATTAAAAGGTGTTTTAATGAGAATAATAAATGGGTTAATAATAATAATATTTTGTGGGAAAATTTTAGCTGAAAATTTTGCCTATAAATATACTATTATAAACCCTATTTTTATTCTAACCCAAAACCCCAAAATTTTAAAAAACCTAATTCTCTCCACCTCCTCCCCCTCCTTAACGTCGATTTCTTGGTGGATACCGGTGGAGTGCTTCACGTTTGAGGAGCAGCTGCTAAGGATCTCCGATCGTTGCTTTTGGATCGCATATTAAAGGTTAGTAATCGATCCCTATGTTTTAATCACGATTTATATGCTTTTATTTGGATTTTATATGTGTAAAAGTGTTTTACCATGCCTCCGCTGCAATTAAAATCCAACAATGGTATCAGAGCATAGGTTGTATGCATATAGATCTGTGGTAAAAAGTTCAGAATTTTATGTGCTTGTATGAATTAATTATGATTTTTACGAGTTATATTATGGATTAATTTTGTCTGATGAGAAATCGTTTCTCAGAATAATTTTGAATGTTGATCTGGGTTCTACAAGTGTTGTAGATCGTCTGGGTATTTTTCTTATAATTTTATGATGTATAGATTATTTATTATGAATTTTTGAAGTTGTTTTGTTAAAAATTCGTAATTAAATAAACATATATATATTTATATTATTTGTTAGTATGTATATATATATTTGTACTGCTGCTGTGTTGAATGCTGATGGCAAAGAAAGAAAAGGACGGCGGCACGTTGTTCGAGAAGTGTCAGACAAACGGCGACTGTCACAGAGAAAAAGGACCGCGCGACTGGCGCGCGCGCGTGGGGCTCACGCGCTGGCGGGCCACGCGCGGCGCGTGCCGGACACGCGCTGGTCAACGTGCTGACGTCATGCTAACATCATTAGATGATGTCATGCTGGCGTTAGCATAGGGGTTAGGGCGCGTGAAGCGCGTGTGGCGTGTGGAGCGCGTGGTCAGGTGTCAGATATGCGCCTGACAGCGCGTGTGCGCGTGTCGGCGCGTGGGATTGCTTCTCGGGGCGCGTGAGGGCGCGTGGGAGCTCAGAATTGGGCGTTTTTGGTGTCGTTGGATTCATCTTTTCGAGACGCTTCTAATGGTATATTATATGATATTTTATGAAATTGTTTCATACTGTTTATAGCTAACAGAAATATTTTAAAGCTGTTTTTGACTATTTTAATTGCTTTTAAATGCTTCATGTGATACATAGAGATGTATAATGCTTAGACCAATATGCTAGATGATGTAACATGCCTACCTTGATGTTTATTTATGTTGATATATGTGATATATGCTTAGTTTATCATGCGATGATAGATTTAGGTGAACTTAAATGAACATAAGGCGCTTGTTAGACAATCTAGTATAGTGAAATTGTTTCATAACCTTAATAATAATATTATGAATACAATCATGAGATTCTTGTGTTTATGAAACATGTAATTGAATATAAATTTTCGATATGAAAGAAAGGATGATTCTGTCAACAACAGATTTCTATCTGTAAGAAAGGGTTATTAAGTGACGCCTCTTGACAATGCTCCACCCAATCTGGGAATCATCTGATTATTGATTATTGATTTGAAATATTTAATTTAAAAGGAAGAATTTCTTTATAATATGATTATGATTGTAACGTAATATAATCCCTCTAAAATTAAATAATATCAAGTAGTAATTGGCCAATGATACAACGGGCTTGTGTCGGTCATAGCCTTCCAACATGATAGAAAGTAGTTCTTATTTTTGAATCATTGTCGGTTCGTGCTACAGCCGAGGGATTTGATTTCGAAATAAGAAATACTTGTCTATTGCATAGAGATGTGTACATTGAATAAGAATCTAAAGGTCGGTACGTGCCACAGCCGTGGACCTTTGGGGACTGATTCAATTGTACGGAATGTTGGGTTAGACTTGACTTAGAATATTGAGTTTGTCGTGCCACAACCGGGACTCAATTATTCAAGAGGCTAAAGTTTGATTAGGGAATAACATAAGATGTAATTGACAAGAGTTGTCTGCCTATTGAACATTACATGGCGGTTCGTGCTACAGCCGGGGTTGTGTAATGGAATGTAGGATCCCTATTCCCACTAGCATTATGAATGCTTAATTTTTCACGTAGGGGGTTGAATAAATTAGATAAACTAGTGGGAGCCACTTATGAATAAAGACCCGATTCATATAGTGTTTTGAAATGAAATTGAATATTTGCTAAGTGTTGTTATGTGTTTATCATTTACAGATTTACAATATACATTATGTCTTCTGCACTATCACTCAGGAGCATACTAGATGCTCACAAGTTGACTGGTCCTAATTATGCTGACTGGCTTCAAAACTTGAGAATTGTTCTCAGGATTGAGAAGCTGGAATACGTGATTGACTCACCTAAGCCTACTGAACCTGCTAGTGATGCACATAATGATGAACATGTTGTGTATCGTAAGTGGGTAGATGATGCAAATATTGCTCAATGCATCATGCTAGCTTCCATGAACATTGAGCTACAGAAACAACATGAGCATATGGATGCTCACAATATCCTCATGCATCTACAAGAGTTGTATGATGTGGCGGGGAGGACAACTTGATATGAGATATCGAAGGAGTTGTTCGGTTGTAGGATGTCTGAGGGATCATCTGTGAATGACCATGTACTTAAGATGATCAGTTTGATTGAACGTCTTGGACAACTTGGTTTTGCCATGGATGGGGAGCTGAGCTAAGGCCTGGTCTTGCAATCGCTTCCGAGTTCGTTCTCACAGTTTGTTGTGAACTTTCACATGAATAAGTTGGATGTCAGCTTGCCTGAACTCCACAACATGTTGAAGACTGCGGAATCGAATTTCCCCCCTAAGAAGAGTTCTGTTCTTCTAATTGGTGAAGGTTCCAATCCTAAGAAAAGGAAGAGGAACCCTTCCAAGAAGAAGAAAGTAGGTGAGAAAATGCCGGTTTCACCAAAAGCTGAAGACCCCAAGAGCAAAGTTGTTTGCTTTCACTGTAACAAGGTGGGGCACTGGAAGAGGAACTGCAAGGTTTACCTTGCAGAATTGAAAAAGATGAAGGGTAGTGAGACTACCGCTTCTGATTCAGGTATGTTCATGATAGAAGTGAATATGTCATTAAATCAAATTTCTACTTGGGTATTAGATACCGCCTATGGTTCTCATATCTGCAATTTGTTGCAGGGACTAAGGAGAAGTAGGACTCTTGAGGAAGATGAGGTGATTCTACTGATGGGAAATGGAGCAAGAGTTGCTGCTAAAGATGTAGAATCATTTCATTTACATATGCCTACGGGCAAGACTATTGTTTTAAATAATTGTTATTTTGTTCCCTCGATTGTAAGGAATATTATTTCTATTCCCATGTTAGACTTGGCTGGATTTTCATTTATTATTGAGAATAATGAATGTTCTATTCTTAGAGATAATATTCTTTATGGACGTGGTGCTTTAAATAATGGTCTGTATATATGTGACATAATTTACTTCAGATTGAACAAACTAATAAAAGAAAAGGGATGATGAAAATCTCACTTTATAGTGGCACTGCAGTCTCCATTTAGTAGACATGGAGAGAGGGTTGCAAATTTGCTAGGAATGGTACACACAAATGTATGTGGACCAATGTCTACGCAAGCCATGGGTGGATTTTCATACTTCATTACTTTCATGGATAATAGATCTAGATTCGGATATGTGTTTGATGAAACACAAGTCTGAAGCCTTTGAAAAGTTCAAAGAGTATAAGTATGAAGTGGAGAAACAAACCAAACATAGTATTATAACTCTTCGATCAGATCGAGGTGGTGAATACTTTAATGGAGTGTTTCTAGATTATCTCAAAGTAAATGGTATAGTCTCCCAGTGGACGCCTCCAGATTGGTATCTGAAAGGAGAAATCGAACTTTGTTAGACATAGTTCGGTCCATGATGAGCTATGCAAATCTTCCAGTATTCCTATGGGGTTACGCATTGGAAACCTCAGCATATTTACTGAATAAGGTGCTTTCCAAATCTGTTCCTCAAACTCCGTATGAGATATGGAAAGAAAGGAAACCGAGTCTTAAACATGTTAAGATTTGGGGATGTCCAGCTTATGTCAAGTAAGTTGACCCAGATAAGCTGGAATATCGATCCGTAAAATGTAGTTTTGTGGGATATCCTAAAGAGACTTTAGGGTATTACTTTTACACCGATCATCGGGTGTTTGTCTCCAGACATGCTACCTTCTTGGAAAAGGAGTTTATCCTTGAAGGAAATAGTGGGAGCAAAATTGAACTTGATGAAGTTCAAGAAGCACAAACTACTACGGATCAAGTGGAAACACCTGTTCTGACTGAACAATCTTCTGTGGAATAGCCCATTCGTAGGTCAGGGAGAGTGTCTCACCAACCTGAGAGGTAATATGGCCTTGTCATTGAGAATGACAATGAGTTATCGATCATTGATGATGATGACCCTGTGACCTATAATGAGGCTATGAGTAGTGTTGACTCAGAGAAATGGCATAGTGCCATAAAATCCGGAATGAAATCTATGTATACGGGATACAAAAGAATGATTAGAGCAAATGGCCAGGTGGAGACCTTTAAGGCCAGGCTTGTGGCAAAGGGATTCAAACAAAGGCAATGGATTGACTTTGATGAAACCTTTTACCTGTAGCCCTGTTATAATCAGTTCGGATTTTGCTTGCGAATGCTGCTTACTATGACTATGAGATCTGGTAAATATCCAAATGGTTTTCTTTCCAAGAGAAATGAAAACCTAGTGTGTAAGCTGCTGTGAACCATATGTGGTTTAAAGCAAGCTTCTCGTAGATGGAACATCCATTTTGATGAGACAATCAAAGAGTTTGGTTTTATGAAAGACGTAGGTGAACCATGTGTCTACAAAAGGGTTAGTGGGAGCGCGATAACATTTCTTGTGTTGTATTGAAATAGAGTTGACACACATAACAACATAGCAGACCCACTCACAAAGCTACTTTATGAAAGTCACTTTGATCGTCATAAAGACTAGATGGGTATTAGATACCAGAGTGATTGGCTTTAGTACAAGTGGGAGATTGAAAAGAATATGTCCTAAGTCCAATCATGTATTAGGATTTAGGAATAACTTTTATCTGTTTTGATTTCATTGATATTAATAAAAGACTTGTTTTGTTTTTATTACGGGCTCTATCTATTTAAGTGTTTAAATAAGATATACCATAGTTTATAGTAAAGCTTTTTATGGATTATGATGAGATCATAATAGTGAGACCTAAAAGATGATAACTCTAAACTTAAATAGTTCCTGATCATAGGATTACTAACTGGTAATTAATAATCCGCAAAGATCGGGACATACTATGCTTGCTTCATTATGAAGGTCTGTTCTCATAGACATTTGTGTGGTGACATGGGAATGAAGTCGAGGATTGCGGCTCCGCTACTTCTTGTAAAAAGAAGAGTTTATGTTCTCCTACTTCCTATAAAGGCATACCAAACACAACCAGCAAATACAGAGAGGTATATACATTTAGTGACTACTTACGGCTATTTATTCATATGCATTTGTACTAATTAAGTTCGTTCTTAATTTGCAGGATAAGAAGGTACATTGGCGTGCCACCCCTTTTGAGAAAAGATTGGAGAGAGCTCTAGAAGGCGGCAGTGCTGAAGCTTGATTGTTTCTAGCAATTTTTTTGGAATGGTTTTTGAGCCTCTCTTCTATGCATATGTAGTCTATTTAGTCCATATACCCGATACTTATGTTCAAGAATTGTAAGAAAGTTTTTGGGTGAATTTTTTGTTCATATATATTCTATTGGATCTTATTTCGAATCAAGCAACATGTTTGCTATCTGTTTGTGCAATTTTATGAATGTGCTAGAAGTGCATTGTACTGAATGGTGCTAGAACTGCATTGTACTGGCGTATGATCTGACAGTTTATAATGTTTCGAGTTTCTGGGCTCTCTCAAAACTCAGAATCTTATTTGTAGTTTCTGGTCTGTATTCTGTGCACAAGGCTTTATGTCAGCAGTGTCCAGATTTTTTTGGATATTGTTCAATGGATCAACTCTGAACATGACTCGCCCAGATGAACAACTGATGGAGTTCACTCACGTGTCAGCAGTTGTTCACATAGTGATAGTTGTACAAGTATCCTTAGACTTGAGGTCATCATAGTCATCTTGTGTATACTGAATTATGCTTTGGTTTAGTTCTTAGTCTCCAGGGACAATTATTAGGGCTCTACTGGGTATAGGAATTTGTACACGAAGATAGTGTATGATCAATAAAGGATCTACCCCTTCCAGTGAAGGAAGCGAATGTTCAAGGCTGATCCACTTATGCTAGTTTAGGAATCTCTGGCCAGAGTGAATAAAATTAGAAAGGAGTTTCTGATTTGCATAGAACTAAGCATAGTAAATGGTAAGCAAGTGATTAAATTAGATAGGCTTGACACGAGATCCATGCCTTGTATTTAATCGGGACATTGTAGGGTAGAAGGAGTTTATTGTACGGTAACTATTCACTGAATAGGTTCTTGGTATTCTAAGCAGTGAATTCGTATTATCCGGATAGTCGCGATATGCCGAGAAGTATCCCTCACGATGTAGAATAAATATGATTAATTAATTAATCATATTTAATAAATTAGAGAATTTATATAAATAATGATAAAATAGTTTTATTATTATTTATTTCTACTACCGGCTTAATATTGAACCTACAGGGTCACACCATAAAAAGAGAATGATTTAATGATGGAGGAATTAATTAATAATGGCTGATAATTATATATTTATGAAATAAATAATTAATTGGAAAATTTAATAATTGATTAAATGAGATTTAATTGATTATAAATTAATTAAGAAAAGTTCTTAATATTATTAATTAAGAATTTAATTTTTGGAAATTAAATCAAGAGAGAGAATTATTTCTAAAGTGTTTAGAAAAAAGGATTAATAATTAAAAGGTGTTTTAATGAGAATAATAAATGGGTTAATAATAATAATATTTTATGAGAAAATTTCAGCTGAAAATTTTGCCTATAAATATACTATTATAAACCCTATTTTTATTCTAACCCAAAACCCCAAAATTTTATAAAACCTAATTCTCTCCACCTCCTCCTCCTCCTTAACGTCGTTTTCTTGGTGGATACCGGTGGAGTGCTTCACGTTTGAGGAACAGCTGCTAAGGATCTCCGATCGTTGCTTTTGGATCACATATTAAAGGTTAATAATCGATCCCTATGTTTTAATCACGATTTATATGCTTTTATTTGGATTTTATATGTGTAAAAGTGTTTTACCATGCCTCCGCTGCGATTAAAATCCAACATCAAGGACCAGCAACCAGTACTGCGAGAGCTAGGACTTTTAAGATGACCCAAAAGTCTCCAGTTCATGATTCTGATGTGGTTGCAGGTACGCTTATTCTTAATTCCGTACCTGTTAACGTTTTGTTTGATTCGGGAGCGTCCAAATCTTTTATATCTGTCAATTGTGCGAATAAGATGCAATTGATGCTAGAAGACTTAGATTAACCCTTAACTATAGAAGTGGCTAATAAAGATAAAATACCTGTAAAACAATTTTGTCGTAGTTGTTCCCTAGAGATTTCGGGGTATATGTTCCCTGTTGACTTAATACCTTTCGAGTTGGGAGACTTTGATGTTATTTTAGGTATGGATTGGTTATCTCGATATAAGGCAAATATTGATTGTAAGAAAAAGAGAGTTGTTCTGTACACCTCAAATAATAGAAGGATCAGTTACCAAGGGCAGAGGCAAGATAGGAAGTTTCTCTCAGTGATGCAAGCAAGAAAATTGCTGAGACAAGGATGTGAAGCGTACTTAGCTCATGTAGTGGAAACGAAGAAAGAGACCCCTATTTTGGATGACATCCCTGTAGTAAGAAGATTCCCTGATGTTTTTCCAGAAGAATTACCAGGATTGCCACCTGATCGTGAGATAGAGTTTTCCATTGATTTGATACCTGGAGCTGAACCAGTTTCTAAGGCTCCATACAGAATGGCCCCGATTGAAATGAAAGAATTGGCTAAGCAACTTCAGGAGTTATTGGATAAAGGAGTTATTCGACCCAGTGTTTCCCCGTGGGGTGCCCCAGTGTTATTTGTGAAGAAAAAGGATGGAAGTATGAGGTTGTGTATTGATTACAGAGAGCTGAATAAGTTGACGATAAAGAATAAATATCCCTTGCGGCGGATCGATGATTTGTTTGACCAGCTTAAGGGAGCATGTTACTTTTCAAAGATTGATTTAAGGTCCGGCTACCACCAATTGAAGATAAATCCCTTGGATATCCCCAAGACTGCATTGCGAACAAGGTATGTCCATTACGAGTTTCTAGTAATGTCGTTTGGATTGACGAATGCGCCAGCAGCTTTCATGGATTTGATGAATAGGGTATACAAGGAGTATCTGGATAAGTTTATTATTGTATTTATTGATGACATCCTCATATATCCAAAGAATCCAGAAGATCACGCGGTGCATCTGCAGATTGCCCTTCAAAAGTTAAGAGAAAAGCAATTGTATGCTAAGTTTTCTAAGTGTGAGTTTTGGCTGACGGAGGTACAGTTTCTTGGACATGTGGTGAGTAAGGAAGGTATCAAAGTAGACCCGGTAAAGATTGAAGCCGTATCAAAATGGGAGTAACCGAAGACACCCACGGAAATAAGAAGTTTTCTTGGATTAGCAGGATATTATCGAAGGTTTATGAAGGATTTCTCAAAGATTGCATCCCCATTAACTAAGTTGACCAGGAAGAATGAGAAGTTTGTTTGGACGGAAAAGTGTGAAGAGAGTTTCCAGGAGTTAAAGCGAAGATTAGTGACGGCTCCAGTGTTAGCATTGCCAGATGAGACGGGAAACTTTGTAATTTATAGTGATGCTTCTCTAAAAGGATTGGGATGTGTGTTAATACAGCATGACAAAGTGATTGCGTATGCCTCCAGACAACTAAAACCTCACGAACAAAAATATCCAGTTCATGACGTTGAATTGGCGGCTATAGTATTTGCTTTAAAATTATGGCGTCACTACTTGTATGGAGAGAAATGCGATATTTACACCGATCATAAGAGCCTGAAGTACATATTCACGCAGAAAGATCTGAACATGAGACAGAGAAGATGGTTGAAGTTGATAAAGGACTATGATTGTTCAATTAATTATCACCCAGGTAAAGCCAATGTAGTGGCTGATGCCTTGAGTAGAAAGGAAAGGCTGAATATGATTAAGATTGCGGAAAAGTTGGCGCAAGATTTAGAAAGAATGGAAATTGAAGTTCGAGTACCAAATGAAAGTCAGGAGCAACTATATGAAGTTACTTTCCAGCCAGCATTGATGGAAAAGATCAAAAGGTGTCAAGAAGGAGTTATGGAACAAGAGTTGGATACTTTGGCAGGAGAAGAGCTGTGTACTCAAAAAGATAGTCAAGGTTTGTATAGATTTTCGTCCAGAGTTTGGATTCCTAATGTAACAGAGTTGAAGAACGAGGTATTGCAGGAAGCACACAACTCTAGGTTTTCTATCCACCCTGGTAGTACCAAGATGTACCAGGATTTGAAGAGAAATTTTTGGTGGCCAGGAATGAAGAAAGATATTGCCAATTGGGTAAGTAAATGTCACGTGTGTCAGACGGTGAAAACAGAGCATCAACGACCGAGTGGATTGTTACAACCTTTGGAGATTCCCCAATGGAAATGGGAAGACATTGCTATGGATTTTATAGTACGATTGCCAAAGACGAGAGCGAATCATGATGCTATTTGGGTAATCATTGATAGATTGACTAAGTCGGCGCATTTTCTTCCAATTAATGAAAGGTATTCATTGGAAAAGTTAGTTAAGTTATACTTGGATGAGATAGTTACCAAGCATGGAGTTCCTGTTTCTATAGTGTCGGATCGAGACCCGAGATTTAATTCCAGGTTCTAGACTAAATTCCAAGAGTGCCTAGGAACGAAATTGAATATGAGCACTGCTTATCATCCTCAGACGGATGGCCAAAGTGAGAGGACAATTCAGACTATAGAGGATATGTTGAGAGTCTGTGTTCTAGATTTTAAGGGTAATTGGGATGAGCATCTACCTTTGATTGAGTTCTCATATAATAACAGCTACCATGCCAGTATAGGGATGCCACCTTATGAAGCTTTGTATGGATGAAAGTGTAGGTCACCATTGTACTGGGATGAGGTAGGAGAAAAGAAAGTGTTAGGCCCTGAGTTGGTTCAGCAGACTAGAGATGCTATAGTGTTGATTCGGAAAAGATTGGAAGCAGCTCAAGATAGACAAAGAAAATACGCAGATTTGCATAGGAAAGACATGGACTTTGAGATAGGAGCTTTTGTGTTACTAAAAGTATCGCCTTGGAAAGGGTTAGTACGATTTGGTCAGAAGGGTAAACTTAGCCCTAGATTCATAGGACCCTTTGAGGTTTTGAAGAAAGTAGGAAAGGTCGCTTATGAGGTAGCGTTACCACCACAGTGGCAGCACATTCATAATGTGTTCCACATGTCTATGTTGAAGCCCTATGTCCCTAATTCGAATCAAGTCATAGAATATGAACTGATTGAGCTTCAACCAGATTTATCCTATGTAGAACAACCAGTTCAAATCCTAGACCGTAAGGAACGAGTCCTTAGGAATAAGTCGATTCCTATAGTAAAAATTTTGTGGAGAAATCCTCGAGTAGAAGAGTCTACTTGGGAATTGGAGTCAGACATGCTTGATAAATATTCTCATTTGTTTAGTTAAATTAGATTCTGGGGACAAAATCTTTTTAAGGGGGAAGGAATATAACGACTCGTGTATTTTTATTTTAATTCTATTTTATTTGGAAGTGTAATAAAGGTTTAAGTAAATAAATAAAATGTGTATAATGGTTTTTGGCAGCGGTTATTGATTATTATTTAATTAATTATGATTTGTTGATAAGTGGGATTGAATTGTGAGATTTATTAGTGAGTTACATGATTTATTTTGCTTGTAAAAGTGATTTTATGGTAATTTTAATTCCATAAATATTTGGGTTGTCTTTAAAACTGGTTTTCTAATTTTCTAATTTCAATAATTATTTTTAGGACTTTATAAAATTGAGAAAACAATATTTCGTTAATTATTCATTTTTAAATGATTTTATGAGTGTGTTAAATGCTAAAATCCATATTTAATTATGGAAATCTTTAAAAATTATGAAATTTATATTTTATTAAATTCGTATTATACGAAGAATTTTAAAATTATTTTGAAAAATTTTGGGATTTGTTTCACCGCGTGTCATTTCATTATTTGTTAAAAATTGGGTACCAAGAGTACCTTAAGAATTGTTTTAAAAATTTTGAAATTATGTTTTTGTAAACTTCGGGAAATTTATGAAATTTTAAGAGTATTTCAAGATTTTTCTGATACATTTAAATCGTATTCTGTTTCGTAAAAAAATAAGAATTCGGGTTAAAAATCGAGCCCCTGAGTATTCAGGGATACGTGTTAACAACTTATATTAAGAAGTTAACACGTATCCAATTTTGCAGGACACGTGTTCACATCATCTTACACTCCCTCAACCTTATTTTTTTATCTCCGTTGTTTTTTTTCTTTGCCTTGTGCTCTCGGCTTCTTCTTCTCCGATTCACTTCATTTTCTTTCCGTTTTTCTTCTTCCTTTTTCCCGGTGATTCTCCGGCCTCCAGTTCCGATCCCAATCGAGTCATTCCAGGATCGAAGTCAACGTGAAAGCTATTAGGGTTTGTAAAGCGTTGCAAGGCAAGTACCCCTGACCATTCTTTTATGGTTCAGTGTATATGGATAGCTAAATGTTTTATTCTCGTAATGGAACAGAAATGTTTTAAGTTACGTATCCCCTGTAGTTATAAAATTACTGTTTTCAAATTGTTTTGGGGAAAAGTAACTTCGAAAGGTACATGTCTCAAATAAAATGATTTGCGAAACGGATTTTATATGTGTGCTGGCTAGATAACTGATTTTGAAAATGAGATAGGTACAAGTGTTTTTGAAAACTGGATAAAACGGTCAGATATGGGATACATTGGGGCCAGAGTAGGCCTATTGAGGTGGCGTAAGAGGCTAATTCGGTTGCGCGCATTATAAAACCGATTAGTCCAGCAGGTCAGAGACCTAGCTAGTCTCTGAGTTCCGGAACAGGTAAATAGGATGGCAGTTAGAGTCGTCTGGTGTTGATAGCCTGATCAGCTGTCTTCACATATCCGCTATATATCTGATTGGGATTTGTGAATTATATGAAAACATGATTGATTGATACAGCGGTTTTATAAAATGGTTAGCATGCTAAAATTGGACTCTGGTATTACGCAGCACACTATAATGTTGATTTCATAAAGCATGCTAATTAGTGATATCCAGTTACTTTGATTATCATTATGAAATGTTGATATTGTGACTACAGCTCTGTTCCCATTATTGTTACTTTACTGTTTTAATCTGTTATTCATATTTGGTACTGCTGAGCGATTATGCTCACCCTTGCAAACTGTTATGTACATTTCGCAGATGCCTAGAAGATCAGTCAGACCGACCCGTGTTCCCGCCCCTACTGGACCTGGCTCCTCTGAGGTAGTTCGTATCAGACCATGAGGTCTGAAGAGTTGCTGAATAAAGTTAGTGTGTCGTAGATAGGGAATAAAGAGTTTGTAATATTAAGAATCTGAATTATACTTGAACCTGGATCGGATCTTAGTTTGGGGTCAAGTTAATATATTCTAATAATAATTCTGTTGTTTATATTTTTGGAAATTGTGTTTGGTGACGTTGACTCCTGACCCCGGGGTTGAGGCCGTCACATGGTATTTCTGGCCTCACAGTCTCAGGAAGTGCAGGAAATGGAATGTTAAAGTTTCCCATGATAGCTCCCAAAGCCACAAAATTTTGCATTTGTAAATGCATGTGGGAGTCCACCAAGATCTGGATGTCTGCCTGTTGACTCTGCACCAAAGTAGTGAGAGTTTGCACTTGATATGTGAGAGAAACATCGGAAGATTGTAGAGTTGAGACTTGTTGTTGGAGAGCTTGATTCTGTAAGTTTATGGATGTAGAAGTGGGTTGTTAAGAACTTGAGGGAAGAGAGGTACCAAAGGTGTCTTGTACAGCTTGCTTAATTCCTTCCATAAGCAATGTAGAAGGCTCATACCTACTTTAATGAAGCTGGTTCAATTTGGGTTTTGTATCATTTGAATTGACAATATGTTGTTGAACCACCTCATGCAAAGTAATAAAAGACTGTCTGAGATTTTTGACATCTTTTTCCATAGAAGTCAGATCAAATCTTGCCATTTGGTCAACAAAATGTTGAAATTTTGAAGTGATCTTGACTTGAGAAGGAATAATCTCATCCATATTCTCCCTTACTAGCTTCCTGATCTTGTCTTCATGACCAATCAATTTTAATTCTAGAGCTTTACCAAATAGGTGAAAAGCTTTGAGTTGAGCTTTGTAAACTTCATTGATTGCATCATAGACATCTTGTGGAGTTAGGACCTTGGAATTGCTTCCCGGTACGGTTACATATTCATCTCTAAACCTATCCAAGACCTGATCCATTTCCAAAGAAAAGTCCTTAGACAAACAAGCATCTACATTTCCATCTTCCTGAACTTCATTAACTATTTTCTGCTTATGCTTTTCAACTTCTTCATTTTAGGCTAGCTGAATAGCTTGATAGTCTTGGTTGCTTATATCTGAGGTAAGAAGATGCTGTGAATGTTGGCTAGACCAGAAATTTGATCAACAAGGAGATCATCTATTATTGTACGTTGAGTTTCAGCTGCCTGTAGCCATTGGGAGATGATGTGTGGTTGTTGTGGTTGAGAAGTAGAAGGTTGATCTGATGAGTTACAACCACCTTTGACTAAGGTCATAGTTTGACTCACAGATTGCTCAGTGATTTTGACATTTTATTCCTCACTTGTGGTATGAACCTCCATTTGGATTGGAGGGGTGTTAGCTAGGTTACTATCATGTACTATAGCCTCAAACCCTTGCTCATTTTGCAGTGAGCTTGCACTTGAATGTGCTAAACTTGCCTCCCCTATAGCAGGATCATTGGCAATTAAACTTCTAGCTTCAATTGTGAGAGCAATCTCAGCTAGGATTGTGAGGGAAGTTGTTCCTACAAGAGGAACCTCCAATTGAATTGGAGAGGATTTAGATAGCTCCCCCTCAGGAGTACTACCCTCTTAACCTGTGAAGATTGATTTGCACACGAAGGTGCATTTGTATCTAATCACATGGTCTTTAGTGAAAACTGATGAAACCCCTGTGTTTGTGTTGGTATCATCAAGGTTTACCCCAACATGTAGCCTCTCACCAACTAATTGTGGTTCCTGGGTGGTGATCACAGTTTCTAGAACCATGTCACTTGAAGTTGGCAACTCTTGAGAACCAGAATCAAGAGTTTCATTATAGGAAGAAGAAATTTGAGATATAAGATTTTGAGTGTCAGTATAGCAGCTTCCCATGAGTAAATGAGGGAGCTTCAATAGATGTGCTCTCCTTGTGTGTGCCATCCTTATTTCTCCTTCATTCTCAGAAATCTCCACCTGTTGGCCCTTGATTGAACAGTTTACAAAAATTGAAGCAACCTGATTGTCATGCACTACTGTACTTGTCATAGCTGTAGTCAATAAATCCCTTAAAACATCCAAGTAGAGTTTGAGATTTGAAGTAAGAGCCCCCCACAAGGTATGTCTCTGACAGAAACTTTACAATGCTTTTGAAGGCTTCAGGAACCTGGTTTGCATCTAAGAATGCAAGAAAGTTGGTTTCCTTTGGGATAAAGGGTACAATAGTGTTTGATGCCATTGATTAGTGTTTGAGGTTTAGCGGTTAAGAGAAATTTAAAAGAAAGAGTTCGAAACGAGAGAGAAATCGGTTTGTATTTGAGAGTTCTAGGTCACTTAGAGTTCTCGAAAGCATAAAGAACTGTATGTATAGATGTCTGAGTATTTATAGTAAACACAAATGACTTATCGTGAACTCAAAAATATACGTTTGGAATTTGTTTATCGAGAAGTCATTTTAAAGAGTGAAACACATATCGATAAGTCATTTTAATTTACTCTTTTAGAGAACTAAAATTGACTTGTCGAGATGTCAAATAAATACTCAGTTTATCCAAATTAGACTGAAATATCCCAAAATTTTATTGATTAAATTAATATAAATTTAGAATGAATTTATTTCAAAAGTAATATTCTGAAAATAATTTATTAGTTAAATTATTTCAATCTGAGTTAAAGATAAGTTTAAATAATCTTGTAGAGATCTTAAAATTACTCATTCGAGATTTCTACAATAACTTATAGAGAAATCATAAAGTGACTTATCGAGATGTCCATTCAAGAAGTCTATTAATGACTCATTCATGAACTCATTCGAGAAGTCATAATAACTTATCGAGAAGTCCACGAGAAGTCTACCAAAGACTTATCGAGAACTCATTCGAGAAGTCAAAACAACCATTCGAGAAGTCCATTCGAGAAGTCCAAAATTGACTTATCGAGAACTTATTCGAGAAGTCACAAAATGACTTGTCGAGAAGTTATTTATACTTATCGAGAACTCAGTTCTCAATATACTTTTGGTGTATTTTAATTCTGTCTTTTATCATTTACATATATTGACCATATGAAATAACAAAATGACAGTTTACTTAGAATTTGAGAAATTCCAAGTTCATGAAAATAAAATGAAAAATATATATGTAGAGAAATCTGAAATATTTATAGTTCATATTTCAGTTAATTTCCAATTATTAAATGAATTTTGATTTATTAGAAATTAATCTACTGCAAAATATTAGATGAGTTCTTTCATTCAGGATGAAGAATTAAGCATTCCAATTTCACCTACAAGTCTAGTGAAAGTAGTTTCATCCAAAGGTTTAGTAAAAATGTCAGATAATTATTTTTCTGTTGGAACAAAAATAAGATCAATGGTACCAGTAATAACATGTTCTCTAATAAAATGGTACCTTACATTAATGTGCTTTGCTATAGAATGATTAACTAGATTAGCCAGAATAGATATAGCACTAGTATTGTCACACATAATTGGAATTTTGTGTAACACTAGGCCATAATCCATTATTTCTAATCCAAAGCATTTGAGCACAACAACTTCCAGCAGCTATGTATTCAACTTCAGCTGTGGAAGTTGACACATATTGTTGTTTCTTGCTATACCAGGATACAAGTCTTTGTCCAAGAGACTGACAGCTTCCACTAGTACTCTTTCTGTCAATCCTGCATCCAGCAAAATCTACATCTGTGTATCCAACAACTTCAAAACCAGTTCCCTTTGGATACCATAATCCCAAGTTTGAAGTTCCCTTAAAGTATCTGAAATTCTCTTCACAGCCATCAAATGTGATTCTTTTGGATTGGCATGAAATCTTGCACACAAACATGGTACAAACATGATTTCTGGTCTACTTGCAGTTAAGTACAACAAAGATCCAATCATTCCTCTATAGCTTGAAATATCTACACTTTTGCTCTTTTTATCTTCATCCAACTTTGTAGCTGTAGAAATAGGTGTAGATGCAGGTGAACAATCAACCATACCATACTTTTTCAATAAATCTTTGACATATTTAGTTTGGCTGATGAAGATTCCATCACTTCTTTGACTGACTTGAAGTCCAAGAAAGTAACTCAATTCCCCTATCATACTTATTTCATATTCACCCTGCATCAGTTTGGAGAATCTTTTACAAAGCTTTTCATTTTTAGTTCCAAAAATAATATCATCCACATAGATCTGAACTGGGATCATATCATCACCATGCTTCTTGTAGAAGAGAGTCTTTTCAACAGTACCTGTAGTGAATCCATGTTTGATTAAAAATTCTGACAGTGTGTCATACCAAGCTCTACGTGCTTGTTTTAGTCCATAGAGAGCCTTGAGTAACTTGTATACAAAATTTGGAAATTATGGATCTTCAAAGCCAGGTGGCTATTGCACATAAACTTTTTCTTCCAACAAATCATTAAGGAATGCACTCTTCACATCCATTTGATACACCTTGAAATTGGAGTGTACAGCAAATGCAAGAAATATCCTTATTGCTTCAAGTCTTGCAACTGGAGCAAAGGTCTCATCATAATCAATTCCTTCCTCCTGTGAGTAGCCTTTTACAACCAACCTTGCTTTGTTTCTGGTGACAATTCCATTTTCATCCTTTTTGTTCCTGAACACCCACTTTGTTCCAATTATACCCCTGTTCTTTTGGCACATGAACCATTTTTTAAACTTTGTTTCTTTTGAACTGATTTAGCTCTTCTTGCATAACAGATATCCAATAAGGATCAAGTAGAGCTTCATCAGTTTTCTTAGGCTTAATTTAAGACAAAAAATATGCATGAAGATATTCATTTGTAGTTGCACTTCTAGTCCTCACTCCAACATTGGGATCACCAATAATTTCATCTGCATTGTGAATCCTATACCATTTCTTTATGTGAGTTTTCTGACTTGTGTTTTCTGCTTCTTCTTCATCATTGGCATGACTTCCAGAATTTTCTTCTCTTTCTCCCCCTGAGTTTGTGCTATCAAATTCTGGTGTTTGAGATGAGCTTCCATTCTCATGGTTTACTTGTTTAGTTGACTCTTCATCTATTCTATCATTTGTATTGACTTCAGAATCATCCTCAGAATCACTATCAATTTTGAGATTTTCAAATTGTAGGGCTTCAGCTTCATTTTCATCAAGACATTCCAAACCTAGGCACTTGTCATCATCAAAAGTAACATCTATGCTTTCCATAACTTTCTTTTGTTCAAGCACATAGACCTTATAAGCAGTTCTCTCCAATGAATATCCCAGAAAAGTTGCCTCAAAAACTTTAGAGTCAAATTTTCCCACATATTCAGAGTTGTCCTTCAAAACATAGTACTTGCTTCCAAACACATGAAGATGCTTCACAGTAGGCTTCCTATTAAACAAGATTGAGTAGGGTGATTTTCCAAGATTTTTGTTGATGAGATATATGAGTATAGCATGTAGTGTTCACAACTTCTTCCCAAAAACTTGTTGGCAATTTTGTATCTTACAGCATTGTTCTAGCAGCCTCTACTAGTGTTCCGTTCTTTCTCTCAACTACCCCATTTTGCTGAGGTATTCTAGCAGCTGAGAATTCTTGAACAATGCCCTTATCTTTGTAGAATTCAATTAAGGCTGCATTCCTGAATTCTGTTCCATTATCACTCCTCAATATTTTCACACGGTTATGATCTTCAACCTGCTTCTCAATCTTCTTGATTTGTTCAATTATGATGTGTGGAGTCTCATCTTTAGAATGCATAAATTCTACCCATGTATATCTTGAGTAGTCATCCACCATCACAAGTGCATATCTCTTTCTTGAAATTGACTGGACATTAACTGGTCCAAATAAGTCCATGTGAATAAGTTGCAAAGGTGCACTTATTGAATTCACAGTTTTACTCTTGTGACTTGATCTTTTCATTTTTCCCTTTTGACAAGCATCACAAACTTCATCTTGAGAAAACTCCAGGTTTGCCATATCTCTCACTAACTCCTTTTTGACTAGAGTGTTGATTGCCTTGAAATTCAAGTGAGACAATTTCTTATACCACAACTTGCTTTGCTCTACGGATGCCTTGGTGTAGATGTTGAGTGGCATTTATGACACTTTATAACGCTCGAAAAGCTCTGAATTGGTGTATTTGTACTCAAGTTATTAGTGTTTTAATGTATTTTCTAGTATTTTTGCATTTCAGGCATTAATCCGGAATTCAGGTGAATTAACATTAATTTGATGCTAATATGGTGTTAGGATGGTGTCCAAGGAATAAGGGCTCATGAAGACCAGCTCATTGCAGCAAGAAAAGAAGGCAATTTTAGTTTTTCCAGAAGATCGGCGTGCCCGCGCTGTGCTAGCGCGCGACCGCGCCAGATAAGCAGAATGTCAGCACACCCGTGCTGGTGAAGCGCGCGTTCGCGCCAGGTCGGAATTCCAGATTCCTATTTCAATTAGAAGACTGTTTTTCTGGGCTTTTGGATTAATAAGGTTGCTATTTAAAGACAACAAAAAGATGTTTTTTATAACGGAGCTTAAGGAGAAGACGACAAGAAGACCTATAGCACAATTCAATGAAGGCGAAGAAGATCTAGTTTAATCGTGTGAATCTTTGTTCTAAGTTGTAATCTTGGATGCTCGTTTCTTGTTTTGTTGAATCTAATACTCTGGATTACGTACTTGGTTTATTATTTGTTTTATAAAGACTACGTTTATTATACCATGCTTTCATCGGAACCCACATTGATGATGAGTCCGATTATGGGCTAATCGTTATTGTGGGGTTCTAGCGGATTTATTTAGTTAAATTGTTTCGATGCCTTAGTGTGTTGTGATTATATGATAACCTAGTTTTGGTTGCACTTATTCGTCTTATGAGCGTCGCGAACTTATAAGATAGCGTGTTAATCTTTAATGAAGCGATAGTGAATTTAAGAATTTAGAACTTACCATGCTAGCATAGGTTCATGTGTTATTGTTGTAACGCCCCCAAATCCGGGGTCAAGGGATTTGGTCGTCACGATGAAATCTCAATCCAAAATAACCTGTTAAATCAATAAATAAATGCCAGCGGAAGATATTTATCATTTATGACCCCAAACTAATCCAAGATCTTTTAAGGTTACAGTTCTAGAAACAAGATATCCAAATTCCATAATAAATTTTTCTCTTTCTTTTAAAACTCTTTTCAATAAATCCCAACTCAAAACTAAACCCACTAGTATAACTTCGAAATGAAGTATACTAGGCCCAAATAAAATACAAAACTATAATATAATATAATATAATGTAAACAACTTTACACAATAAAACTTACACTAGCCCACAAACCCTGGATCAACCACCTTCCAAGAGCTTCTTCTTTGCTTCCTCAAATTATGCAGCTAAACAGCGCAAGCTAATCCTCACTGGAGGTTAAATGTAAAAACAGGCAAGTATGAGCGGAAGAAATGCTCAACAAGATCATTATAGTAAATATAGGGTCGTTTGATATAAAACCGACATCTGCATCAGAGCAGCACATTTAAAATCATAATTGTTGAATCATAAAATTCTAGTGGAGGAGCCTCAGAATTGATTCCTTAATTGTATTCAAAACCATTTTGATATTTTTGAGCGAAATGCTTCAACAATACTTTGAATCTTGACGAGAATCAAACTCGTAAAACAGTGTTTACGGAAATATCATAAACAACAATAACATGAAACAATGATTATAGAGTGGATCATAAACTCATTCAAAACCGAACTCTTCAAATTAATACTTACTTTGCTGTCATATCAAATTAGATATCAATACGAACTTTGATGCTCACAACACCCATACTGAAGTCAACATCAATCATCTATACTAATACCCCCTTTGATATTTAACAACAACGTAAGTATAAGCATAAATCAGAATCTGAATCAAAACTGTATTTTACCATTATTCCAAAACAGAAATAGTTAATAAATCATTTATTCTATGAATATCAAAACGATATGATAATTTAGATTAGGATCATTCTCCGACGGATGTACTATCACATGCTGATCAGCCCGTGTGATAGCACAAGATCATGATTCGTAGAAACGTGACCTCAAAAATACGAGTACTCAAACAAAAGGCAATATACCTGCCTGTGGCAAAAATTGTGTCATAATATTCCATATGGCACTTAGAAATAGCCCTCCGCTGGACCGTCCGTCCCGGTCACTTACGCAATTATGATCCAATCTTAAAACCTTTTATTGAAATGGAGTCATAATAATTGACACCTGAGATAATTTTATTTCCCCAATTTTTGGGTAGGAATATTCGCAACCAAATCACTTTTCTCAAAATCCAAAACATTTATAAATCCAGAAATTGGATAAGTAAAATCACTTGACTATTCTGAATATAGAATAGCAGATGAGTATTTACATAAACAGAATTATTTAATTCAGCGATATGTAAAACATTTATCTATCTCTAACTGAATAGGGAAAGCAATACTTGCATGATAAAATTTAAAATAAATATCACTTGAACAATAAGTGATGATAGGGATACTTGCATAATATGATTCGAAATAAACGTCACTTGAACGATAAGTGAAGTCAGGGGTACTTGCCTTTGGGATTTAGTAGTTAGTCACACTCGCAAAGACGCATCTATCCTGACATTCTGTCTTAAAATATCACCATCTTTCTTTTCAACACTTCATCGATATGCTGCTCCTGCGATTGCTAGAAGCCAGCTACCCAATACCATTCCATCTCATTCTTTATCCAACATCTTGTCCTGATCAACTTGAGAGATCCGCATCTATAATTAAAATATAGAACTTTAATCGTCTAAACGATAATTACTCGACGAACTGCGCGTCAAACCCTATTGTCTACCCATACGACAACCCGCATATAAAGAAGACAGTCAAACACAAGACCATTGACCCACGTATGCACATAATTCACGTAGCATGTAAACACATAACTCACGTATCACATAATTCATATCACATATGACTCGGTTCATCAAAAGGTTCGACTCGATAAGTTTAAAACTGAAATCGGGTCAAAAATATGATTTATCTATCAATAATCGACTCAGAATAACTTGTAAAACAAGCGACCTTTCGAAACAAAATGATTTGGGTCTCGAAAGTATTTTTATTAAAATCGGAATATTTTTCTGAGTCTGTACGCGTTCGTTTCGTATTAAACGGACGAACGGTTAATTTATTATGAATTTTTAAACATTTTTCGGAATTAAAACGGGTCTCCGAATCATTTAATAATTAAATAATAGGGCTCGAACACCCGAAAATAATGTTATTAGAATTATCGAGCTTGGAAAATAATTTAAAATAATATTTTAAAGCTCGAAACTATTTTTCGGAATTTTTAAATCAATTTTAAATAATTAAATCTAATTAAATAATTAATTAAAATTAATTAATAAGTAATTAAATTAATTAATCAATTAATATTTAAATTAATTGACTAATTAAATAATTAATTATCAACTGAAATTAATTAATTAAATATTTTGGATTTATTTTTAAATTAAAATAAATTTTCAGAATTAAAATAATGATTTTTAGAATTAAAGAAAATAATTTTTAAAACTAAAAACTGAATTTTGATTTATTTTTAAAACAAAATTCTGGGAAACATAATTGAAAATGGGAGTTAGGGTTTCAGAAGATCAAACGCGTTCTTGGCTTGAATGCTTGCCAAGAACACAACAATGGTGCCCAGATTCCGGTCACCTTCTACGGCGACTTTATCGGAATCCGGCGACCATCCGGCAAGCTTTAAGGTAGCCAAAACAACACGATTTTAAGCGGGTTTTTGTTGCTTTATGTACCAAATTCACTCCACAATTCGATTATACCAACAACAACATCAACACATCATCAACTACGATTTCCGATCAAACCACCAAGAATCCGATGAACACGCCGATCAAAACTCGAAATCGGGCAAATCCCAACCAAACTCGACGTTCTATATCACAAAACGAAGCTCTCAACGTCTATAATCTATTACAACTAACTACACAATCAAATAATCAAGTATGAATCCGGAAATTTGATAAATAACTACTAACTAAACCCATGAACTCGTTCTACCACTTCAAGCAACCAAATAACACATATATATACATGAATCGACTGTAAATGATCATCTAAAGCTATTTATAACATCAAAACTTATGAACAATCAAGAAACAAGAAAGCCCCAAATCGATTAAAACGACGAAGAACCCTAAAATTAACATTTAAAAATTTACCAATCGTTGATACGATTTGATGGTAGTTTATGGAAGAACAGCTCGAGAGCTTCAGTTTGATTACAAATATGATATGTTTTGCTTTCTAGATCACCTCAAAACCATACTTTGATCTTCACGAGTTCAAGAACAATTTTCAGAGCTTTTTTCTATTTTCTGATATTTTTGTGTAATATTTATAAATAATAAAACTGATTTCTGCTATTTATATTATTGCATAAATTAATACCCTAAAATAAATTAAGGGTGTTTTTATCTCTTAATTAAAATAATTAAGCCCAAAAATAATAATTACGGGGAATAATTTTAAAAACGATAAAATACAAAATTTATATCAAAATTCCCCAAAAATTGCGAATAATGCAAAAACGGAAAAATATTGGGTATATAAAAATACGATTGATTTTATAAAAATAAAACACAAATTTTGTGGGCTTTGACGTCCCGGTGGGGTCCCGGTCCGTTTATTTTCGAAAAATAGAAACGATTTCTAAATTAATAGAAAATCCCGAAAATACATAAAATACATTCAACACACATAAAACGAATAACGCAAATAAACACGCGTCCAAATTACAGATCGATTCATATAAATGCATTTTAAAACAAGTAACGAGTATCTTATTGGATCATATCGGATCCAAAAATAGGTTACTTAGCCACTAAATAATTATTAATACGATACAATTTAATATCAGATTTGGATAATTATCAAAACTGGGCTTCTTATAAAATACCTTTTACAAAAATAATGTAATAATATCTCGTCTCTCAATAGTACGGGTTTTATTGATTTATTAAAATGACTATCGTATCGAAAATTTGGCGACGGGACGCGTACGGGTCAAACCGTAATCCGGATTGAAAAAGTTAAAACACGGAAAATGTTCAGAATATCCGGATTAGGTTAGGAAGGAGTTTTCGGAAGAGTTTCAGATTATAAAAACGCAAAAACGGTTGAAGTTGAACGATTCCCGACTTTATAAAATAATTTTGTAATTATTCAGAAAATAATTAATAAATCCATAAATCATTATAAAATCATATAATAGTCCAAAAATTACCAGAAAAATACTGTAATTATCTATATTTTATTCTGGACATATAAATAATTAAAATACTCAAATAATATCATATATAAACATCAAAAGCATCAACTCCAATTACCAGATTATTCACTAAAATTCACATAAAATCACATAAATAATTCCTAATAATTATAATAACAATATTTGAAAATATGGGATATTACAATTGTTATACATGATTCATAGGTAATTTTAACCATCTTACTTGCCCTATGTAATCACGATAGATAATTTGTGCATTAAACCATTATGTTATTAAATTCTATAGACATATAGGGTCTCAATATAAATGGTGTCTATTCAGCTTCTATCTCTTTTATGGATGTCTGGTAGTATGGTATTCGTGCATCGAAAGTTGGCGTTTATTAGTTTCGTGTTATCTGATTAGTGTGATCACCATTACATGCTAAGGTTAAGAATTAAAAGGCTATTGAATGAAGTATTTAATGAAATTAGAATCTCATTTTTGTATAATGTATTATTCAATTCTCTTTTTCTCTTAGTTAATGTTCTCTAGTATAATTTTCAATAGTTAATTGTTGTTATAATCAAAACCCAAATTGTTATTCATCTTAGCATTGAATAATAAACATATCATTGTTGCATAAGTGCATAAATCACAAAGTTAACCTAAACCAGTCTCTGTGGAAATGAACTAGAAATAATTCTATATTACTTGCGAACGCGTATACTTGCGTGAATTATTAGCGCGTGTTTAGCGACTAACAATAGAAGTAACAAATTCCATCCTCATGTGCTGAGTCCAAGTCTGTGACAAATAAGCTTCCCTTACTTGCTCCTTTCAGAGCAACTTCACCAGTCTTTTTGCTGATAAAAGTGCATTCTTCTTTGTCAAATGAGACCTTGAATCCTTTATCTGCAAATTAACTGACACTAAGAAGATTCACTTCAAGACCAGCTACCAGTGCTACATCTTCAATGACAATAATTCCAGAAATCAATTTGCCATATACCATTGTGAAACCTTTGCTGTTGTCTCCAAAAGTCACTAATGGGCCAACCTTCTCCTTAAATTGTGATAGTAGGGCCATATCATCTGTCATATGTCTTGAGCATCCACTGTCTATGATCCATATGACTTTCTTCCTCTTGCCCTGCACACAATAAGAATTAAGTGTGTTTAACAACCCAAGCAGTGTTGGGTACTTTCTTCTTGTTAACAGAATGAGAAGAATTGGAATGAGTTATTTCAGAAAGAATAGTGTTCATGGACTATTGTGTATTCTCCCTTTTTGATGCAGACCCAACATTCTTCTTTGAGATCTTCTCTCAGCTTATGATAACTTTTCATCACTTTCAAGTTGTTAGGGATGCAATCAAACTTGTCACAGAATGAGTAGGGATCATTTGCATTTGCTTCATTGTACACTTGCATGCTCCTTCTACTGTCTTTCTAACAACCTTTTTACAAGGGCGAGTTATATGATTTACTGATCCACATTTTTGACATTATTTCCTTGGAGCATCTGCAAAAAATGTAAAGTTGTTGCTTTTGTTTATCCTATTTTTCCCATTTATATTCTTTTTCTTCTTCTTTCTTGCATCTTCACTCTTTACTTCCTTTATAGGTGTCTTGGAGTCTTGGTTGACCATGGGCTTCTTTTCAACTTTGGAAGTCGGAGTTGTTTCTCCATTTTTTTCATTGTCTTCATCAGCAATTTCTTGCTTTATGATCAACTCTTCTTCACTGAAATCTACTTCACATGCTTTGAACATAGGTGAACCAACCTTTCTCAGCATATATAACGACTCGTATATTTTTATATTATTTACAAGTGTAATTAATAAATAAATAGTTAAATAAAATATGTGTATTGGTTCCGATCGCTATGTGTTGATTTATTATGATCCCTATGTGAATTAAGGTGTACCGGGTTGTTTGTGTAATTAACTATTGAGTTGTATCGAATCATTTTAAGTTTTAAAAGTGAATTTAGTGCAAACTTATTTGCATAAATATTTGGAATGTCTCTAAAGTTGTTTTTATGGTTTCATAATTATAATAATTATTTTTAGGATTTTATAAAATTGAGAAATCAATATTTCATTAAGTATTTATTTTTAATTGATTTCCTGAGTGTGTTTAATGGTAAAATCCATATTTAATTATGGAAATCTTCAAAAATTATGAAACTTATATTTTATTAAGTTCATATTATTCTGAGAATTTTAAAATTATTTTGGGAATTTTCGGGATTAATTTCACCCGCGCGTTATTTCATTAATTGTTAAAAAGCGGGTACCAGTTGCAATTTAGAAATTGTTTAAAAATTTCGAAATTTATTTTTTTATAAACTTCGGGATATTTATAATATTTTAAGACTATTTTTGTGAATTTCTAAAATTGTTTTAAATGGAGCCCGTTTCATTAATTGTAAAATGCGGATATGCGGTGCACTTCAGAATTATGTTATAAATTATGAAATTTATATTTTATTAGTATTTAATTATTCTGGGAATTTTACAATTAGTTTGGTGTCCTTTCAGGTTTATTCACTCGCGTGTTTATATCGTTAAATAGTAAATTGTGGGTCAGAATCGGGTAGGGTAATACGTGTCTAATTTTTATGTGTAGCTGATACGTGGCAAAATCTTAGCCATTTTCAGAAACGTGGCATTACTTTCTTTGTGTTGGTGTTGTTGCTGTGTGCGGTGAAAACAGAAAAAAGGGATATACCCCCTTCTGTCCTCCCCTACTCGCGGCTTCATCCCTCTCCTTTCTCCCTGTTCCCCCTTGTCCCTCTTCCCTGTTTTATCGCATTTCTGCCGTCCTTACCCGCTGTTATTCCGGATTCCGGCCGCCGCCATGTTATTCCGGTGAACCGCCGTGGTAACTGTTCGTTTTGACTCTGTTCTTGTTGGATAACTACACTTATATATATATACGTTTATATGTATATTTAGTGGGTGATCTTTATGCTCCTGGTATTCCTTGGAAACCGCCGCCCCTCACCGGAAATGGCGAGGGTGGTGGCGCGTGGCCGCAACTCGCTGCTTGGGTCCTGTTATCTGTGTTGGCTCCTTGACTATTTGCTTACTGATTTTAATTTTTATTATTCTCTGCAGAAATTATATGAATAAAATTTGTGATAATATTCGGTGCTGGAAAGAAATTATATATCGGTAGGATTCGCGTTGGAAACCCGAAATAGATGGGTACCCGCAAATTTTACCGCCGTCGGCGATGAGCCTCGGCGAGCCGACGGTGGGCCGTGATGATTGATATCTGAGTCCTAAAATTTTAAAATATTAATGTAGTTCGTAAATTATTTTTGAGATGTAAATAATTGGATAATAATAATTAATTGATTTGGATTGACGTTTGGGAATTTGTGACTTGTGATTGTGTTGTTGGTTTGAGATTGTTGATTGAGACGTCGAATTGTATCGACGGGTAGTCCGATAAACAAAGGGGACGCTGCCCGATTTCCTGGAAATCGAACTACAGAATACGGGAGCGTATCCGGTAATTATCGGGACGTCGAGCAAGTATAAACATGTATATACATATATTTTCTGCGAAACCTGATTGTATGTTGTGGTGAACTGTTTTCTCAAAAGTAATAACCCTAATTTCATAAGTGACGAGTATACGTATTTTCTGAAAACGAACACCAAATCGATTTCTTGAGAACGTGAACCCTAATTGTTGGATGTGTTATTGTATTGTAATAATATATATAATTACGAGTCGGGTTTGAATATCGTTGGGTAGAATTGGTGTTGAGTTATGTCAAGCATACCTAGACGTCTAACGTAAGGTATTTCGGCTATGTAGGTTCCGGTCGAAGGACTCATGGATTGATATCGAATTAAGATAATCTAGTGATAAGTCGGCAAGTGCCTCGAGGTTCCCAAGCAAAGAACCCTGAGAGTCCTGGATATTATCTTGAGATAGATTGCTGCGGAGCAGGGATGTCTTCTAGTGAGACAGTCATTTTTCCATGAGAGCCTAGACGTTCAAGTCTATCAAAATCAGTTAGTGATAGTTGTAAAGCTCTGCAAGGCAAGTACCCCTGAACTAATCTTTTTCAGTTCAGTATATATGAATAGTTGTTGATTTAAATTATGTACTGGAACAGAACGTTTTAAATTACGTATTCCCCATATTTAAATATGTTTTACTGAATGAGGTTTTGGGGAAAAAGTAACTTCTGAAAATGCCTATCTCTAGATTGTGATTAAAATTAAAAAGGGATTTTTAGAATGTGTGCTGTAATCATTTAAACAGAGATAGGTGTAAATGATTTTGGAAACTGGATAAAAATGAATCAGATATTGGATGGTCAGTGGCGTAAGAGGTCCGTTATTAGGTAACGGCCCAGCATGGTTGCGTAAGAGGCCAAGTCGGATGCCCATACTGGTAGGCCGCTTAGTCCAGCATGACAGAGACCTAGCTAGTCTCTGAGTTCCGGAACGAAATTTGTGGTGGGATAGACTGATAAGCTGTCCCTAGAATTCATCCTCTTTTATATCTGATAAAGGTTTAATGGTTCCCGAAACAGAACAAATGGTTTACGATCCCCGTAACGGGACAGGTGATTTATGGGTCCAGCAATGTACAGTGGTTTTAGAAAGGAAATGGCATGCTAAAATTGAACTCTGGCATTTTTACACAGCACACTACAGATGATGTGATTTTGCAAAGCATGCTAGTTTTAATATCCAGTTTATACTTGTTTTACACATTTATGGCAAGATATAAATTCTGTTCCTATAACTGCTTTACTTTAAACTGTTTTACTCGTTATTCATATAGTGGTGGTGCTGAGCAAGCAATTGCTCACCATTGCAGAATATTTTGTATGTATTGCAGATGCCTAGGAGATTCTTGTACGGTAGTCAGAGAAGAGTTCCAGCTCCTTTCGTGGCAGGCTCCTCTGGGATAGTTGTGCTCAGACCAGATGAGGTCTGTTGAGTTGCTGCGTTAAATTAGTGGTCAGGATTGTGTAAGGTAATTCGGGTTGTGTCAGTTGAGTAGCCTAAATCATACTTAAACCTGGAAAAAGTCTTGGTAAAAAGGGGTCGTAGTTATGTATCATTAATGAGTTGGACTGATTTATGATAGTTATTATTGTTATTGGTGACGTCAACTCCTGACCCCGGGGTTGCGGCCGTCACAGTTGGTATCAGAGCTACAGGTTTGAGTCCCTGATTTAGGTTATGGGTAGAGTCAAAAGAGTGAAGAAAGGCTTGTAGATAGATGTAAGTCAGAAACTCAATCAGAGGAGCGAGTCTATGAGTTTAGTCAAGGGTTTCTAAGGTGTAACCCTGACGTTTGTTGGGAATTGACTGGAACTGCCCTAACCTATAGTACGTTTCCTTCGTTTATGTGATATTGATAATATTCGATAGAGGTTCCTAGTTTTTCTCTTGAGAAAACGAGTTTGATTATGAGAGCTCAGTGTTTGAGCAGACCCTTGTTGTGTCAGCTGAAGAGACGCTAACGTTATTCCTAAATATCACATATTCTGTGTCAAGGAGTGTGGTTAGACAGAATGTGTGACCTTGGTGAGTTCGGATAGCGTGACAATAATCAGGGCCTATTATGACGACTAAGTTCTATAGTGAATGTGGATCAGATCGGGAGTTGGTATCTTTGAATCCTTCTATTTCTTTCTTGAAATGTGTTTTGTCTCCAGAATAATTGTTTCCTATTTTATAAGTTGCTTATTTTTTTTCCTGTGAGAAAGTTATGAACCCGAAATAAGCTACTTAGGGTACTGTTGATCTCATTAAAAATCAGATTCATCCTTTTCTATCTGTAAATTTTCTATTTAAACATTGTTTGTTTTCTTGGTATTTTTTTTGGTTGATTGGGGAAAACAACACATATGAGTTGACCGTTTGGCTGTGTGGCAAAAGGGTCTGGTGGGACGCCACCGAGTTATGTGTTGTGAACTGTGCAGTACTAAGACTGGCCATCTTATGTACTTGTATGGTTGCTCTCAGTCATACCTATATCTTCCTCACCGTTCCTCCTTATTTGATTGATTCCTTGATTGTGAAATTTCATTTGAAGTCCCAAGGCAGTGGATTGTCAGTAGCTTTTGTGATTAGACAGTCCTGGTCATCGAAAGTAGTTGAGAGTGGACTGTCTGGAAGAAATATAAGATGTACATTGGATTGCTAGCTATCCCAGAAACGATAATAGTAGAGAGGATTTATGATTCGATATTGAATGTTGTGGTTTTAGAAAAGTTAACCCTGTGAAAGATAGGTTAATGATAGGAGATAAGAAATCATCCCTGGAGAAAATGGTTGGTTGAAATTTGGACCATAGTGCCTAAAGGAGTCCAGCATTCCTTAAGCTTGACTTGAATTATTAGATGGCTTTATGTAAGGGCTGGCTGATATAGCCAGCCAGCTTATGTTGTTTATCAGATCAGTTTAGCTGTGGTACTTGAGTAGTGATGGGAAGTGGGTCAATTGTTGTTATATTGAGGAGCCGTACTACGGTGCTTGGTTTCTTTATATTTTAGTTTATGAACTGTTGTTGAGTCTGCTACTGTCATGGTTGCTATGATTGCTGGTGCTGTTAAACTAGATTCTTGTGTAAATGGGCCCCAATATGAAAGACGTGGATATTGTGATTGGGCAGCATTTTCCTGATACAGGTGCACCGTTTAAACGGTGATATCTTCTGTCAAATATTTTGTCACGTTTTGAATAAAACTCATTTATATATTCCAGGAAAATGCCACCCAAGAAAGTTACCCAGTCTAAAGAAAATAGTAGTAGTTTTGTAGTGGGTCCAATCATAAATGAAACTCTAGATTTGTTGCGCCAGCAGCAGCAACAACAGTTGCAGCTAGTCCAATAGGTTCAGCGGTGGTAACTACTGTTGCAGCAGCAATAGCAAGTAGTGAATCCAAGTATTAGTTTTAAATCTTTCTAGAATGCTGAAGGAGGAGGCCCTTTTTCATGGGCTAGGTTTACTGAGTTGTTTTTGGAAGGGTATTTCCCATATTATATGCGTAGTCAAATGGAAATCGAGTTTCTGGAACTGAAACAAGATGAAAGAAAAAGTGTGTTGGAGTATGAGGCCAAGTTTGCAGAATTGGCTCAATTAGTTTCTGAGTATGTAAGTGTGGAGATTCAGAAGGTAAGAAGGTTCCAACAAGGGTTGAAGCCTGGAATTCGCAGAGGAGTTATGGTATTGCAACTCAAGACATACTTCTCTATGGTTCAGGTCGCCCTAGTAATGGAAGGTGACCAGAGGTTGACTGTTAAGGATGAAAGTGATAAGAAAAGGAAGTCAGAAGGTGTTAAGGATAAAGCAAACCAAGGAGAATCCACTCAGGGATTTGAGAATTGGTTTGGCCGGAATAGGGGTAAGAGATTCCGGAGATAGAGTTTATTTCAAGATAGATCTAGTGCTACTTCAGTTGCTCTCACTCCAGCCCAGTCAGTCAAGTGAGCAGTGGATTGCAAGTCCTGTGACAGGAGACGCAGTGGTGCGTGCAAAAAAAAGAGTGTGCAATGTCTCAAGTATGGATATGAGGGTTATTATGCCTCGGAAGGTAACCCAGGAGTTATGTATTACAATTATGGAGAAAGTGGGCATGTTGCAAGGAGTTGTAGAATGGTTATTCAAGATACTATATCACAAGTGTTTAGAAGTTGGACGTAGTTGCAGTTGATCTGACACCCTCTGAGCTAGAAGGGTTTGATGTGATTTTAGGATTGAGTTGGTTGCCCTGTGTTACGACCACGATTGGTTTTAGAAGAAGCGAAGTGTAAAGTGTACAAAAGCCAATAGTAAGATAAGTTTCTGGAGGCAAAAGCAATATAAGGAATTCTTCTAATCATGCGAGAAAAGAAGTAATAAGCTAAGGATATGAGGTAGATCCACCATCTGTAAAGATACGAAGAAGCAAATATTTAAGCTGGAAGAATGTTGGGTAATAATAAATGCCCTGGAGTCTCTGGAAGCCAGTGGAACGAAATAATTAGTTGATAATTGTAACAGTTATTAGAAAGAAAAGTGAGCATACCAGATATAGTTCTCTGGGGGTGCACCGGTGATGTTGCTAGGAAAGAGGATGGAATTATGAGATTGAGTAATGATTATCAGGAGTTTAATAAAATGACGAATAAGAATAAATAACCCCTATTAGGAATTAATTACTTATTTGACCTAATTCAAGGAGTGTGTGATTCCTACGGGATTTATTTAAGATCCAGCTTGAGGACGTATCAAAGATTGTGATTAGAATGAATTATGAGCATTGTAAGTTCTGGTGATAGTATGTGGAGTAACAAGTGTATCAGTTGCCTATAAAGAATTAAGGAACATGATGTATAAGGAGTACTTGGATAAGTGAATTATATTTATTGATAACATCCTCAGCTATTTAAAGATTAAGAAAGTCTGTGTCGCACGCTCAAGGATTTCCCTATGAAAATTAGAAGGGAAGAAACTATACGTTAAATTTTTCCAGAATGAATTCTAGCTGAGATAAACAAGGGGTTCCAATCGTTTCATCAAAGATCACCTAAGCAAAGTCGGTGTAATAACAGATGCCCTGCACAAAAGGAAATGATTGAATGTGATTAAGATCACTGAGGAGTTAAGGAAAGAATGGGAAAGAGTGGAATATGAGGTTTAAATACCTGAAGATAAAAAGAAGTGAAGATATGAGGCTACTTTCCAAACTAAATTGCTGGAAATGAGTAAAGAGTGTTCGAATGTTGGAAATTAAATTGAAAATCAGTATTACCTCTCATCCTTAGATAAAGGGTCAAAGTGATAAGGTGATTCAGAGAATATAAGATATGTGGAGAGTATATGATGGGTTTAAAAAGTGAACTGCGATAATCACCTACCGTGGATTGAGTTTTCTATTATAATAGTTACCCTGTTAGTAAGAGAGTATTATTAAGTGTGAGTCCTCCCCTTAGTGAAAAAAAGTGGAAGTAGAGATAGTGCTAAATCTTGAATTAACTCAGTACCTCAAGAGTGTAGTTGAGTTGGTTCAGAAGAGAGTTGAAATAACTCGGGATATACAAAGAAAGAAAGTGGATTTTTATCGAAACAATATGAATAGATAGAATGAGGATTGGGGTATAGATGAAAGTTTTACCCTGAAAGAGATTGGTTAAGATTGAATAGAAGGGACAAGTTGAGTCCTCAATACAGTGAGTCATTCGAGATATTGATAAATATAGGTATAGTTGCCATGAGTTGACGTGGCTGCTGCAGTTGTAATATATATATATATATATATATATAATACGTATCAATATTAGGGCGATATGTATCTGATGCAAAGCAAGTCATTATTTAGGAGCCAATGTGCTCTTACCCAAATTTATTCTGCATGAAACGATCAATCCGAATTCTAGATCGTTAAGAGCGAGTCCTTGGTAATGAGTTTATGTCTATAGTGGGTATGCGATGAATAAATCCTCGAATAGAAGAGTCTACCTGGAAGTTAGAGTCAGATATGCTTGACAAATATCCTCATTTATTTAGTTAAGTGAGATTCGGAAAGACAGAATCTTTTTAAGGGGAGAAGGATATAACGACTCGTATATTTTTATATTATTTACAAGTGTAATTAATAAATAAATAGTTAAATAAAATATGTATATTGGTTCCGATCACTATGTGTTGTTTTATTATGATCCTTGTGTGAATTAAGGTGTACCGGGTTGTTTGTGTAATTAACTATTGAGTTGTATCGAATCATTTTCAGTTTTAAAAGTGAATTTAGTGCAAATTTATTTGCATAAATATTTGGAATGTCTCTAATGTTGTTTTACGGTTTCATAATTACAATAATTATTTTTAGAATTTTATAAAATTGAGAAATCAATATTTCATTAAGTATTTATTTTTAAATGATTTCCTGAGTGTGTTTAATGGTAAAATCCATATTTAATTATGGAAATCTTCAAAAATTATGAAACGTATATTTTATTATGTTCATATTATTCTAACAATTTTAAAATTATTTTGGGAATTTTCGGGATTAATTTCACCCGCACGTTATTTCATTAATTGTTAAAAAGCGGGTACCATTTATGATTTAGAAATCGTTTAAAAATTTCGAAATTTATGTTTTTATAAACTTCGGGATATTTATAATATTTTAAGACTATTTTTGTGATTTTCTGAAATTGTTTTAAATGCAGCCCGGTTCGTTAATTGTAAAATGCGGATATGCGGTGCACTTCAGAATTGTGTTATAAATTATGAAATTTATATTTTATTAGTATTTAATTATTCTGGGAATTTTATAATTAGTTTGGTGTCCTTTCCGGTTTATTCACTCGCGTGTTTATATCGTTAAATAGTAAACTGTGGATCAGAATCGGGCAGGGTAATACGTGTCTAATTTTTATGTGTAGCTGATACGTGGCAAAATCTTAGCCATTTTAAGAAACATGGCATTACTTTGTTTATGTTGGTGTTGTTGCTGTGTGCGGTGAAAACAGAAAAAAAGGGATATACCCCTTCTGTCCTCCCCCACTCGCGACTTTATCCCTCTCCTTTCTCCCTGTTCCCCTTGTTCCTCTTCCCTGTTTTATCGCATTTCTGCCGTCCCTGCCCGCTGTTATTCCGGATTCCGGCCGTCGCCGTGTTATTCCGGTGAACCGCCGTGGTAACTGTTCGTTTTGACTCTGTTCTTGTTGGATAACTACATTTATATATATATACACGTTTATATGTATATTTAGTGGGTGATCTTTATGCTCCTGGTATTCCTTGGAAACCGCCGCCCTTCACCGGAAACGGCGAGGGTGGTGGCGCGTGGCCGCAACTCGCTGCTTGGGTCCTGTTATCTGTGTTGGCTCCTCGACTATTTGCTTACTGATTTCAATTTTTTTTATTCTCTGCAGAAATTATATAAATAAAATTTGTGATAATATTCGGTGTGGGAAAGAAATTATATATCGGTAGGATTCGCGTTGGAAACCCAAAATAGATGGGTACCCGCGAATTTTACCGCCGTCGGTGATGAGCCTCGGCGAGCCGACGGTGGACCGTGATGATCGATATCTGAGTCCTAAAATTTTAAAATATTAATGTAGTTCGTAAATTATTTTTGAGATGTAAATAATTGGATAATAATAATTAATTGATTTGGATTGACGTTTGGGAATTTGTGACTTGTGATTGTGTTGTTGGTTCGAGATTGTTGATTGAGACGTCGAATTGTATCGACGGGTAGTCCGATAAACAAAGGGGACGCTGCCCGATTTCCTGGAAATTGAACTACAGAATACGGGAGCGTATCCGGTAATTATCGGGACGTCGAGCAAGTATAAACATGTATATACATATATTTTGTGCGAAACCTGATTGTATGTTGTGGTGAACTGTTTTGTCAAAAGTAATAACCCTAATTTCGTAAGTGACGAGTATACGTATTTTCTGAAAATGAACACCAAATTGATTTCTTGAGAACGTGAACCCTAATTGTTGGATGTGTTATTGTATTGTAATAATGTGTATAATTACGAGTCAGGTTTGAATATCGTTGTGTAGAATTGGTGTTGAGGATATGTCAAGCATACCTAGACGTCTAACGTAGGGTATTTCGGCTCTGTAGGTTCTAGTCGAAGGACTCAGGGATTGATATCGAATTAAGATAATCTAGTGATCAGTCGGCAAGTGCCTAGAGGTTCCCAAGCAAAGAACCCTGTGAGTCCTGGATACTATCTTGAGATAGATTGCTGCGAAGCAGGGATGTCTTCTAGTAAGACAGTCATTTTTCCATGAGAGCCTGAACGTTCAAGTCTATCAAAATCAGTTAGTGATAGTCGTAAAGCTCTGCAAGGCAAGTACCCCAGAACTAATCTTTTTCAGTTCAGTATATATGAATAGTTGTTGATTTAAATTATGTACTAGAACATAACATTTTAAGTTACGTATTCCCCGTATTTAAATATGTTTTACTGAATGAGTTCCAACTCCTTTCGTGTCAGGCTCCTCTGGGATAGTTGTGCTCAGACCAGATGAGGTCTGTTGAGTTGCTGCGTTAAATTAATGGTCAGGATTATGTAAGGTAATTCGGGTTGTGTCAATTGAGTAGCCTAGATCATACTTAAACTTGGAAAAGGTCTTGGTAAAAAGGGGTCGTAGTTATGTATCATTAATGAGTTGGACTGATTTATGATAGTTATTATTGTTATTGGTGACGTCAACTCCTGACCCCGGGGTTGAGGCTATCACAGCATAGATGGGACATCTTCATTTTTAATTTCTTTTTCTTTACCACCTACAACTTTCTTGTTGCTATTCAAAGCATCATAATCAAGACCAATAGCTATGTTAGCAGGCTTGTTTCTCTCATGGTACTGACCAACCAATTCAGATGCATTCTTGAAAGACTTCAACTTTACTTCATTCTTTTACAGCTTCTCCCTCAACACAACTTCAATTTTAGCAGCACACTTTAGCTTATTTTTAAAATATTCATTTTCTTTCTTGACCGACTAAAGCCCCACAAACAGCAAATCCAGCTTTTGCTTTTCACTCTTAATCTTCTAATTAGCTTTTGTTAACCTATTGACTTCCTCAGTAGCTGCTACCAAGCTAGTGTGTATATGAAAAATCTCCACACTCATCTTTTCCACAGTCTTCTTATATTTACTAGCACTTAAATCAATAGTGGTTAGAGTTGGTACCTTTGATTTTGAAGTGGATGCTTCTCCATGCTCAAGAGCCATTAATGCATAGTTTCCAACTTCTTCATCCTCATCATTATTATCAGTGTCATCCCAACTATTTCCTTCTGCAATATAGGCTTTTTCAGAATGTTTCTCCAAGAGAGCTTCATATTTTGCTTCCAGTTCCAAGTAAGCTTTATCCTTCTTCACCTTTTTGGGCTTTCTGCGTTCAGTAGCAAAGTGACCCAAATCATCACAGTTGAAGCACCTTATTTTTGATCTGTCTACAGATCCTGTTTTGTAGCCACCTTTGCTAGCTGAATTGTTCCGAGCTTTTGGTTTCCAATTATTGCTTTATTGCTGTTGGAAGATTGTCCCTTGCCTTTGAAAAACCTTGGCTTTTTGACTCTTATATTGGAAAATTTCCTATCCAAGTAAGCCATGGATTGGTCCATCCCATCTAGCTCATCCAAGGTGTAATTCTCATCTTCCTCCAGCTCCAATACAACTTGCTTCTGAGGTTCTTTGTTCTTTTGTTCCATAGCTTAAATAACTGGAACTTGATCATCTTTCTCATCTTCACTTTCTGCTCTGTTATGTACAATCAAAGCACTTGAACCATCAACAACATGTACATAGTATGTTTTCAATGACTTTCTTTGCAGCATTTCAAGTTCATAAGTTTTCAAGATTCCATATAAAACTTCCAAAGTCATTCTGCTTAGATCTTTTCCGTCTCTAATCACTGATATTTTATGTTCAAGATGGTCAGGAAGAGCTAGTAGGAACTTTAGGTTAACCTCCTCAGCTTCATAATATTTGTCATGTAGCTGCAAGTCATTTATCAATTTATTGAACCTCTCAAAAACTACAGTAATTTCTTCTTTTGGTTTAGCCATAAACCTCTCATATTGAAAAACCAGAATCCTCCTTTGGTTTGACCAAACTTCCTCTGTTCCTTCACATAGAATCTCTATCTTCTCCCAGATCTATTTGGTTGTGTCACAGTTGACAATGTTATTGTTACATATTGAATTCTCAATGATCAGAAGAAGCTCAGGATCTGGCTGTTCGGATGTCATCAGGATCTGATGTACCGTCAGGATTTGATATGTCATCAGGATTTGTATGACATCAGTATTTGAAGACAGTCAGCATTAGAGGATTTGTTCTATTCCTAATAATATGGAGCAGATATCTGTTACGTCTGAGAGATAGGACTTTATCTGTTTAGTTTAAGATATGTATCAGTTTCAGTTAGTTTTTGATAATGCATATCTTAGATTAATTTGTTGTAGCTGTGTAGTATATAAACACAGTTTAGTCATCACTTATAAGATAACACTCGAGGATCATTCGACCTAACAGCTCTCAAGAACATCAGTATTTCTTGAGAGGATTTTGTAACAGTTTTTATCAGATATATAAAAAGCTTTTATATTTTATTACTTGTTCGAAACATTTATACAATTGTATCCAACCCCCCTTAAACAATTATATCTTTACTGGGCAACAATTGGTATCATAGCACACTGATAAATTTACAATCAGAAACGATCTAAACATGTCACTGAACAAGTATGAAAGCATTAAAATTCCCATTCTGAAAAAGACTGAATATCCAACATGGAAGGTGAAGATGCTCATGTACCTGGAAGCTACAGATCCAGATTATCTAGACGTAATCAATGATGGACCCTTCATGTCAACAAAACTGGTGCCTGCAACTCCTACTGTTGCTGAACACTATCAACTGAAGGAGAAGACAGAATGGACACCAAAAGAGAAAGTAGCTGTGCTGAAAGATGTAAAGGTAAGAAACATTTTGCATAACACTCTTGATTCTGTGATGTCAAACAGGGTCATAGCCTACAAGACTGCCAAAGAAATATGGGATGCTCTTGAAACTCAATGTCAAGGAACCATGGCCATCAAGAAGAACAGAAGGGCTGTTCTGATTCAAGAATATGAACACTTTGAGGCCAAGCCTAATGAAAATCTCACTGAAATTTATGACAGATTTCTGACTCTGCTAAACAATCTGTCCTTGGTGGGAAATGTGTATGATCGAGATGATTCAAACACCAAGTTTTTGATAGCTTTGAGTGAAGAATGGGAGACTCAGACTTCAATCATACGACATCAGTATGATCTGGACGTAATTACTCTGGATGAAGTCTATGGCATGCTGAGAACTCATAATTTGGAGTTCAACAAATGAGAGAGTGGAAAAGCAGCAGAGGGAAATCTATTGCTTTGAAAGTTAATGATAAAGCTTCAAATGAAAAGTCTGTTGGAGCTGTACGAAAGAAGAACAATTTTCCAGAATCAGATACTGATGATTCATCATCAAATCCTGATGGTGATACTGATTCTGAAACTGATGAGAACATGACAGATTTTGATATCATGCAAATGGCCGCATTGCTGGTTAAGGGCTTCAGGAGAATGCAATTCAGGAAGTCTAGGAACAACAGAAGCTTTGGGAAGAAGTTCACTGGAGGTGAAAAGAAGTCAACTTGGAGAAAAGATGGAAAGGACTCTAAAGATGAGAAGTTAGACATGACAAAGATCAAGTGCTACAACTGTGATGAACCTGGTCACTTTGCCTCAGAATGCAAGAAAACAAAGCATGATAAAGGGAAGAGCAAAGCCCTGATCACTTCAAGTAAGAATTGGATGGACTCCTCTGACTCTGAAGGTGAAAACACATGCTATGCACTGATGGCCAGTCTTGATGATCCTGCTGCTTCCGAGCCTAAGGTAAAAACTCCTTTCTTCTCTTTTGATACTGAAAATATATCTGAATTAAAATCTATTCTTAAATCTTTGCATGGTAGTTTTAAGAATAAGACTTTAGAAAATGATAGACTTATAACTGAAATTAAGCCCTTAAAATCTAGGAATGTGTTAGATATATTTGTGATGTCATGTCTAATATGATTTGTGTTTAGTTTTCAGATCTTACTTAAACAGGACAAATCAGTACTTAACTGGAAATCAGTACTTATACTGAAGTCAGAACTTAAGATATCAGAACTTAAGTTGTCAGAACTTAAGTTATCAGGAGATAATATCAGGACTTAAGGAGACTTTCAGATAAGGAAGGCGGCTGATTAAAAGGAAAAAAGATCAAGACAAACATAAGAAGAGATATGCATGAAGAAGGAATTCTATGAAGAATAGAATACTTGGAAGAAAAGATAACTGATTGATATATTTTAGGAAGCATAATTATATTTAATATCAATTAGAAGATTATCTTGTAACTGTGTAGTATATAAACACAGACATAGGGTTTACACTATATGTGTTATCATTATCGAAAATATTATTCATTATAACCCTAGCAGCTCTCGTGATAATTTGTTCATCACTGAGAGAGGACAGTTACATATTGGAACATAGTTTATTGTGTTGAATAAAATCTGTGTTCAGTTACTTGTGTTCTTATTTCGATTTGATTGTAGTAAATACTATATTCAACCCCCTTCTACAGTGTGTGTGACTTAACAAGTGGTATCAGAGCAATCTGTTAACACATAAACAGTTTAAGATCCAAAATCAATCATTTCTAAAGAAACACAAACTCCAACCAAGCCCACCAAAACCGAAGAACCTCCAAAGACTCAAATCCATAATCGATATGAGACTATTAGAGTTCCCATACTGAAACCATCTGAATATCCCATATGGAAGGTGAGGATGTCTATGTTTCTGGAAGCTACAGATCCAGAATACCTTGACAGAATCAATGAAGGACCACATAAGCCAACCAAGCTCTCTGTTGTAGTTGCAGATCAACCAGCACAGACAGTACCAAAGGAGAAAAATGAATATACAGCTGAAGATATCTCATCTATTGCTATGGATGCAAAGGTACGACATTTGCTGCATAGTGCCATTGATAATATCATGTCAAATAGGGTAATCAACTGTAAGACTACAAAGGAGATATGGGATTCCTTGGAGACAAGATGCCAGGGAACTGATTCAATTAAAAAGAACAGGAAGACTATACTCACTCAAGAGTATGAGCACTTTGACTCAAAACCTGATGAGTCATTAACTGCATTATATGACAGATTTGTCAAACTCTTGAATGATCTGTCACTAGTGGACAAGGAATATGAACTTGAAGATTCAAATCTTAAATTCCTGTTTGCTCTTCCTGAAAGTTGGGATTTGAAGGCCACCACTATAAGAGACAACTATGTTCTTGATGAACTCTTGGGAAGCATGATCCTAAAATAAGAGTTATGTCAAAACATATATGAATGACAAAATAATTCGAGGGTATCGCATGGCATTCTTATTTACATATGAGGTCAAGTTTCAAATTAAGCGGATATGGCGATGCATATAAAAGCGTAAAATAACAGTTGAGAGTAAATGGAACAATAGTGCATGATTATTGAAATTTAAAGGTCACAATACATCTGGATTAGGACAAAGTCTGATTCTAGGATCAACAGGCTTATTTAAAGGAAACAACGGAAACAACTGGGGATTCTACGAAGTCTGATAGTACAACAACATGAAAGGTAAATGGAAAGAACTAAGGCTCCACTCCATCTGAACGGGGCTTGGGAGTCTTTTCCTCTCGAAGCGTCTTCACAATGCTCTGGAGCTCATCCGCCACCATCTGAATGACATACTGGCTGGTGCGGTCCTGGTGCGCTGGCATCTCCTCAAGCTTAGTGTTGACGTACTGAACCAAGGTCTCAAGTCTCGCAGTCATCTGCTCCTTGGGCTTCCCTTCATAGTTTCGGCTGTCCGGGTACACGTTCTTCAGTCGGTCTATCAGTCGAACTCGCGCCTCAACTCAGCATACACGGATAAAGCAATAGTGTCATCCCACCCAGAGGATGACGAGGAATGCGCCCTTTGCTGACAAACCAATAAGAGGAGTATTAATAATAAATTTACTTAACCTACTCTCTCGTATATTATCTATAACCTACACATATATCCTATAACCTAATTGGGCTGTCCAGGGACTCTAAACCGAGGCTCTGATACCAAAACCTGTCACGCCCCCAACTTAAACAGCAAATTAAATATAACTATTACAACATTTTAAAAAGAAGTAAACATAACCAACTCCAAGATCTTACAGTTTAGGGTTTGGAACAGCCCAACACTACCATCTATTACAACTGATTTTAAATAGCGAGTCCTCACACAAAACTACTATCTCTTATTCTACCTGAGCTCGAACATAAGCATCAGCATCACAGGTCTTACGGGCAGTCTGCTTGAATCTAACCATAGCTGCTAGCTGTAATATCAGGGTAAAGCAAGGAGTGAGCCAAATGCTCAACAAGTACTAAACAGTACGATACAAAACACAAATCGAGATATACATTAAAGAATGACAATGTGAAGACATAACCAATGATAATGAGAGATAAAACTATGAGTGATGGCATCATTTTGCTTGTATCAAAACAATTTCAAAATCATATCTTAATCAAAATCATTTTACGATGCTACGGATTATAGCCGGTGATCAGCCGCGAAGTAATCCCGAACCTCGCTGGGTTCCAAAACATTAATGGGATCCCTAGGCAACTTTTAAGCCTAATATAAGTTTGGAAAGGACTCGCGTCTCAGTCCAGATCCACTATTCAAAGAAAACATTTATCCCCCTTTGGGACTGAAAATCCACATTTTATTTATTTCAAAAACTAATGCCGATTTATGACCAAAATCTCTTTTAATAGTAAACATTTTTATCAAGGGATTATAGATCAACTCGAAACATGGGAAATATGGTACTAAATCTCAAGGCCATGATCCACTAAACTTTACTTTATTAGGGTAACTAAAAGGATTTCATATATATAACTTGGACAAGGAAATTTAGTGAGGCTATTGGATATTATGGAGGGGTAGTGCCAAACTGGGTTTAAAGCAATGGTTTCTCGTCAAGGTGCAAGTTCCAGATCATCAAGAAGATAAGCTTCATGAATACTAAGGGTGTTAAGGTATGAAGAATGTTCTTTAACTCAGAATATATCAGAATTGTTAAGCTTTAGGATAAGAAAGAGGGGTATCAATTAATGAGGAACAACTTTGATAAATATCTGGCTTTTAGGTATCAAGGTGAAGTTTCTATAGGGGTTCAAGCATCTGGGTGAGATATCAGCACTTTAGGGATCGTTAGCATGTTAATCAAGAGGATCAATCAAGTATTATAACAACCCTTTATTTTATCATGGCATTCATCTTACTTTAATATACTATCATGATAAGACTACTTCGCAATACGTACTCGAGGGTTCATGGAATTTCTGTATGATTCAAAGATAATCATAAGATATGTTGATTTAAATATATCAAAATGACTCAAGATAGTTGCGTCAACAAATATGAACTACATAAATAATAACAATCCTCATTATAATAGGTTGAATCACTTGCCTTGAGAAAGGCTGGTCTGGTCTGACTGGTAGGAGCAACTGGAAGCTTCACTCGACCTTTATGGCAAGTTTACCCTCGTCTCGAGATCCTACATAAATAATAATAATCCTCATTATAATATATTCTCACAAACTTAACCAATTTACAACCCAAAATTAAACACGGATGGCACTTAGGCCTATATGCACTTAATTTATATTCACCTTATAAATATAATTGCACACACATAGCCACATAGCCACATATACTCACATATCATATATTAATACCAAATAACACCATATACACCATAATGCAACACTAGGCTTGGATGATCTCGATCCCCCAACTTAAGTCACTTGGTCACTAAACTAGACAAAGTCTTCTAATTTTGGCTTCCTAACTCGAGGTGCCTTTACTAGACTATCCAAGACCTATTGACCCTCACTTGGGCCTTTTTCTCTACTGACCTTATACTATCTTACAACTATGGTGGACAACCTAGATCTCACTCCTAAGTGTTCTAAAACTATGTGTTAAGTGAAAGTGCTCACTAGTGTAAATTTCAGAATGACAACTATGATTTCTTGAGTGCATTAGACACTCGTAAACTACAAGTTTCCTTCAAAACTCTTACACAAGACTCTCCTGACCATAGGGAATCTACCAAACTTGATGTGGCTCAAGGGCCTGGCTTGGGCCTTCTTGGGCCTAAGCTTAAAGTCCAAGGTTCCCTTGTTTTCCTGGGCAGAAAATGCCCTGACTTGAATTAAATTGTGACACATGGTTCTCACTCATATCCTATGAACTATGGCTGGAAAAACTCCTCTGACACTCCCTCTAGCTAAGGCCCAACAGGGCCTAATGAGGGCCTACCCATTACATGGTCAAATCTCCCTATTTCTAAGTTACAACAAAACTGTCTCCTGCTGGACAGATTTTGTGATTCTACTTGTGCACCTAACCAAACGACATGCAAACCTCCAACCAACTTCTAAAACCTTTTATATACTCCCAATACTAACTTCTGGTGGCTTGGGCCTCAAAGTGCACAACAAATGCTCATTCAAAATTTCCCCATAAACTAGTGCATCAAATCTTGAAAAATGAAAACACCAACTAATCCCTTTCCACCTTAACTCCAATTAAAAACCAAGCACCCAACTCTTTTCAAAGCATACCTAGTGTCTTAATGTCCTAACATAGTGTCTCAACAGAAGGGTAGATCATCCATGGCCAAAAATTAACAAGATGCAACTAAAAATATGACATGCAACTCATGGAAAACACATAACAAGATTTCGGCTAGGCATAAAGTTTTAAATGCTTGCAAAATCGACTTGCACCTATTTCTCATCCTTAATAATCATGAAATATAACTTCTTTTAACTATTAATAAGAAATTTATCGTAGAAACAATCTATTTTAAGCACACATATTTCGAATTTATAGATTTTTAAACATAACAACATGATTTCGAAAAGAGTAGCATGCAAAATATGGTTGATCATCATTTTAATGTCTTAAAACTAGCATGCATGGCTAAACATAAATATATAATGAAATTTCAGTAGCATGCAAAGGATTTTAAAGCATGATATCTCCATAAAACACTTAGTTAGCACATATACATAATATATCTCATGGAGAGCTCTTGAATTCACAAGAATCAAGAGTTTCTCTTTGGAGATCACATAAGAACTACACATGCATCCATGGAACTTCAACTTCCAAGTCACAAAACACTTGGAAAGTATATAAGATGAATGTAGGTAGAAGATTTACACTTGGAAAGATGAAGAATGAATTGAAAAATGGAAGGGGGGGGGTGGGAAATAGGCCTTCGGGCGAGAGCAATGGTGGGAGGGGGAGGAGAAAAATTTGTGGGGTGTTGGAGTGTGGAATGAGTGGAATGACTTCTCCCACTTAAACTTTTGTTTTATGCTTTTTGGTTGACAAATAATGAGTGGAAGTGAGAACTTACAAAAATGTCCTTTAGCTAAAGTAAGGCCATTTTGCATGCAAGGCTAATGTAGTAATTTGGTAATAATCAAATGAGTTAGTGGGGTTGGAAAAGTCTTATTTGCCCTTTGAGAGAATAGAAGGGTGATTTGCATGCAAGGTCTCTTATGTAATTTGATAATTATAACGAATAAAATTTGTAAAGATTTATTTTTATAAAATAAAATACAAGTTCAAAAATTATAAAATTTATACCATAAAATAACTTGGATTTTTAGAAATTTTATAAAATCACGTTTGAAATTTGTGAATAAAATAACTTTTAAAAGAAAATTTCTCCAAGGTTTAGAATATTCCTTATAAATTAAAAATAAGGGAAATAAATAAACTCTCGCTTTGAAAAATCATATACTACATAAAGCAAATTTAAAATGCAGAAATTTTTCATTCACACAAGGTACAACCATTAAGTATATTCACTTACGGCTTTAATATCACACAAAGTCCACAGATAATATTACATAAAATGCCGGTCGTAACATCCTCTCCCCCATAAGGGATTCTGTCCCCAGAATCTAAGAGAACATATGAGGATACCGGGAACGCATATCAGACTCTAACTCCCAAGTTAATTTTTCGTTCTTGGTGTTCCTCTAAAGTACTTTCACTAACTTTACCGACTTATTCCTAAGACTCTTTACTTGCCAGTCGAGTAATTTGATAGGTTGCTCCACAAACGACAGGTCTGCCTGAATTTCTACAGGTTCATATTCTATCACATGGCTAGCGTCAGGATTGTACTTCTTAAATAACGACACATGGAATACATTATGCACATGCTAATACTGAGGTGGTAAGGCCAACTCGTAGGCCAGCTTCCCCACTTAACTCAAAATTTCAAAAGGACCTATATATCTAGGTGCTAACTTCCCTTTCTTGCCAAATCTAGACAACCCTTTTCTTGGTGACACCTTCAGCAAAACAGCTTCACCAACTTGGTATCGAACATCCTTACGCGCTGGATCCGCATACTTCCTCTGTCTATCTTGAGCAGCAAATAACCTTATCTGAATTAACTTGACTGTGTCATCCAACTATTGCACCAATTCCGAGCCGAGAATTCTTCCTTCTCCTACTTCATCCCAACTTGTTGGTGATCTACATTTTCGCCCGTACAAAGCTTCGTATGGTGGCATGCCAATACTGGAATGATAGCTATTGTTGTAAGAGAATTCAATCAACGGCAAGTGGTCATCCCAATTTCCTGCAAAATCGATTGCACAACTGCGCAACATGTCTTCGATTGTTTGAATTGTCCTTTCGCTCTGACCATCAGTCTGCGGGTGGTACGCCGTGCTCATATTCAACTTCGTGCCAAGACATTCTTGAAATTGCTTCCAGAATCTCGAGTTAAATCGGGGATCTCTGTCTGAAACTATTGATATGGGTACTCCATGCCTTAGTACGATTTCGCGCACATACAGATGAACCAATTTGTCCAATGACGACTTCTCGTTAATTGGAAGGAAATGCGCCGACTTCGTAAGACGATCAACTATAACCCATATAGCGTCATGACCGGATTTCGTTCGTGGTAGTCCCACTATAAAATCCATAGCAATATTTTCCCATTTCCATTCTGGAATCTTTAGGGGCTGAATTAATCCGCTTGGTCGTTGATGTTCTGCCTTAACCTTTTGACAAGTATAACACTTCACAACCCATTCTGCCACGTCTCGCTTCATATTTGGCCACCAAAAGTTCTGCTTTAAGTCCCGATACATCTTGGTGCTTCCCGGGTGGATTGAAAATCTTGAATTATGGGCTTCTTGTAGGATCTCATTCTTCAATTCAGGTACATGAGGAATCCAAATTCTTGAGGAAAACCTTAGTATCCCTTGTTCATCCCTTTGAGTATTAATCTCCTCTCCAGTTAACTGATTCTTCTCTTTCTCCATTACTTCTTCTTAATATTTCTTTATCTTTTCCACTAGTGTTGGCTGAAAAGTCATTGCACGATAAACTTCTTCAACCATTCCATAATTACAAAGTTCTAATCCGAATTTCTTAATCTCTTCAGACAATTCCTTTGGTGTTGCCATCATATTCAATCTCTCTTTTCTGCTTAGTACATCGGTCACAACATTCGCCTTTTCGGGATGGTAATTTATCGAGCAATCGTAGTCCTTGATCAATTTCAACCATCTCCTTTGCCTCATATTGAGCTCCTTCTGAGTGAAAATGTACTTTAAACTCTTGTGATCTGTGTAGATTTCACACTTCTCTCCGTAGAGGTAATGTCTCCAAATCTTAAGTGCGAATACTATGGCGGCTAGTTCCAAGTCATGCGTCGGGTACTTCAACTCATGCGGTTTCAACTGTCTTGACGCATACGCGATCACCTTACTGTGTTGCATTAACACACAGCCCAATCCCTTATGTGAAACGTCGCTGAATATCACAAAGTTTCCTTGGTCATTTGGAAGCACTAACACCGGAGCTGTTACCAATCTCTGCTTCAACTCTTGAAAGCTATCCTCACATTCTGCACTCCATTCAAACTTTTGATCCTTTCTGGTTAACTTGGTCAATGGCGTGGCGATTTTTGAAAAATCCTTGACAAACCTTCTGTAGTATCCTGCCAATCCTAGAAAACTTCGCACTTCCGTAGGAGTCTTTGGCCTCTCCCAACTCATAACTGCCTCAATCTTTGCCGGATCCACTTTAACTCCTTCATTTCCAATGACATGCCCCAAAAATTGAACTTCCTTTAACCAAAACTTATATTTGGTAAACTTGGCATACAACTTCTCTTGACGAAGTATCTCCAATGCTATCCAGAGGTGCTGTTTATGTTCTTCTTCCGACTTAGAATAAATAAGGATGTCATCAATGAATACCACGACAAACTTGTCCAAATACTTCTTAAATACTCAATTCATCAAATCCATAAATGCGGCCGGAGCGTTGGTCAATCCAAACGGCATTACTAGGAATTCATAATGCCCATATCTGGTCCTAAATGCTGTCTTGGGAATATCTTCTTCTTTGATCTTTAATTGATGGTATCCCGATCTCAAGTCAATCTTTGAAAAGCATTTTGCTCCCTTCAACTGGTCAAAAAGGTCATCTATTCTTGGTAGCGGGTAGTGGTTCTTGATCGTTACCTTATTCAACTCCCGATAATCTATGCATAGCCACATACTCCCATTTTTCTTCTTTACAAATAGAACAGGAGCTCCCCATGGCGACGTACTTGGCCGTATCACTCCTTTATTCAAAAATTCTTGTAGCTGGCTTGCCAACTCTTTCATTTCTGCTGGTGCCATTCTATATGGGGCCTTTGAAACTACTCTCTCGCATATTATCTATAACCTACATATATATCCTATAACCAAATTGGGCTGTCCAGGGACTCTAAACCGAGGCTCTGATACCAAAACCTGTCACGCCCCCAACTTAAACAACAAATTAAATATAACTATTACAACATTTTAAAAAGAAGTAAACATAACCAACTCCAAGATCTTACAGTTTAGGGTTTGGAACAACCCAACACTACCATCTATTACAACTGATTTTAAATAGCGAGTCCTCACACAAAACTACTATCTCTTATTCTACCTGAGCTCGAACATAAGCATCAGCATCTCAGGTCTTACGGGCAGTCTGCTTGAATCTAACCATAGCTTCTAGCTGTAATATCAGGGTAAAGCAAGGAGTGAGCCAAATGCTCAACAAGTACTAAACAGTATGATACAAAACATAAATCGAGATATACATTAAAGAATGACAATGAGAAGACATAACCAATGATAACGAGAGATAAAACTATGGGTGATGGCATCATTTTGCTTGTATCAAAACAATTTCAAAATCATATCTTAATCAAAATCATTTTATGACGCTACGGATTACAGCCGCTGATCAGCTGCGAAGTAATCCCGAACCTCGCTGGGTTTTAAAACATTAATGGGATCCCTAGGCAACTTTTAAGCCTAATATAAGTGTGAAAAGGACTCGCGTCTCAGTCCAGATCCACTATTCAAAGAAAACATTTATCCCCCTTTGGGACTGAAAATCCACATTTTATTTATTTCAAAAACTGATGCCGATTTATGACCAAAATATCTTTTAACAGTAAACATTTTTATCAAGGGATTATAGATCAACTCGAAACATGGGAAATATGGTACTAAATCTCAAGGCCATGATCCACTAAACTTTACTTTATTAAGGTAACTAAAAGGATTTCATATATATAACTTGGACAAGGAAATTCAGTGAGGCTATTGGATGTTATGGAGGGGTAGTGCCAAACTGGGCTTAAAGCAATGGTTTCTCGTCAAGGTGCAAGTGCTAGATCATCAAGAAGATAAACTTCATGAATACTAAGGGTGTTAAGGTATGAAGAATGATCTTTAACTCAAAATATATCAGAATTATTAAGCTTTAGGATAAGAAAGAGGGGTATCAATCAATGAGGAACAACTTTGATAAATATATGGCTTTTAGGTATCAAGGTGAAGTTTCTACAGGGGTTCAAGCATCAGGGTGAGATATCAGCACTTTAGGGATCGTTAGCATGTTAATCAAGAGGATCAATCAAGTATTATAACAACCCTTTAATTTATCATGACATTCATCTTACTTTAATATACTATCATGATAGGACTACTTTGCAATACGTACTCGAGGGTTCATGGCATTTCTATATGATTCAAAGATAATCATAAGATATGTTGATTTAAATATATCAAAATGACTCAGGATAGTTGCGTCAACAAATATGAACTATTTGTTACACAATTGCAGTGAATACGAAGATAGGTTGAATCACTTGCCTTGAGAAAGGCTGGTCTGGTCTGACTGGTAGGAGCAACTGGAAGCTTCACTCGACCTTTATGGCAAGTTTACCCTCGTCTCGAGATCTTACATAAATAATAATAATCCTCATTATAATATATTCTCACCAACTTAACCTATTTACAACCCAAAATTAAACACGGATGGCACTTAGGCCTATAGGCACTTAATTTATATTCACCTTATAAATATAATTGTACACACATAGCCACATATACTCATATATCATATATTAATACCAAATAACACCATATACACCATAATGCAACACTAGGCTTGGATGATCTCGATCCCCCAACTTAAGTCACTTGGTCGCTAAACTAGACAAAGTCTTCTAATTTTGGCTTCCTAACTCGAGGTGCCTTTACTAGACTATCCAAGACCTATTGACCCTCACTTGGGCCTTTTGATCTACTGACCTTATACTATCTTACAACTATGGTGGTCAACCTAGATCTCACTCCTAAGTGTTCTAAAACTATGTGTTAAGTGAAAGTGCTCACTGGTGTAAATTTCAGAATGACAACTATTGTTTCTTGAGTGCATTAGACACTCTTAAACTAGAAGTTTTCCTTCAAAACTCTTACACAAGACTCTCCTGACCATAGGGAATCTACCAAACTTGATGTGGCTCAAGGGCCTGGCTTGGGCCTTCTTGGGCCTAAGCTTAAAGTCCAAGGTTCCCCTGTTTTCCTGGGCAGAAAATGCCCTGACCTGAATTAAATTGTGACACATGGTTCTAACTCATATCCTATGAACTATGGCTGGAAAAACTCCTCTGACACTCCCTCTAACTAAGGCCCAATAGGGCCTAATGAGGGCCTACCCATTACATGGTCAAATCTCCCTATTTCTAAGTTGCAACAAAACTGTCTCCTGCTGGACAGATTTTGTGATTCTACTTGTGCACCTAACCAAACGACATGCAAACCTCCAACCAACTCCTAAAACCTTTTATATACTCCCAATACTAACTTCTGGTGGCTTGGGACTAAAAGTGCACAACAAATGCTCATTCAAAACTTCCCCATAAACTAGTGCATCAAATCTGGAAAAATGAAAACACCAACTAATCCCTTTCCACCTTAACTCCCACTTGAAAACCAAGCACCCAACTCTTTCCAAAGCATATCTAGTGTCTTAATGTCCTAAAATAGTGTCTCAACAGAAGGGGAGATCATCCATGCCCAAAAATTAACAACATGCAACTAAAAATATGACATGCAACTCATGGAAAACACATAACAAGATTTCGGCTAGGCATAAAGTTTTAAATGCTTGCAAAATCGACTTGCACCTATTACTCATCCTTAATAATCATGAAATATAACTTCTTTTAACTATTAATAAGAAATTTATCATAGAAACACTCTATTTTAAGTACACATATTTCAAATTTATAGATTTTTAAACATAACAACATGATTTCGAAAAGAGTAGCATGCAAAACATGGTTGATCATCATTTTAATGTCTTAAAACTAGCATGCATGGCTAAAAATAAATATATAATGAAATTTCAGTAGCATACAAAGGATTTTAAAGCATGATATATCCATAAAACACTTAGTTAGCACATATACATATTATATCTCATGGAGAGCTCTTGAATTCACAAGAATCAAGAGTTTCTCTTTGGAGATCACATAAGAACTACACATGCATCCATGGAAATTCAACTTCCAAGTCACAAAATACTTGGAAAGTATATAAGATGAATGTAGGTAAAAGATTTACACTTGGGAAGATGAAGAATGAATTGAAAAATGGAAGGGGGGTGGGGAAATAGGCCTTCGGGCGAGAGCAATGGTGGGAGGGGGGAGGAGAAAAATTTGTGGGGTGTTGGAGTGTGGAATGAGTGGAATGACTTCTCCCACTTAAACTTTTATTTTATGCTTTTTGGTTGACAAATAATGAGTGAAAGTGAGAACTTACAAAAATGTCCTTTAGCTAAAGTAAGGCCATTTTGCATGCAAGGCTAATGTAGTAATTTGGTAATAATCAAATGAGTTAGTGGGGTTGGAAAAGTCTTATTTGCCCTTTGAGAGAATAGAAGGGTGATTTGCATGCAAGGTCTCTTATGTAATTTGATAATTATAACGAATAAAATTTGTAAAGATTTATTTTTATAAAATAAAATACAAGTTCAAAAATTATAAAATTTATACCATAAAATAACTTGGATTTTTAGAAATTTTATAAAATCACTTTTGAAATTTGTGAATAAAATAACTTTTAAAAGAAAATTTCTCCAATGTTTAGAATATTCCTTATAAATTAAAAATAAGGGAAATAAATAAACTCTCGCTTTGAAAAATCATATACTACATAAAGCAAATTTAAAATGCAGAAATTTTTCATTCACACAAGGTACAACCATTAAGTATATTCACTTACGACTTTAATATCACACAAAGTCCACATATAATATTACACAAAATGCCGGTCGTAACAATCAGGACTTGGACTAACTCTGGCAGAACAACTCAGAATTTGTTAAGTAGTGGAAACTGGAAAGAGGGCTTAGGTTATGGAGATGATAAGAATGATAAGGGAACTGTAGAAATTGAGCCTATAATTGTTAAACAAAAGCCAAAGGTAAATCCTGTTAAGTTTGTAGCTGTAAAGTCTGATATTGATAAATCAGAAGTTAAAGAGAAATTAACTTCTGACAAACCAAAATAGGATAAGCCAACTGAAGTTAACATAGGCTTAATGACTAAGAAGCAGCTTAAGTATAAGCTGAAAGATGTTAAGAATGTAAACAAGGTAAAGCCACCTAGGAAAAATAGGAATGAAAAGGAACGTGTGAATAAAAACAATGATTATAAGCCTGTTCCCTAATGCTCCTAGAAAGAAATGTTATAACTGTGGAAACTCTAACCATCTGGCTTCTTGTTGCAGGAAGAATAAGAACATAAACTCCTTACCTTCAAAGTCAGGAGTTAAGAGTCAGTCTGTTAGATATAGGCCACAAAATCCTTGTTTTCATTGTGGTAGTTTGTGGCATTCCATTTATACTTGTAAGGAATATCATAGTTTGTACTATGATTATTATCAAATAAAACCTTCTGTAAAGAAAGTTAGCATTATTCCTTATAGTGTATGTTCTGATGCAAAGTCTGATATTGTAAATTCTGATAAGAAAACTATTAACATAAACTCTGATGCTAAATCCGCTGTAAATGTTAACAAACTTAATTAGGCCAAAGGATCCAAGCAAGTCTGGGTCCTTAAAACTAATCATTAGTGGTCTTTGTGATTGCAGGGCAACAGGAAAAACATCCTAGTTCTGGACAGTGGATGTTCAGGACATATGACTGGAAATAAAGCCCTGATATCAGACTTTGTGGAGAAAGCTGGCCCAGGTGTTTCTTATGGAGATGGCAACATGGGAAAAACTCTGGGATATGGCAATATCAATCTTGGGAATGTCATCATTCAAAAAGTAGCTCTTGTCTCAGGACTTAAACACAATTTGCTGAGTGTTATTCAAATCTGTGACAGAGGTTATCATGTGGATTTCTTTGAAGAACACGGTGAAGTTGTAAGCAAATCTACAGGCAAAGTTGTTCTGAAAGGATACAGGCATGATAACATTTATGAAGCCAAGCTTTCAACAAGATCTAATGGTTCTGCAATCTATCTGTTAAGTAGAGCATCAATTAAAGAAAGCTGGAATTGGCACAAGAAACTCTCTCATTTAAATTTCAACAATATAAATGAACTAGTCAAGAAAGATCTTGTGAGAGGACTGCCAAAATCAGTATTTGCTCCTGATGGCCTTTATGATTCATGTTAGAAGGCAAAACAAAGAAAATCTTCATTCAAGAACAAGACTGAATCATCAATTCTTGAGCCTTATCACCTACTACATGTTGATCTATTTGGTCCAGTGAATGTCATGTCTATTGCAAAGAAGAAATATGCTATGGTCATAGTGGATGAGTTCACCAGATACACATGGGTGTATTTCTTGCACACAAAAAGTGAAACTGCATCTATCTAGATTGATCATGTCAAACAACTGGATAAATTGGTCAAAGACTCTGTGAAAATCATAAGAAGTGATAATGACACTGAGTACAAGAATTTAAGTATGTAAGAGTTCTGCAAAGACCATGGAATAAAGCAGGAATTCTCTGCTCCTGGAACTCCACAGCAAAATGGAGTTGTTGAAAGAAAGAATAGAACTCTTATTGAAGCTACACGAACTATGCTTGATGAAGTAAAGTTACCAACCTATTTTTGGGCTGAAGCTGTGCAGACTTCTTGTTTTACTCAAAATGTAACACTTATCAACAAGCATGGAAAGACACCATATGAAATGGTGAAGAAAAAGAAGCCAAATATGAAGTATTTTCATGTATTTGGATGCAAGTGTTTTGTTCTTAAGACTCATCCTGAACAACTATCCAAATTTGATCTAAAAGTTGATGAAAGAATTTTTGTTGGATATCCACTTTCCATAAAAGCTTTCAGAGTCTATAATTCAAGAACAAGGGTTGTCATGGAATCTATCAATGTCTCTTTTGATGATAAGAAGATTACTGGACTTGAAGATTTCAATGATCATTATCAGCTGAGATTTGAAAATGAAGTTTTAAATTCTGATTCTGTAAATCCTGACAGTCTAAATCCTGATACTGCAAATTCTGATGGATTAAACTCTAATGTTATTGAAACTGTGGTGGCTACGCCAAAGGAAAATGCACCTATGCAGGGGGAACATACTGAAGATCCAACCACATCTCAAGAAGTATCAGAATCTACAACAGGCTCTTCAAGTTCTGATGGGTCAAGTTTTGATAATTCTGGAAACTCATGTTCTGATATTTCTGGAAACTCAAATTCTGAAGGATCCAACTCAGAGAGCATAATTTCAGGAAGGGCATCAGAAAATGTTGATGGAGACAACATGGATCATAAGGGAGCATCCAGTTCTAAAGATAACCTTCCATCTACAAGGAAGTGGACTAAAGCACATACACCTGACTTAATTATTGGAAATCCTGATGCAGGTGTCAGAACTAGAACAGCTACATCAAATGAATGTCTCTATCATTCTTTTCTATCTCAGACTGAACCAAAAAAAGTGGAAGAAGCTCTTCAAGATGCTGATTGGGAGCAATCAATGCAGGAAGAGTTAAATGAATTTGAAAGAAATAAAGTCTGGACCCTAGTGCCAAGACCAAATAACAGATCTGTTGTTGGTAAAAAGTGGGTGTTCAGAGATAAAACTGATAGTGATGGCATAATTACAAGGAATAAAACAAGTCTGGTTGCAAAAGGATACTCTCAACAGAAGGGAATTGATTATGATAAAACATTTGCACCAATTGCTAGATTGGAAGCCATAAGGATATTTTTGGCTTATGCTGCTCACAAAAAGTTTACAGTCTTTCAAATGGATGTGAAAAGTGCTTTTCTTAATGGAGAATTGGAAGAGGAAGTATATGTTGAATAACCTCCAGGCTTTGTAGATCCCAAATTTCCTAATCATGTCTACAGGCTTGATAAAGCACTTTATGGCCTTAAGCAAGCTCCAAGAGTATGGTGTGAGACATTAGCTCAGTTTCTTCTGGAAAGTGGATTTAATAGAGGGACAATTGACAAAACTTTATTCTATCTCAACCATGGAAAGGACTTACTTTTGGTGCAAATATATATTGATGATATCATTTTTGGTTCTACAAATGACAAACTTTGTAAGAAGTTTGCCAAGCTGATGCAGTCAAGATATCAAATGAGTATGATGGGAGAACTTAGTTATTTTCTGGGCCTTCAAGTCAAGCAGAATGAAGAAGGAACTTTTATTTGTCAATCTAAGTACACCAGAAATTTGTTGAAAAAGTTTAGAATGCAAGATTGTTCAAGTGCATCCACTCCTATGGCCACTACAACAAAATTGGATAAGGATACTGGTACATCAGTAGATATTACTGATTACAGAGGTATGATTGGCTCACTACTCTATCTAGCTACATGTAGACCTGATATCATGTATGCTACCTGTCTTTGTGCAAGATTTCAAGCAGATCCAAGAGAACCTCACTTAACAACTGTGAAAAGAATTTTCAAGTACCTTAAGGGTACAGCTGATTTGGGATTGTGGTATCCTAGAGAATCAGACTTTAAGCTAATAAGTTACTCAGATGCAGATTTTGCAGGATGCAAAATTGACAGGAAAAGCACAAGTGAAAGCTGCCAATTTCTTGGAGGCAGATTGGTTTCTTGGTTTAGCAAGAAACAGAAGTCAATTTCCACATCAACTGCAGAAGCAGAGTACATTCTGCAGGAAGCTGTTGTGCACAGATTCTTTGGATGAAGAATTAGTTACTGGATTATGGGTTAGCATATTCTAAAATCCCTATTTACCATGATAATTAAAGTGATATTGCTATGACAGGTAATCCAGTTCAACACTCAATGACAAAGCACATCAGCATTATGTACCACTTCATAAGGGAATATGTGGATGAAGGTAGAGTGGAATTACATTTTGTTCCAACAGATCAACAACTAGCAGATATCTTCACAAAACCACTGTGTGAAGCTACTTTTACAATATTGGTAAATGAACTTGGAATGGTTTCAGGTTCTTTCTCTAAATCTACCTAGTTTATGTTCTGATACATCAGACTTTATGATCAGTATTTACAAATAGTACTATCTTTGTGTATTCTGTACTTAAATTGAAATTTGCTTAAGTGCTGATTGTTGTCTGATGTGAATTTCTAAACTCTGATAGTGATATGGATGTTTCTGTGACTATTCAATCCAATGAGGATAAATATGCTAGATGCTGACCTAGTAGTCTTTAAATACTAAAGATCCCATGTTTGAAGTAATTGTTTATGTGGAAATCTTTTAACACAAGCAAATTCTGATATTGAGCTTAGTTGAAGTTTACTTTGTGTATCTTATTACTAAGTCAAAAACTAGAATAGTGCTTCTTATCTGTTAAGTTCTGATGTTAGTAAATCTGATGGATGTACTAAGTGCTGATAAGCCTCACTTATCAAAAGAAAAAGAAAAGAAAAGAAATAAAAAAATCAGGCACTCCTTTGAGATCTAGAGTAAAAATGTGGAAGGGAAGACCCAAGTGCATTGCTGGTATTAAGTAATATGCATTAGAAAAGCAAAATAAAATTTTCTTGGTGACTTTTCACATTCTCTGATTACTGGAGAAATACTCTGATAATGACATAAATTATGATAAGCAGTCGTGACTCACTTATACTGAGAAGCCACTGTAAAAAGGAATTTCAAAAGATGTATAAAATGAGCACAAAACAGTTGAGATGGACTCATGCATGAACTCATTCTATAGTAAACTTCAGAATAGTGACAAATTTTGAGCAAAGTTCTTAGTTATGCCTTATTTCTAAGATGTACTGAAGTGAATCAGACTTTACTCTTTGTCTGATATTTAGCTTAATGCACACACATACACTCCATATGAATGATGAAAATTACTGTGGTGATAAATGTTATTTTAGATGAACAATTTAAATGTTAGTTGCATAAATTCTGATGACAAGTTCTGATGGAAGTTCTGATGATTAAGTTTTGTTGAACCCATATCAGTATTTGTGTGAAGAATTACAGGAATAAACATTCACTTTTCGAGTAAAGGAGCCATATTCTGATGACTTTTAAATTCTGATAATAATCAAGTTCAGATGCTGATGTGGCAGTATTTATTTACTTGGTTTATTTTTGGTCATTACTTGAACGGTCATATTTTTACGGAATATTGGTTTATGTGAGATAAATCAGTCATAATCATTATGAGTTAGTGGTTAACGTGTATGTCCTAAAAAACTGCATGTGCATGGTAATTATTGCTTATTTTACGTGCCCATTAACTTCTGCTCTAACCGTTTATTGACTGTTCACATGGTGCCAGGTGTAAAGTGTATCCCATGCTTCAAAAATACAACTGTTGAGTGGAGAGAGTGTATATATGAGAGATAAAAGATTTTCTAATCTTTTACTTACTTTTCTATTCTAAATCTCTTTTACTTTCTTTCTCTCTCTCTCTCTCTCTCTCTCTCTCTCTCTCTTATTTTCTGAAGTTGTTTTCTCTCAGGACTTTTCACAAACACTTTGCAAACATTCTCTTACTCAATTTCTTACAGAGATGGCACCAAAAGACGTAATTTTCGATGGGGCTAAGTTTGTTCCTAATAACTTCTCCGCTATTCTTAGCAAGACAGAAGCCCCATCAGAACTTCACTTCATTCAGGACTTTCTTACTAGTTCTGATATTGGGTACGCTTTGACCCAACCTGATGCCGTCTCTGGTACTCAAGTACTGGAGTTCTGGAGAAGCGGAGTATATGATGATGGGGGTGCTCAAGGGTCCCCAAGTATTATTTTTTCATCAGGGGAGGATGAGCATGTCGTGACATTGGCCACAGTTCGACAAGCACTGCAGCTGCCTGAGAACTGTGTTTATTCTACTGTTGAGGAGCCAGTTCTTCAAAATATGATGGCCAGTCTGGGGTATGAGAGGACATTGGCAAAGCTGGGTCAGTTGAAGAGATCTTACATGCGGAGGGAATGGAGTTTCTTTTTTGACTTCATAACTAAGGCTTTTGCAAACAAATGTTCTAATTTTAATGCAATCCCCATATTCAGCCAACAAATTGGGTATGCTCTCATTAACCAAACTGATTTTGATTATGCAAGTGATGTCTTAGGTTTCATTGGGGATAGAATGATAGAAGACAGAAATACTGTTTACTTTGCTAGATTCTGTCAGCTTATTTATAGTTTTTATTGTGATGATAAGCCCCAATCAACTTGTGAATTAATTCCATCATTCAGACTAGCTAAAAGAGCTTTTAATGACTTATTATCTACTGATAATAAGAAGGTCGTGTTAAGACCCCTCCAAGTTCCTTTATCTGTCAAACAAGCCTTAATAACCTATGATCCAGTGAAATATACTGAACTATATCCTAATGTCCAACCATCAGAAGCTCAACCATCAGCACCTACCACCTCTACACAACCACCTCAAACTTCTCAACCACAACCATCAGCACATCCTGTGAAACCTTCATCTTCAAAACCCAAAAGGACTAAGATAGTACCTCAATCTCAACAGAAGAGAAGGAGAATTGTTCTGAGAGATTAGACAAACAATGAGGAACATGTTCCCATATTAGAACTGTTAGTCCCTTAACAATATAGCAAGAATTATAGAAGGGGGTTGAATGGAATTCTTGAACCTTTTTCTTGAAATAAAAATGTTCAACTCGATTATAGATATATTTGTTTTGATTAGCACAATGCGGAATGTAAACTTAATTGAATCAAAACATAAGTAATTAAAAACAAGAGTCTTTAAAAACTTTCTGGTGGATTTAAACAATTCCACCAGAGATATATATAATATATCGAGAGGACTCTGTGTGCAGAAATGCTCACAGCTGCTTACAAATGGAACTACTGAGAATACAGGAAATGCTAAAGATTCTGCTTACAAAGATTTCTCTGTTTTTGTGTTTTTCAGCTATCTCAGTTATTTTTCTATTTGCTACTCTCTTGGTTTATATAATACCAAGATTACAAAGTCAAAAAGACTGAACAAATATAAAATCTAACAGTCTTAAGCTTTGCTGCTTTTCGTCCTCTATTACCCAGTTAATGGGCTTCCACAGTGTGTTTGTATACATCTCGACGGCTGTGTGTCAGCTTTCACTGTTCAACTGCTGTTTGAATTCTTCATATGATCATCCGTCAACTTTCAGAATATCCGTTGATGATTTAATTGATCATCCGTCGACTGCTATATTAAACATCCGTTGATAGTCATTTGATCATCCGTCGATGGCTTTGTTAATCATCCGTCGGTAGCTATTTTGGCACTTGACTCTATATCACTTATGCAGAATTATAAGACATCAATTATGTACAGTTAATCAACCTATTCTGCATATCTAGTTAAAGTTAACATGACTTATATGCTACTACAGATTCTATACAAAGGTGCATACATAACTGTGCTACAAACTTATTATTACATAAGCTACTCACTCGATGGATAATAAGTTAATCATCTGTCGGGACTATAATGAGTTATCCGTCGGGACTAAAATTCTTATCCGTCGAGTGCTACATAATTTCACTAAGTAAAATCTACTTAGATGTTTTGTTTATGAAATCATCAAGTACACAACATATGCACAACAATCTCCCCCAATTTATGTCTACTGGAATTGTAGCCATAAATTAAGAGATACTTGATGATAACAAAACAACCTGAACATATATCTTTAAAGATAAGTAGATAAACTAAAAGTGCTTCAATTAATTAAAATGAGCACGGTTTGGCTCATAGTCAATTCAAGATGCTCCTCTAGCCTGAGCAGATTTTTTTAGTTTCTTGAAGGTCTGGATCTTCTTCCAAGCTTTCTGTTATTTTCTTCAATTTGATTCTGGAGCTGCCTATGGAATTCTAGTTCATCAGATTCTGAGAGATCTAGCTTTTCTTGCATTTCCAAGAGAGTCTCATTGCTAGAGATACTCAGTTGGTTTTCTAATCTGAAGAATCTTCTCACACCCTTTTCATCCATGAATTCCATCAGCCAGTAGGGCCTTAGATGCACTCTTCTCCCTGTTTATGGGATGATTAGAGTCTTTGGGAGTGCATCTTTAGCTCTAACACTCCTCAGCTCTTCAATCTTCTTCAATACTAGTCTTCTTGCAGTTACATTGAACCCAAAGTTTTTCTTGAAGGATGAATAGACTTTAATCAGCACAGCTTGGCTTTCTTGAAGAATCCTGTGAAGTGGCCACTGAATCTCCCTTCCTCCTTTGTACTTGAACACCAACCTTTCAGGTAGGTTTCTGTATGCATCAATTGCCCTAACTTCATCCAGTTCATTCAGATAAAGGTTTAGATCTGAAAATTCTTTGATGTCACACAAGTACAAGTAGTCTCCCCTGTTGACCTTGGGTTGAGCTTTAACTACTGACTTGGATTTGAGAGGTGACAGCTTCACTTTCTTGACTGCCCTTGACTTTGTCCTTTTTAGCTTGCTAAGGATTGGTAAGTTGAAGTCAGGAATTGGTATGTTATCCCACTCTATTGGCTCATCCTTTGGCACAATATGTTCACCATGTATATTCCTGTAGGGATCCACCACCCTTATGTCTTCAAATACCATAGAGGGCTTTGATGCTTGAGTTGTAGCTGGTGTGGATTCCTTAGGAAATTGATCTTCCAATTCCTTGTCAACAACATCCAGTTTCCTTTTTGTTCTTCTAGCCAATTCTTTCTTCCTTGGGGATTTCTTCTGTTCTTCAATCTTCTTCTTTGATTCAGCAGCTTCAGATGGTTGAGAGGGAATTTGTTGAGAAGAATTCACAGCCTATAGCTTGGCCAAGATAGCAATCTGTTCTTTCTTTTGTTTAGACTTCTTTGCATCTAGAGCAGCTTGCCTCTTTTCCTGCTTTAATCTGGCTTTTTCTTCTTTCTTTGCTTGAGCAAACTGTGGATGTCCAGCTACCACACAAATTTCCTTTCCATTTCTGAATATCTTAGCAATTCTTCTTTTTGAAGCTGAATCAGCTGGATCTTTATAGAAGACAATAGATCTTGACAGAAGCTTCTTTTCATCAGGCTTGGGTGTCTCATACACAGTGTCCATAGGGTTCTTCCAAGATGACTTTGGATAATTTACCCTTGGTTTAAGAATTATTTCAGCCTTTGTAAACTTGATGCAGGAAGATTGTCCTTTTTCCAGATAGTTCATGCTCATCTCATTCACACTGATTGGCTTGACATGAGAGTGATGGATGGCTGACTGAACTGGCTCCTTGACTAGTTCAAACTTTTTCTGTATCTCCTCATCAATCTTATTCCAGTTGATCAAACTCAACTTTCCTTTTTCAGTAACTTTCAAATTTGCTGCTGCTTTAATTAGATCTATACCATCTGCAACTGTTGGCTTGGAGACTGTAATTGAAGGTACAATTACTTTGCTGATTTGTACTTGAAGTTTCTCCCCCTCAGTTGGTCCTTTCTCCCCCTTACTTGATTCTCTCTCCCCCTTTTTGTTATCATCAAGTTGAGGAGTTAGGCCTTGTGCTTTAGCCAGTTGCATGAGAAGATTTGTCTGAGTCTGTTGATTTTGAAGAAGGATAGCCACTGAATTCTCAATAATTTGAACTCTATTTTCCAGCTTGGCTAGCTTCTTTTCAGAATCTGATTCTCTCCTCAATCGTAGTAATAGATCTTGCATGGTACCATATGGCATTACTGAATTCAGCTTCTCAGAATTGTATGTCTTCAAGTCAGCTATATCTCTTTTTAGTTCATCCACACTCATATTATGTCTTAAGTGCTGGATCTTCATGAGATGTAGAGAGTCTAGGTGAGCTTGAAGAATAGCCTTGGCACCAGCATCTGAAGTTTCCTGAAGGGCCTTTTGAATAGCCATCACTTGCTTGACCAAAGACACATCAAATTGTCCTAGTGTAAATTCCTTTGTCCATGCCCATCCAGGTAAATTTAAAACAGAACTTGGGCCTTCATCTCCCCCTAAGTTCATGCTTCCATCCAAAGAAACAGAGTCATCATCATTAGAATTTACTCCAAATTCTTCAGATGGCTCACCAGCTTGAGAAGGCATCCTATTGACAACAACTTTATCTCTTTGAAGAGATTCTAAGGTGTGTACTAAATTCAAAGTCTGTTCTGCCTCCACATTGCCCTGAGCAGCCAACAATTGATAGGCTGACATAGGATGAGTAAAAGTGACAGGATCCAAGGAAATGTTATCAATTTCAGTTTTATAATGTTGCTGAAATTGTCTTCCCTTTTCAGCATCATCCACAATCATTGACTCACTAGCAATGGCTGGATCCACCCTTATTTCTCCTGTACCTGCCTTTCTCTCATAATCTCTCTTTTGTTGCATCAGGGTCTCACCCTGGCTCCCCACCCTCACACCCTCACCTTCACCTACTAAGGTGGGACTTCTCTCACTCACTTTTGCCAATCCTGAATAAATGGATTGCTGAGATTCACTCTTTTCCTCTCCTTTTGCCTGGGAGCAACCCAGCCTCTCACTCAATGCACTCTCCTCTCTCAGTCCTAAGAGTTACTGTATTACCACTAAATCCTCTGCACTAGAAATGATTGAAGTTTGAAGTTGTGCAGGGACACTCGACGGATAAGTGATATCCATCGGGTGAGTGGTAAAGCTATCCGACGGATAACTGCTGTTAAGCTTATCCGTCGAGATACAATCACTACTCGATGGATGAGCAATATCCATCGAGAGAGTAGAAATAAATGAGGTGGGAAGAGAAACTATTGTTGACTCTGTGTTGATTGAAGTTATTTGAGGCACATATGTCACAATAGTATTTGAAAGAATTGGCAAGTGAACCAACAAATCATCTAAAAGATGATGCTCACTTGCACTAGATTTTGGCTTCCCCAACAGAGTTAAAGAAGGGGAATCAGGAATTGAAGTGTTTATCATATCCACTTCCAGAGAGTTTATTGGTGAGTATGGTGTTTCAGAGGCTTCTATTATAAGAGATTTTGGCTGTGACTTCACATTTATTGGAGCCACATCAATCTGAATTTGAGAAAGTGCAGGGACTGTGTCTTTAGCACCAGTTTGCACCCTGTGCATCCCCGGTTGTTTTGGATTTCTTCTTTCTTGTGTAAGTTTGGGGTGAGCTTGTATCCCTAACCCTCTTGGCCTGTGCTCTTGGCTGAGAGCTTTGTTCAATAGACTCATCCTTTTGGGAGGATGCAGCTAGAAGTGAGCTTTTGTCCTTTTTAAGCACTGCAGTTTGTTGGGAAACTACAGTGTGGCTAGGATGGGATTCACTCAACTCTCCAACCTTATCCTTGGCATTTCTTTGATGTTCACCCCTTCCCTCACCTAACTGACCCTCCTTCACACTCCCCTATTTGGCTTTGGTAGATTTTTCAACTGGTACCTTTTGAGAGATACCAGAGGGGGTTTTCTTTGACATGGATTTAGAAATTGTAGTTGATTTGGCAGCTTTGGTAGGCAACTGTTTGGTCATTGTCACAGTTGCCATAGCTACTCCTGAACTCAAAGAAATTGAGGAGATTGGAATAGTTGAGGGTACGGATGAACTTACCTCACTTACCTGAGGTGTCTGCATTACAGGAAAGTAGAACATTGGCACATCCCTATGATGGTTGGCTCTGTTCAGATCTGCAATGATTCTTCTCTCTTGAACCCAACAAGCTAATTTGTTGTTTGAGTTCTCAAGTACAATCTCTTGACAAAGATGGTTAGCCAATATCATGAAAAATCTAGCAGAATATACATTCTTTCCCCTTTTGGCTAACTCACCTAGTTTAAAACCTAACTCATACAAGACAAGGTCACTGAAATTGTAAAATTTATCTGTAACTAGCATGTATAGCATGTTAAGCATGGAAATGTTCCCAGAATCAAAATTACTGACTTTTCCAGAGAAAACTTTAGTCACAACATCACACATGAAATGTTGGATTTTTAACGCAGCGGGGGCATGGTAAAACTCTTTTACACATACAAAATCCAAATAAAAGCATATAAATCGTGAATAAAAATTTGAGGGATCGAATCTAACCTTTAAAAATAATTCGGAGACAACGATCAGAGATCCTTAGCAGTTGCTCCTCAAGTGTGAAGCACTCCACCGGTATCCACCAAGAAAACGATGTTAAGGAGGAGGAAGGAGGTGGAGAGAATTGGGTTTTCCAAACTTTTTGGGTTTTCGGGTTCGATGTTGGTTAGAATAAAATTAGGGTCTATAATAGTGTATTTATAGGCAAAATTTTCAGCAGAAATATTTCCCATAAATATTATTATTATTATCCCATTTATTATTCTCATTAATAATTAAAACACCTTTTAATCATTAATCCTTTTTCTAAACACTTTAGAAATAATTCTCTCTCTTGATTTAATTTCCAAAAATTAAATCCTTTAATTAATAATATTAAGAACTTTTCTTAATTAATTTATAATCAATTAAATCTCATTTAATCAATTATTAAATTTGCCAATTAATTATTTATTTCATAAATAAATAATTATTAGCCATTATTAATTAATTCTTCCACCATTAAATCATTTTCTTTTTATGGTGTGACCCTGTAGGTTCAATATTAAGCCGGTAGTAGAAATAAATAATAATAAAACTATTTTATCATTATTTATATAAATTCTCTAATTTATTAAATATGATTAATTAATTAATCACATTTATTCTACATCGTGAGTGATGCTTCTCAACATATCGCGACTATCCAGATAATATGAATTCACTGCTTAGAATACAAAGAACCTGTCAGTGAATAGTTACCGTACAATAAACTCCTTCTACCCTACAATGTCCCGATTAAATACAATGCATGGATCTCATGTCAAGCCTATCTAATTCAATCACTTGCTTACCATTTACTATTCATAGTTCTATGCAAATTAGAAACTCCTATCTAATTTCATTCACTCTGGCCAGAGATTCCCGAACTAGCATAAGTGGATCAGCCTGGAACATTCGCTTCCTTCACTGGAAGGGGTAGATCCTTTATTGATCATACACTCTCTTCGTGTACAAATTCCTATACCCAGAAGAGCCCTAATAATTGTCCCTGGAGACTAAGAACTAAACCAAAGCATAGTTCAGTGTACACAAGATGACTATGATGACCTCAAGTCTAAGGATACTTGTACAACTATCACTATATGAACAACTGCTGACACGTGAGTGAACTCCATCAGTTGTTCAGCTGCGCGAGTCATGTTCAGTGAACTTATTCCATAATAAGCACCTACATACTAGCTATAGTGTCACCACACAAATGTCTATGAGAACAGACATCCTTCATAATGAAGCAAACATAGTATGTACCGATCTTTGCGGATTATTAATTACCAGTTAGTAATCCTATGACCAGGAACTATTTAAGTTTAGAGTTATCATCTTTTTAGGTCTCACTATTATGATCTCATCATAATCCATAAAAAGCTTTACTCTAAACTATGGTATATCTTATTTAAACACTTAAATAGATAAAGCCCGTAATAAAAATAAAACAAGTCTTTATTAATATCAATGAATACGAAACAGATTACATAAAAGTTATTCCGAAATCCTAATTCCTGAATGGACTTAGGACATATTCCTTTCAATTTCCCACTTGTACTAAAGCCAATCAATCTGGTATCTAATACCCATCTCATCTTTATGACGATCAAAGTGACTTTCAAAAAGTAGCTTTGTGAGTGGGTCTGCTATGTTGTTATGTGTGCCAACTCTATTTTAATACAATATAAGAAATGTTACCGCACTCCCACTAACCCTTTTGTAGACGCATGGTTCATCTACGTTTTTGATAAAATCAAACTCTTTGATTGTCTCATCAAAACGAATGTTCCATCTGCGAGAAGCTTGCTTTAAACCACATATGGTTCGCAGTAGCTTACACACTAGGTTTTCATTTCCCTTGGAAAGAAAACCATCTGGCTATATGCCAGAACACATAGTCGTAGTAAGCAGCAATCGCAAGCCAAATCCGAACTAATTTTAACAGGGCTACAGGTAAAAGACTTCATCAAAGTCAATCCATTGCCTTTGTTTGAATTCTTTTGCCACAAGCCTGGCCTTATAGGTCTCCACCTGGCCATCTGCTATAATCTATCTTTTGTATACCATATACATAGATTCCATTCTGGATTTCATGGTACTATGCCATTTCTCTGAGTCAACACTACTCTTAGCCTCATTATAGGTCACAGGGTCGTCATCATCAATGATCGACAACTCATTATCATTCTCAATGAGAAGGCCATATTACCTCTCAGGTTGGCGAGACACTCTCCCTGACCTATGAATGGGCTGTTCCACAAAAGGTTGTTCAGTCAGAACAGGTGTTTCTACTTGATCCGTAGTAGTTTGTGCTTCTTGAACTTCATCAAGTTCAATTTTGCTCCCACTGTTTCCTTCAAGGATAAACTCCTTTTCCAAGAAGGCAGCATGTCTGGAGACAAACACCCGATGATCGGTGTAAAAGTAATACCCTAAAGTCTCTTTAGGATATCCCACAAAACTACATTTTACGGATCAATATTCCAGCTTATCTGGGTCAACATTCTTGACATAAGCTAGACATCCCCAAATCTTAACGTGTTTAAGACCCGGTTTCCTTACTTTCCATATCTCATACGGAGTTTGAGGAACAGATTTGGAAGGCACCTTATTCAGTAAATATGCTGAGGTTTCCAATGCATAACCCCATAGGAATACTGGAAGATTTGCATAGCTCATCATGGATCGAACTATGTCTAACAAAGTTCGATTTCTCCTTTCAGATACCAATCTGGAGGATTCCACTGGGAGACTATACCATTTATTTTAAGATAATCTAGAAACACTCCATTAAAGTATTCACCACCTCGATCTGATCGAAGAGTTATAATACTATGTTTGGTTGTTTCTCCACTTCATACTTATATTCTTTGAACTTTTCAAAGGCCTCAGACTTGTGTTTCATCAAACACATATCTGAATCCAGATCTATCATCTATGAAAGTAATGAAGTATGAAAATCCACCCATGGCTTGCGTAGACATTGGTCCACATACATCTGTGTATACCACTATAAATGGAGACTGCAATGCCACTATAAAGTGAGATTTTCATCATCCCTTTTCTTTTATTAGTTTGTTCAATCTGAAGTAAATTATGTCACATATATACAGACCATTATTTAAAGTACCACGTCCATAAATAATATTATCTCTAAGAATAGAACATTCATTATTCTCAATAATAAATGAAAATCCATCCAAGTCTAACATGGGAATAATATTCCTCACAATCGAGGGAACAAAATAACAATTATTTCAAACAATAGTCTTGCCCGTAGGCCTATGTAAATGAAATGATTCTACATCTTCAGCAGCAACTCTTGCTCCATTTCCCATCAGTAGAATCACCTCCTCTTCCTCAAGAGTCCTACTTCTCCTTGGTACCTGCAACAAATTGCAGATATGAGAACCACAGGCGGTATCTAATATCCAAGTAGAAATGACATATTCACTTCTATCATGAATATACCTGAATCAGAAGCGGTAGTCTCACTACCCTTCTTCTTCTTCAATTCTGCAAGGTAAACCTTGCAGTTCCTCTTCGAGTGCCCCACCTTGTTACAGTGAAAGCAAACAACTTTGCTCTTGGGGTCTTCAGCTTTTGGTGGAACCGGCGTTTTCTCACCTACTTTCTTCTTCTTGGAAGAGTTCCTCTTCCTTTTTTTAGGATTGGAACCTTCACCAATTAGAAGAACAGAACTCTTCTTAGGGGGAAAATTCGATTCCGCAGTCTTCAACATGTTGTGGAGTTCAGGCAGGCTGACATCCAACTTATTCATGTGAAAGTTCACAACAAACTGCGAGAACGAACTCGGAAGCGATTGCAAGACCAAGTCTTGGCTCAGCTCCCCATCCATGGCAAAACCAAGTTGTCCAAGACGTTCAATCAAATTGATCATCTTAAGTACATGGTCATTCACAGATGATCCCTCAGACATCCTACAACCGAACAGCTCCTTCGATATCTCATATCGAGCTGTCCTCCCCGCCACATCATACAACTCTTGTAGATGCATGAGGATAGTGCGAGCATCCATATGCTCATGTTGCTTCTGTAGCTTAATGTTCATGGAAGCTAGCATGATGCATTGAGCAACATTTGCATCATCTATCCACTTACGATACACAACATGTTCATCATTATGTGCATCACTAGCAGGTTCAGTAGGCTTAGGTGAGTCAATCACGTATTCCAGCTTCTCAATCCTGAGAACAATTCTCAAGTTTCGAAGCCAGTCAGCATAATTAGGACCAGTCAATTTGTGAGCATCTAGTATGCTCCTGAGTGATAGTGCAGAAGACATAACGTACAAAGTAAATCTGTAAATGATAAACACATAACAACACTTAGCAAATATTCGATTTCATTTCAAAACACTATATGAATCGGGTCTTTATTCATAAGTGGCTCCCACCAGTTTTCCTAATTTATTCAACCCCCTACATGAAAAATTAAGCATTCATAATGCTAGTGGGAATAGGGATCCTACATTCCATTACACAACCCCGGCTGTGGCACGAAACGCCATGTAATGTTCAATAGGCAGACAACTCTTGTCAATTACATCTTATGTTATTCCCTAATCAAACTTTAGCCTCTTGAATAATTGAGTCACGGCTACGGCACGACAAACTCAATATTCTAAGTCAAGTCTAACCCAACATTCCGTACAATTGAATCAGTACCCAAAGGCCCACGGCTGTGGCACGTAACGACCTTTAGATTCTTATTCAATGTACACATCTCTATGTAATAGACAAGTATTTCTTATTTCAAAATCAAAGCCCTCGGCTGTGGTACGAAACGACAATGATTCAAAAATAAGAACTACTTTCTACCATGTTGGAAGGCTATGACCGACACAAGCCCGTTGTATTATTGGCCAATTACTACTTGATATTATTTAATTTTAGAGGGATTATATTACGTTACAATCATAATCATATTATAAAGAAATTCTTCCTTTTAAATTAAATATTTCAAATCAATAATAAATAATCAGATGATTCCCAGATCGGGTGGAGCATTGTCAAGAGGCGTCACTTAATAACCCTTTCTTATAGATAGAAATCTGTTGTTGACAGAATCATCCTTTCTCTCATATCGAAAATTCATATTCAATTACGTGTTTCATAAACACAAGAATCTCATGATTGTATTCATAATATTATTATTAAGGTTATGAACCAATTTCACTATACTAGGTTGTCTAACAAACGCCCTATGTTTATTTAAGTTCACATAAATCTATCATCGCATGATAAACTAAGCATATATCACATATATCAACATGAATAAACATCAAGGTAGGCATGTTACATTATCTAGCACATTAGTCTAAGCATTATACATCTCTATGTATCACATGAAGCATTTAAAATCAATTCAAACGATCAAAAACAGCTTTAAAACACTTCATGGAATATAAATAGTTCAAAACTTTTATGTAAACTAAAATTGATCACTCCATTAGATCCGTCTCAAAAAAACGAATCCAACGGTATATTGCACGCCTAAAACGGAGTTACGAAACTCCCAGAAAATCAATTTTAAAATCAACAGAAGGGCTGTAACGCATTACAGGAACGCGTTACATGGCCTGTAACGCATTCCGGTGATGCGTTACACCCCTTTTCAGCCATTAAAGGGTGTAACGCATTCCGTGAATGCGCCACAGGTGTGTAACGCATTCCCGGAATGCGTTACACCCCTATATTTTTTTTTTGTTCAGAAGCCGCCTGTTTCCTCGGTTTGCGTGCATGTCAGACCACCTGATCTTGTCTGTCTTCCGTGCAGCAGAGTTTGTACAACAAGTAGATGACAGATATATACATACATACAATACATATATATATATATAATTATTTATATATCTTTATTTAATTAAGAATTTAATTGAAACAACTTCAAAAATTCATAATAAAAAATCTATACATCATAAAATTATGAAAAAAATACCCAGACGATCTACAACACTTGTAGAACCAAGATCAGCATTCAAAATTATTCTGAGAAACGATTTCTCATCAGACAAAATTAATCCATGATATAACTTGTAAAAATCATAATTAATTCATACAAGCACATAAAATTCTGAAATTTTTACCACAGATCTATATGCATACAACCTATGCTCTGATACCAATGTTGGATTTTTAACGCAGCGGGGGCATGGCAAAACTCTTTTACACATACAAAATCCAAATAAAAGCATATAAATCGTGAATAAAAATTTGAGGGATCGAATCTAACCTTTAAAAATAATTCGGAGACAACGATCAGAGATCCTTAGCAGTTGCTCCTCAAGTGTGAAGCACTCCACCGATATCCACCAAGAAAACGATGTTAAGGAGGATGAAGAAGGTGGAGAGAATTGGGTTTTCTAAACTTTTTGGGTTTTCGGGTTCGATGTTGGTTAGAATAAAATTAGGGTCTATAATAGTGTATTTATAGGCAAAATTTTCAGCTGAAATTTTCCCATAAATATTATTATTATTATCCCATTTATTATTCTCATTAATAATTAAAACACCTTTTAATCATTAATCCTTTTTCTAAACACTTTAGAAATAATTCTCTCTCTTGATTTAATTTCCAAAAATTAAATCCTTTAATTAATAATATTAAGAACTTTTCTTAATTAATTTATAATCAATTAAATCTCATTTAATCAATTATTAAATTTGCCAATTAATTATTTATTTCATAAATAAATAATTATTAGCCATTATTAATTAATTCCTCCACCATTAAATCATTCTCTTTTTATGGTGTGACCCTGTAAGTTCAATTTTAAGCCGGTAGTAGAAATAAATAATAATAAAACTATTTTATCATTATTTATATAAATTCTCTAATTTATTAAATATGATTAATTAATTAATCACATTTATTCTACATCGTGAGTGATGCTTCTCAACATATCGCGACTATCCGGATAATATGAATTCACTGCTTAGAATACAAAGAACCTGTCAGTGAATAGTTACCGTACAATAAACTCCTTCTACCCTACAATGTCCCGATTAAATACAAGGCATGGATCTCGTGTCAAGCCTATCTAATTCAATCACTTGCTTACCATTTACTATGCATAGTTCTATGCAAATTAGAAACTCCTTTCTAATTTCATTCACTCTGGCCAGAGATTCCTGAACTAGCATAAGTGGATCAGCCTTGAACATTCGTTTCCTTCACTGGAAGGGGTAGATCCTTTATTGATCATACACTCTCTTCGTGTACAAATTCCTATACCCAGAAGAGCCCTAATAATTGTCCCTGGAGACTAAGAACTAAACCAAAGCATAGTTCAGTGTACACAAGATGACTATGATGACCTCAAGTCTAAGGATACTTGTACAACTATCACTATGTGAACAACTGCTGACACGTGAGTGAACTCCATCAGTTGTTCAGCTGTGCGAGTCATGTTCAGTGAACTTATTCCATAATAAGTACCTACATACTAGCTATAGTGTCACCACACAAATATCTATGAGAACAGACATCCTTCATAATGAAGCAAGCATAGTATGTACCGATCTTTGCGGATTATTAATTACCAGTTAGTAATCCTATGACCAGGAACTATTTAAGTTTAGAGTTATCATCTTTTTAGGTCTCACTATTATGATCTCATCATAATCCATAAAAAGCTTTACTCTAAACTATGGTATATCTTATTTAAACACTTAAATAGATAAAGCCCGTAATAAAAATAAAACAAGTCTTTATTAATATCAATGAAATCGAAACAGATTACGTAAAAGTTATTCCTAAATCCTAATTTCTGATTGGACTTAGGACATATTCCTTTCATGAAACTCCATTCCTTCCTGAGACCCAATCTTCTAATCTCACTTAGCTTAGTAGTAGGAAGTGCATAATGCATGAAATTAAGCATATTGATAATATCAGTGTCAGTGTGTGGTGAAGTTACATTATCATCAGGAATTTTGAAACATGCTTTTATCACATCACTATTGATACAGAACTCATTACCTTTGATAGTTAGAGTGATGGTTTTGTCAGTAGAGTTGTAGATTGCAGTGGTCCACATCTCTTCAACAACTTCACAGTAAATTGTGGGTGATTCAAGCATGGCATAACTTAACTTGCAGTTCTTCTCGAAGTCCATCATCTTGTGATAGTCTTCTGATTGCTGAATACCCTTATTGACCAAAGCAGAGAAGTTGTTCTTCTCATAAATGAACCCAGTCTGAGACATGATCTTTACTACAGGTGCCATTGTTAGAGAATGAAAGCTTGAAGAGAAAGATGATATTTGCTTGAGAGAGAATAAAATAAAAGCAGTTGAATTTGAGAATGATAAAAGAAAATAATTGGAATGAAACAAGCTTTTATACTATCTCAAAAACAACGGATGAAAATAATAAAGAAAAGTAAATTGCCCAATATAAATTGCCTAAATTAGCCGTTTAAAAATAAACTGTAAAAATTCCACCCATTATCCGTCGTGTAATGCTTACAAACTGTAAGTATACTCGATGGATAATGTTCAGGGAATTAACGGTTAAGATTTAGACACTTCGACGGATGAGGATAAACTGTTATCCGTCGAGTTTTAAAAGATTCCAGAAAAGTAATTGATTTTTATTTGCACATAGTATATCGACGGATGACTCAACTCGATGGATAATGGTCATCCGTCGAGATGCAAATTTTGACTTAGCCAAAATTTCACTCATGACTAAAAATTAGTTAAATTTCTGGCTACATATCAACTTGCAAAATAACTCAGATAGATTCAAGAGTAATTAAGCATACTTAACTCACGTACCAACCTAGAAAAGGTGGATTCATCCAGTGGCTTGGTAAATATATCTGCAAGTTGCTTTTCACTTGGAATAAAATGTAACTCTACAGTACCATTCATTACATGTTCCCTTATGAAATGGTACTTGATGTCTATGTGCTTTGTCCTTGAATGTTGCACTGGATTTTCAGTGATGGCAATTGCACTTGTGTTATCACAGAAAATAGGAATCCTTTCAACTTGCAAACCATAGTCTAGCAATTGATTTTTCATCCATAAAATCTGTGCACAGCAACTGCCAGCAGCAATATATTCAGCTTCAGCTGTAGAAGTAGAAACTGAATTTTGCTTTTTACTGAACCATTACACAAGCTTGTCTCCTAAAAATTGACAGGTTCCTGTTGTGCTCTTTCTATCAATTTTGCAACCTGCATAATCTGCATCTGAGTAACCAGTTAGATCAAAACCAGAATCTCTAGGATACCAAATGCCAAGTTTTGGTGTTCCCTTGAGATATCTGAAAATTCTCTTAATAGCTATCAAGTGAGACTCTCTAGGATCAGCCTGAAATCTAGCACATAAATATGTAGCAAACATTATATCTGGCCTACTAGCTGTTAAGTACAGAAGTGAGCCAACCATGCCTTTATAGCTTGAAATATCCACAGACTTTTCAGTAGTGTTTAGTTCAAGCTTAGTTGCAGTGGCCATGAGAGTTTTTGTAGATGTGCAATCCATTAGATCAAACTTCTTTAAAAGATCAAAAATATATTTAGTTTGACTAATGAATATTCCATCACTAACTTGCTTAACTTGTAAACCAAGAAAGTAAGTTAGTTCTCCCATCATACTCATTTCATACTTACTTTGCATCAGTTTGGCAAACTTTTTACAAAGTTTCTCATCTGTAGAGCCAAAAATAATATCATCTACATAAATTTAAACAAGTATGCTAGAGCCATTAACATTTCTGAAAAATAAAGTTTTATCTACAGTACCTCTTGTGAAGTGATTTTCCAAAAGGAACTTTGATAAAGTGTCATACCAGGCTCTAGGTGCTTGCTTCAGTCCATAAAGTGCTTTCATTAGATAATAGACATACTCTGGAAAATTTGGATTTTCAAAGCCAGGAGGTTGACTAACATACACTTCTTCCTCCAAATCTCCATTCAGAAAGGCACTTTTGACATCCATTTGATAGACTTTGAAATTGGCATGGGCTACATAGGCTAAGAAGATTCTGATGGCTTTAAGTCTTGTAACAGGAGCAAATGTTTCATCAAAATCTATTCCTTCTTGCTGGCAATAGCCTTTAGCAACCAATCTGGCTTTGTTCCTTACTACTATGCCATTTTCATCCATCTTGTTTCTGAATACCCATTTGGTGTCTATTGGATTCTTTCCTTTAGGCTTGGGCACCAGCTTCCACACTTTATTCCTTTCAAATTGGTTTAGCTCCTCCTGCATAGCTAAAATCCAATCAGGATCTAACAAAACTTCTTCTACCTTCTTTGGTTCTTCCTTTGACAGAAAGCCGCTGTATAGACATTCTTCCTGAGTTGCTCTTCTTATTTGAACTCTAGAAGAAACATCACCCATAATCAGTTCAAAAGGGTGATCTTTTGTCCATTTCCTTGGTTGAGGTAGATTAGCTCAGATGAAGAGACCTCAATGTTGTTTTGATGTGTGATTGAGTTTTGATTGCTAGAAACTCCCCCTGAGTTTGTGGATCTTTGATTTGAGAAAGGGGTACTTTCTATGGGTGATCTGCCTTGATTTCCTGCTCCTTTTGATAACCCGACGGATGGTGAATCTTGAGTACCGACGGATGAGGCAGGTTGTCTACGGACGGATAACACAGATTGCCTTCCGATGGATGAAGCATTTTGCAACTCGACGGATGTTGAGTTTTGTGCTTCATTGGTGGTAGATTTGTCCGCATTATCCTTAGACACTGTTTCTTGATCACTCTCATCATCACTTTCATCACTGACCATCTCAACATTGTCGAATTTGAGGCTCTCATGGTAATCTCCATCTTTCAGTCCTTCAATCTTTTTATCATCAAACACAACATGTATAGATTCCACAACAATGTTGGTTCTTAGATTGTAGACTCTATATGCTTTACCAACAGCATATCCAACAAAAATTCCTTCATCTACTTTAGCATCAAACTTCCCATTTTGATCAGTTTGATTTCTCAGAATATAGCATTAACAGCCAAAGACATGAAGAAAATTTAGAGTTGGCTTCTTCTTCTTGCTTGGTTAATCAGAGAGATGTTCTGAGTGTAGCATGCAGTGTTTACAGCTTCAGCCCAGAAATAAGTTGGTAATTTTGATTCTTCAAGCATTGTCCTTGCAGCTTCAATAAGAGATCTATTCTTTCTTTCCACTACTCCATTCTATTGTGGAGTCCTTGCTGCTGAAAACTCATGCAAGATCCCATTTTCGTCACAAAATGCTCTCATGACATAGTTCTTGAACTCAGTTCCATTGTCACTCCTGATTTTTCTAACTTTGAAATCAGGATGATTGTTAACTTGCCTTATGTGATTGATGATGATTTCACTAGCCTCATCTTTAGACTTTAGGAAATATGTCCAAGAGAACTTTGAGAAATCATCTACAATTACTAGGCAAAATCTTTTCTTTGAAATTGACAATACATTGACTGGTCCAAACAAATCCATGTGAAGCAATTGCAGAGGCTCTTCAATTGCTGAATCAAGTTTCTTCCTGAATGATGCTTTGATCTGCTTCCCTTTTTGGCAGGCATCACACAGTCCATCCTTTGTAAACTCCACTAGAGGAATGCCTCTTACTAGTTCTTTCTTTACCAGCTCATTCATGGTCTTGAAGTTTAAATGGGATAGCTTCTTGTGCCATAGCCAACTTTCATCTTGACTTGCTTTACTGAGAAAACAAGTTACAGATTCTGCTTTAGTTGAGTTGAAGTCAGCTAGGTACACATTTCCTCTTCTCACACCAGTGATAACCACTTTGTTGTTTTGATTGTTAGTCACAACATAGGCTTCTTTGTTGAAGGTTACTGAGTTGCCTTTGTCACAAAGCTGGCTGATACTCAACAGATTGTGTTTGAGACCATCCACTAAGGCAACCTCTTCAATGATGACATTGTCCTTTGAAATCAAGCCATATCCCACAGTATAACCTTTGCTGTCATCTCCAAAAGTAATGCTTGGGCCAGCTCTTTCCTTAAACTCTGTGAGCAGGGTAGAATCACCAGTCATGTGTCTTGAACAACCACTATCCAAGTACCAAAGATTCTTTCTGTTTCCCTGAACACATCAAAACCAAATCAAGTTGATTTTGGTACCCAAGTTTCCTTGGATCCTGCCTTGTTAGCTTTCTTCTTCTGTTTCTTAGGTCTTAACTCATTTGACTTAGGAATTTCAGATTCTTCCTTAGTCATTTGGGTTGGGCCTTTGAAATCATTTAATGCAACAGAATTATCATGCATATTATGGCTAACAGGAAATGACATGCTTGGTGCAAACATGTTATTCGAGTAAGGCATGCTAAATGGCATTTGAGGCATATTGTATGCAGCATAATATGGATTAGGTGCAAATGGCATATTAGCAAACTGTGCATTTATGTTCTGTGTAGGCATAGCATTGACAGGCATGGGAGGCATGGCATTCATGTTAGGAAATTGAGGCTGAACAGACATGGGAGTAGGCATGGCAGATTTGCAATTAACAGTCAAATGATTTATACTACCACACTTGACACAGATTTTTCTAGGGGCATATTTATCAGGTGTGTAGTTATTGTGTTTGTTAATCCCTACTTTACCATTCCTATTATTTTTCTTTTTAGTATCTGTCTTTACCTCTATTTTCTCAAGTCTGTCACTTAACTGTTTGACAGTCATGTGACCAATATTTGCCTTTTTCCCTTTCTTAGCTTGACTTGACTCTCCTGAAACAAAGTTCTTGGAAACAGACCCATACTTATCATTTAGCTTGATTAATTTAGCTTTGCTAATGGGTTTGCTTACAGCCGACGGATGAGGATTTTTATCATTCGACGGATAACACTTTTTGTTATCCGACGGATAGTCCTCATCATCCGTCGAGTCTATATCTGTCAGCAACCCATCTACCAAAATAGGTTCTAGTTTCTCTTTATTCTTTTTCCAGGCTTCATCACAAAAAGACTCAATTCCTTGAACTTTAGTGATTTGAGCATGAACATCCCTGGATGTTTTCCATGCTTTAATCACCTCTTGTTCACGCTCGAGCTGCTTCTTCAGAATTTCTTCCTTTTTCAAGGACTCAGTTAATTCCTCCTTGACAATCTTACACTCAATTTTTAGTTTCTCAAACTCAACAAACTGAGACTCAAGCACATTATTCCTCTCACTTAAAAACAAGTTGCTTTCTTTGATTTTAGCATTTTCTTTAGTGAGAGACTTAAGTGTAACACGCAAATGATACAATTCTGTAGACATGTCATTTATTGCATCATTACACTCAGCTTTAGATAAATGTGCAAGGTTTATAGTTATTATATGATTGCTTGAGGAACTTGTCTCTGTTTCATCAGACTTGGCCATTAGGGCTAGATTGACATAGCTGACATCTTCATCTTCATCCAAACCATCAGCTCCCCAGTCATTCTCTTGTGTAATAAAAGCCCTTTCCTTCTGTTTGAGTAGATCAAAGTATTTTTGCTTATAATCCACAGACTCAAACCTTTTCTTACTAAAATCTGACTTTCTACACTCATTTGCAAAATGCCCTGCCAAGCCATATTTGAAACATTTGAATTTTGACTTATCCACCATATTTCTAATTGGCTTGGCTGCTCCAAAGTTCTTCTTGAACTTGAGCTTGGCAAATCTTCTTGAAAGAAATGCTAGGTGCTCATCAATGACCTCCATGTCATCTTGGCTCAATGAATCTTCACTTTCTACAGCTAGCCCCTTACCCTTATTCTCACAGACCTTTGAAGTTGATTTTACAACCTTCATCTTCACTTCCTACTCCTTTTCCAGATCAGCAACTAGTGCAATGGATCCTCCTTTCTTCTTTACTCTCTCCATTCTTTCATCCTGCTCTATCTCAAGCTCATAGGTCTTAAAAATGCCATACAGTCTCTCGAAAGTAAACTCCTTATAATCTTGTGAGTTTCTCAATGAGACTGTCATTGGTTTCCATTCCTTTGGAAGAGATCTGAGAAATTTCAGATTGGAGTCTTTAGTCTGATAGACTCTTCCATGCAACTTAAGAGCATTTAGTAGTTTTTGGAATCTACTAAAAATGTCAGTGAGTGACTCACTTTCTTCATTATGAAAGTGTTCATATTGCTGAATCAGGAGCTGCATTTTATTTTCTCTTACTTGCTCAGTGCCATCACAAATTATCTGTATTATGTCCCAAACTTCCTTGGCAGTTTTGCAGTTGATGATGTTATCAAACATATCTGCATCAACACCATTGAACAAAATGTTCATGGCCTTTTTATCTTTCCTGACTTGTTCACTATCAGGATCAGACCATTCATGCCTTGGCTTTGGAACATATGGCTCGTTTCCTGTTGCAGCTCTCATTGGAACATGAGGGCCTCTTTCTATACAGTCCACATAGGCCTCATCTTGAGAAAGCATATGAAGATGCATCTTTACCTTCCAATGATGGTAATTATCTTTATCAAGAAAAGGAATCTTGACTCCAACATCTTTCTTGTTCATCTTGCTGAATTATTTTGATCTTTAAACTCTTTGTAGATTAAGAGCTTGCTCTGATACCAATTTTTAGTCCATTAACAATATAGCAAGAATTACAGAAGGGGGGTTGAATGGAATTCTTGAACCTTTTTCTTGAAATAAAAATGTTCAACTCGATTATAGATATATTTGTTTTGATTAGCACAATGCGGAATGTAAACTTAATTGAATCAAAACATAAGTAATTAAAAACAAGAGTCTATAAAAACTTTCTGGTGGATTTAAACAATTCCACCAGAGATATATATAATATATCGAGAGGACTCTGTGTGCAGAAATGCTCACAGCTGCTTACAAATGGAATTACTGAGAATACAGGAAATGCTAAAGATTCTACTTACAAAGATTTCTCTGTTTTTGTGTTTTTCAGCTATCTCAGTTATTTTTCTATTTGCTACTCTCTTGGTTTATATAATACCAAGATTACAAAGTCAAAAAGACTGAACAAATATAAAATCTAACAGTCTTAATCTTTGCTGCTTTTCGTCCTCTATTACCCAGTTAATGGGCTTCCACAGTGTGTTTGTATACATCTCGACGGCTGTGTGTCAGCTTTCACTGTTCAACTGCTGTTTGAATTCTTCATATGATCATCCGTCGACTTTCAGAATATCCGTTGATGATTTAATTGATCATCCGTCAACTGCTATATTAAACATCCGTTGATAGTCATTTGATCATCCGTCGATGGCTTTGTTAATCATCCGTCGGTAGCTATTTTGGCACATGACTCTATATCACTTATGCAGAATTACAAGACATCAATTATGTACAATTAATCAACCTATTCTGCATATCTAGTTAAAGTCAACATGACTTATATGCTACTACAGATTCTATACAAAGGTGCATACATAACTGTGCTACAAACTTATTATTACATAAGCTACTCACTCGATGGATAATAAGTTGATCATCCGTCGGGACTATAATGAGTTATCCGTCGGGACTAAAATTCTTATCCGTCGAGTGCTACATAATTTCACTAAGTAAAATCTACTTAGATGTTTTGTTTATGAAATCATCAAGTACACAACATATGCACAACAAGAACCTGTTGTTGTAGAAGCTGAGAAGGTCACTTCTTAGAAAGATACTGTAACTGGGAGTTCTAGGCCTCTCAAAAGGCTTAGAAAGCTAAATCCTGATGATAAAGCTCCTACAGTGTCTCCACCCTTGAAGAAAATGAAAAAGCAAAGAGCTCACAGGGACACAGTTGAGTCAGATTCAGAAGATGAGGAAGCAGCTAAGGAAGGGGGTCAGGAATCTCTGATCCCAACAGAACCAATTGTTATTGAATCACTTCCTTCTACACAACCAGAAACTACTTAAGACAGAGTGCCTACACCTCCTGTGTCACCTATAATTGAACAAGGACATATGACGACCCAGGTACAAGTGCTGAAATTGATATTCATAACTTGATTGTGCCTGAGGTTCTGTACTTGGAAGCTCCACCAACAACACCAATTCAAGATGCTGATTTCAATGAAGATGTTCCAACTATACCAATTCTGAATCCGGATGATGAGAATCAGATTTTAGGCGGGCATCAAGATTTGGCTGTTGATCAGAACTTAGATGCAGATCAGAATTTAGAGGATGATGTTAAAGCCTCTATTGCCTCATATACTGATATTCTATCAGAGGATGCTGATATTGCTGGATCTATTAGTTCTGATGCTGATAATGCTGAAACTACTGGTGATGCTGCTACTAATCTAGATGCTGATGCAGCTGGTCCATCAGGACATACACCTCAACAAACAGTTAATAAAGCTGATTTTATCAAGAAGTTTGTTAGAGAGGAAGCACCATTACCTTAGAGTGAAACTCCTAGAGGAAAGAAGTGAACTAAGGAATGGAACACAATTAATTTTGTTCCTTCTGAAAAGATTCTTGCCGAGCATCTGACAAAAGCTGATGAAATGCTGATAAATGATGATTTCAAGGCACAACTGAGAGTTACTGCATTGAGTACTAGGCACCTTCAAGGTCAACACTCAACAACTCATGCCAAGGTGAATAAAATTCAAGAAACCTTGATCCAGCAAGATATGAATGTGAAACTTGAAAATAACAGATTTTTCAAGCCTGCCTTTGACAGAATTGCCTACATTGAGAAAACTCAGGAGAAGCAACAAACCCAGATTGATGAAATTCCAAAGAATCAAGCTTTTCATCAAACTCAACTCAATGAGATCCAATCCTCAGTGGAATTGCTTGTCTCTCTTCTTTTACCTGCTGATGCCAAAAAGGGGGAGAAAGTGATTAAGTCCAAATGCAAATCTATTCAGACACTGAAGGGAAAGGATGATGGAAATGATGACCAGGGAAACTCTGATATGGGTAGAGGTCAAGGTCAAGGCAAAGGATTTTCATCAAGTAAAGCTAGAATTATAAGTCAACGAACAAGTTCTGATACTGGGAGAAGAATAAGTTCTGATACTGATTAAAGGATAAGTTTTGGTGAACATCTGGAACTTGATGAAGAAATTTCAAAGAAATTATTTCTTAAAGAAAATCTAGGAATGGACTTTGAGAGTCTAAAGGAAGAAGAAGCTAGACTCAAAGCAGAAAGTGACAAGACAAAATCTAAAGCTTCTGTTGTTGAAAAGAAACTTCCAAAGCTTAAGGATATTGTGATAAAAGAAAGAACAAATTCCGAGGCAACCAAAGCTAAATCACAAGTGGAAGTAGATCCAAGGTCCAAGGGCAAAGAAAAAGTTGATGAACCTGTAAGGGTTTATATGCCAGTCATGGATGACGAAATAATTGATGAAGAAGATGCTAATCTTACTCTGATGAAAAAGAATATTTCTCAAACAACCTCTGACATGGCTCATGTTGTTTAGAGTCAAGACTTAGTAAGTTCTGATATGACAGTGAAGCAAGCAACCTCTGACATAGCTCAAGTTGACTTGATATCAGAAGTTAAGGAAAAGGAAACCTCTGACATTGCTCATGTTAAACCTTCAAAGATACTCCTACCAGGATTCACCAAAGCTCAACAGACTCAACCTTTGAAGACTACATCAAGTGGTTTTGAGGCAAAAGTTGTTACAGGAAAGGAAGCAAGAGATAAATCTGGATTGGGTAGTTCTGATGAAAGAAGAGTACACAACACTACCAATGATCCAACTTTCTTAAGTGAACCAGGAGTAGGAGCAACTCCTGAAAGATTGAATCAACTTGAATCTGTATAAATGGTTTACCATTCTGTTTTGAAAGGACATATCTTGTTATATTTTATGATAGATGGAAAGGTATTCCATATCAGGTAGAATGCTATTCCACTGAAGTATTTTGAAGAACTGGAACATGTTATATTCCTACTTCAAGTGAAAAATAGATTAACAGATGGTGCTACAGGTTATTTAAAGTCACAAATTCAAAGACAGAAGAAGCTTTACTCTGTAAAGTCTGACAGCCCATACTGTCCCAAGTACATAGATCACAAAGGTGATATTGTTGAAATGAAGCCTAACACTGCTAAGATCATAACTACTTTTATGGGTTATAAGGCTGTGGAATTCAATCTAGAGTCTGACAAGGCATATCTGATCAGACTTGATCAGGATATAAGGAAAGCTAAGATAAATGATCTCAGGGCTGCTATTTTTCAAACTGGTGAAGATACAGCTGAATTGAAAAATGCTAAAAGGAGGATGGTCAATGAACTTGAATATGCTGAGAGATGTCTTTTGAAGAACTATCTCAGAACAACTCCTGACATCAAAGAGATCAGAAATTGAAGCCAAATCGAAGATCTACAACTTCTTAAATTCTGAAGTGTATACAGACTGAAGCTGATATCAGATCTTAAGGATGGTAAAGCTGAAAGGACTGTAAGTTGTAGTTATCTAGTCAAATTCTCATGCATTTGTACTTAATGTTTTTGACATCATCAAATATCTGTTAAACTTGTATATTATGCTAATTTACAAGTTGGGGGAGATTGTTAGATATATTTGTGATGTCATGTCTAATATGATTTGTGTTTAGTTTTCAGATCTTACTTAAACAGGACAAATCAGTACTTAACTGGAAATCAGTACTTATACTGAAGTCAGAATTTAAGATATCAGAACGTAAGTTGTTAGAACTTAATTTATCAGGAGATATTTATCAGGAGATAATATCAGGACTTAAGGAGACTTTCAGATAAGGAAGGCGGCTGATTGAAAGGAAAGAAGATCAAGACAAACATAAGAAGAGATATGCATGAAGAACGAATTCTATGAAGAATAGAATACTTGGAAGAAAAGATAACTGATTGATATATATTAGGAAGTAGAATTATATTCAATATCAATTAGAAGATTATCTTGTAACTGTGTAGTATATAAACACAGACATAGGGTTTACACTATATGTGTTATCATTATCGAAAATATTATTCATTGTAACCCTAACAGCTCTCATGATAATTTGTTCATCACTGAGAGATGACAGTTCCATATTGTAACAGAGTTTCTTGTGTTGAATAAAATCTGTGTTCAGTTACTTGTGTTCTTATTTCGATTTGATTGTAGTAAATACTGTATTCAACCCCCTTCTACAGTGTGTGTGACATAACAGAATGATTAGTTAGAGTCTGACTTAATTCATCAGATAGATTTGAAGAAAGAATGTGAGAGAGCTAAACATATAGTTAAGATTCTTGAGGCTAGATACAGTATGCTAGAAAAGAATTTAGAAAATGAAAGAAAAACCCTTAAAGCCTGGACTGATTCAGGCAAATAGGTTCTTGAGATGATCTCAAAGAAAAACTGGAAAGAATGCCTAGGATATAAAGATGGAATTAAGGATGTTGACACTGAAAATCAAATTTCCCTTAAAACTCCTGTTAAGTTTATTTCATCAGAAGCTGATGAACCCAAATCCACTTTTGAAAAGGGTTCAACATCAGTATCACAAAAAAAACTGGTAAATGATAAAACTCAGAGAAAGAAAAGCAAGGAAACCGTTAAGTCTGTTAAGAAAGAAAAGAACATAGGACTTTTGACAGCAAGACAATGGAAAAAGAAAATATCTGTGGTTACTGAAAAACCTCAAGTAAAAAGTCCTAAAAGAAATAGGAATGGTAAGCAAGGTATCTCTAAGGATTGAAATTACAAGGTTGTTCCCAATGCTCCTAGGAAAACTTGTTTTAACTGTGGAAATACTAATCATCTTGCTATTGATTGCAGGAGGAATAAGAAAAGGAAAACTGCTATTCCTGAGTCTGATGTTAGGGGTATATCAGTATTTTATAAACCACAAAATCCTTGTTTTCATTGTGGTAGTAGTTGGCATTCGATTTATACTTGTAGTTCTTATCACAAGTTGTATCACAATTACTATGAACCTTTACCTAAGTTTAATAAAGTTGCTTGTGTGATTAATTCTTTTGGTTTTACTAAACTTGCTTCTGACAAGACAAATCCTGACAAAGGAAAGATTGTCAAAAGTACTCCTGACACACAAAGGCTTAAGTTGTCCAAAAAGAGGACCCAACAAGTGTGGGTCCTTAAAAATCCTTCTAATTAATTATTCTTCTAATTGCAAGGTAACAAGAAAAATACACTTGTCTTGGATAGTGGATGTTCAGGACACATGACTGGAAATAAATCTCTGCTGTCAGAATTTGAGAAGAAGGCTGGCCCAGATGTATCTTATGGAGATGGAAATGTATGACATACTCTGGGATATGGCAACTTGATAATTGGAAAGGTAGCAATAGAGAATGTAGCTCTAGTGGAAGGACTGAAGCATAATCTTCTGAGCATCAGTCAAATCACTGACAGAGGTTATCATGTTGTATTCTATGAATCACACTGCGAAGTTGTTCATAACAAGTCAAAGAAAATTATCTTGATAGGATACAGCATGGTAACATTTATGAAGCAAGGCTATATGATAGTCTTGAAAATGAAGCTACTTGCCTTATCTCTAAGGGATCAGTAGATGAGAGCTGGAACTGGCATAAGAAGCTTTCACATCTCAATTTCAACTCAATCAATGAAGTTGCCAAGAAGGAGCTTGTAAGAGGATTACCAAACATGCTATACTCAAGTGATGGTCTTTGTGATGCTTGCCAAAAGTCTAAACAAAGAAGAGTATCTTTCAAAAGCAAAACAGAATTCTCTATCTCGGAGCCATATCACATGTTGCACCTGGACCTTTTTGGACCAGTGAATATAATGTCCATCAACAAGAAAAGGTACACACTTGTAATTGTTGATGATTTCACTAGATATACATGGGTTTATTTTCTACACAGGATGGATGAAACTCTAGAAATTCTTCTGGACCACATAAGGCAAATTGAAAATGGATCTACTCACAAAGTGAAAATCCTGAGAAGTGATAATGGCACTGAATTCCAGAATTCAAAGATGGAGGAATTCTGCAAGTACAAAGGCATAGAACAACAATTTTCAGCTCATGGTACACCTCAGCAAAATGGTGTTGTTGAGAGGAAAAACAGAACCTTAATTGAAGCTGGAAGAACTCTGCTAGAAGAAGCAAAACTACCCACCTACTTCTGGGCTAAAGCAGTAAACACAACATGTTATACTCAGAATGTCACTTTGATAAATAGACATGGTGTTACTCCTTATCAAATGCTAAAAGAAAAGAAGCCCATTCTTAAACATCTTCATGTATTTGGATGTAAGTGCTTTGTCTTGAGAACTCATACTGATCATCTTGGAAAGTTTGAGTCAAAGGCTGATGAATGAATCTTTGTTGGATACTCACTATAAAAAGCTTATAGAGTGTTCAACCTAAGAACACACACTGTAGTAGTCTCCATCAATGTATCTTTTGATGATAAGAAGATTCCTGGTTTTGAAGAAGACACTCATGAAAGTTTAATCTTTGCAAATGAAAAAGCATTGTTGGAATCTGGATCAAACTCTAATGAACTGTCAAATCCTGATGATCCAAATCCTGACACTCCTTCAGATTCTAAAGATAATCATTGTGCTAATGAGCCTGCACAAGTTGAGGGGGAGCAACAGTAAAGGTCAGCTGATGATACTAACACTGAAGAATCATCTCAAAGTTCTTCACAATCCAATGCTGACTCAACATCACAAGAACTGAGTCAAGTCCCAATAATTTATCAGGAAATAATCCAACAGATTCAGGGGGAGCCTCAAATGCATTTGATGAGGCATACAATTCAGGGGGAGCATCTAGTTCCAGAAGGATACTTCCCAGTGGCAGAAAATGGACTAAGGATCATACTCCTGATCTGATTATTGGAAATCCCGATGATGGTGTAAAGACAAGAAGTGCAACTCAGAATGAATGTTTATATCACAATCTACTTTCAAAAGAAGAGCCAAAAAAAGTAGAAGATGAACTCAAGGATGCAGATTGGGTCATGGCTATGCAAGAAGAATTGAATGAGTTTGAAAGAAATGAAGTGTGAAAGCTGGTGCCTAGACCTAAGAACAGGTCAATTGTGGGCACAAAGTGGGTCTTTAGAAATAAGACTGATTCTAATGGAACAATCATCAGAAACAAGGCAAGATTGGTGGCAAAAGGATATTCTCAACAGGAAGGTATTGACTATGATGAGACATTTGCTCCTGTTGCTAGGTTGGAAGCAATCAGAATCTTCTTGGCATATGCTGCTCACAAGAAGTTCAAAGTCTTCCAGATGGATGTCAAGAGTGCATTTCTCAATGGAGAACTTGAAGAGGAAGTCTATGTTGAACAACCACTAGGATTTGTGGATCCTAAACATCCTGATTATGTTTACAGACTTGATAAAGCACTCTATGGACTGAAGTAAGCACCTAGAGCATGGTATGAAACCCTTGCTCAGTTTCTACTTGAAAGTGGATTCAAAAGAGGTACAATAGATAAAACCCTGTTTTATCTGAATAAAGGTAAAGATTTGCTTTTAGTTCAAATTTATGTTGATGATATCATTTTTGGATCAACTAATCAAACACTGTGTAATAAGTTTTCAAAGTTGATGCAATCAAGATATCAAATGAGTATGATGGGAGATATGAGTTACTTCCTAGGCTTGCAGATTAAACACACTGATAATGGCATCTATATCAATCAGTCCAAGTACACAAGAAATCCACTGAAGAGGTTTAATATGCAAAAAAGTGCAATTGCAAGTACTCCTATGACAACTCCTACAAAACTTGATCCAAATGAAGGTACAACAGTTGATGTGATAACCTACAGAGGTATGATTGGATCTCTGTTATATCTAACTACTAGCTGGCCAGATATTATGTTTGCCACTTGTTTGTGTGCAAGATCTCAGGCAAATCCAAGGGAGCCACATCTTATTGCAGTAAAGAGAATTTTCAGATACCTCAAGGGTACTGTTTCTCTTGGACTTTGGTATGCACGAGAAGCTGATTTTGCATTATGTGGTTATTCAGATGCTGATTTTGCTGGATGTAAAATAGACAGGAAAAGTACATCAGGAAGCTGTCAGTTCTTGGGAGGCAGATTAGTCTCATGGTTCAGCAAGAAGCATAAATCTATTTCTACTTCAACTGCTGAGGCTGAATACATTGCAGCTGGGAGTTGTTGTGCTTAGTTGTTGTGGATAATAAATCAGCTCATGGACTATGGATTATCATTCTCAAAAATTCCTATTTATTATGATAATCAAAGTGCTATTGCTATGACAGGGAATCCGGTGCAACACTCTCTTACAAAGCACATCAACATTAGATATCACTTCATAAGAGAGCTTGTCATGGGAGGAACCATAGAGCTTTATTTTGTTCCTACTGAACAGCAGCTGGCTGATATCTTCACAAAGCCATTACCTGAAGCAACATTTACAAAGCTTGTGAATGAACTTGGTATGGTTAATTGGGACAAGTAATTTTTTTTTATTTGATCAAATCCTGATATGTCCTAAATGTAGTGATTTTTAGATATTAAGCCAGAAATATTTGATGTATTCTATTTTTATATGCATGGAAAATTAAGTGAATTTATTTGCTAATTGTGCATGTCCGAATAAATATATCACTGTCGTCATTACACATCGGTCTAGGGAGACGCGCCTTAAAAAACAATCTTTTGGTTAATTCATCAAGTTAACTCTTTAGTCTCTTAGTCTCTTGATATTCTCTTGGTTATTTAAATGACTGCTCATCCTTCAGTAAAAACACATCCTTTCATTTCTCTCAACCAATGATAAACCCCAGCTGGTTTTACTGCTACGGCACAAGTACTGTGACTATTTTTCGAAATGGAATCTAGACTTCCTATCCCATCAACAACATTCCATACGACATCTGGATTCAACTTCTAGACAACATCAAAAATGATCTTTTATTTTTCCAAAGAGAATTTCATCTCCACAATCTTAAATAGCAGGAGAAAATCATTCGTCTTGCTGTTCTCTTTATTGAAAGTAGGAAGAAGAATTAAACATCATCCATCCGTATCTCTTCACCATCAGCTTTGTCAGGCTTCTTAGACCAAGGCTGTTGATGTTCACCATCTTAGACTAGGATTATCTTATAATCTTTTGCATGTAATCTATAAATTTTATAAAATGTACTCTTTTAATATATTAATGAAATTTCTTTTGATTGCAAGATTTAGTCTTTGTTTATCTCGTATTATGTGCATGTGAATGTTCTCATTGAAGCCTGTTAATCTTTACTTCATCTAATTGAACAGTATTTCTTGATGAATGTTTTGATTAAAATTGTGGTTGCTAATAATTTGTGATGCTTTGACAAACAAATGTTGAATTTGAATCGACATATCCTGAGTTAGTCAAATCCTGATAGAAGAAAGGTCTCAAATCCCGATGACAGGTCAGCACGTTCTAATTCAGATTATTAGTGTTAATCAATCTCTGAGTAAGCTTTATAGTTGCAATTAAGTGTCACACTTAATTAATGATTATTGGTGGATTATCAGATTAACAAATTTCTACAGTCGTGTCTTGATATAACTGTATGTATTTTGTATTTACTTCCGCAATTTCCTCCAACGTTAAAATCAATTACTCAGATATTGTATCCTGTTTGAAGTCAAATTCGCTAGGTTACCTTCTTCATACAAGTGTGTTAAACATATTTCTGAATAGTGAAGCTATAAAACCAGAAGAAATTATGTGACACAATTCATCATACACATAGTTTCACTGCATACATCTCACACTTACTCTCTCGCACAAGCTATTCACATCATGACAACTTCTGAAGTTTCACCAATCTTCAGTAAAACCACAATCATTCATGGAAACACATTTGGCACTAACAATTACTTAGCTCTGCTTACACATCATCAGCTACCATCATCTTTTCATGATATTCAGGATTTTCTCCTTCTATGTCCAATTGGATATGCTCTCACGAATCCTGTTAAGGTGTCATACAGGGCTATCATGCAGGTCTGGAACACAACAGTGGTAAATTCAACACATACTGGCTTTTATTTTGAATATAAGGACCAAAGATATGAAGTTGATGCTGACATTCTGCTTCAAGCCTTGAGATTGCCTGCTTTTGATGGTGCTCCTGATACTCACACCAATGAGCAGTTGTTTGATATGCTAAGGACCTTAGGCTATCAAGGAGAAATCACAACCATTGGAAAACTGGTCAGAACCAAACTGAAAAGAGAGTAAAACTTTTTCTTTGACTGCATCGGTAGATGTTTCTTGAATAAGAAAACAAACTTTGATGCTCTTCCATCCACTTCCCTGAGAATTGGGTACTCTTTTCTTAACTCTGGTAATTTTGATTATGGTAATACTATATTATAGTTCATAATTGCTAGGATAGCAGATGCTTAAGGAGTAATAGGGTATACTAGATTTTTACAACTGATTTTCACTTATCTATGCCTTAATGATATTTTTGATGATGATGAATTACTCCATATTTTTCAAATTTCTGAAAAAGCAATCATTGATCATATCAAAAGGGATGAAAAGAATAAATTTTCAGGACCACCCTTTCTTCCTAGAGAGGTTAGGCAATTTCTGTTGAGAAATAGACCTACTCCTACACAAGTGCCTGCAAATCCTGATGCTGGCACCTCTGTTACAGTTCCTGATGCTAAGACTCAAGAAATCACCCATCTTGTTTCTAACCCAAGCATTTCTTCTTCCAAACAGCAAACACAACAAGCCTCTAAATTAGCCTCCTCTGCTGTCTCTCAAAAGACATCAGTTGCAACAAAGAAAAGGCTGTTTAAGAAATCTGTCACATTTGGACAAAAAGCTAAAGAAGTCTCACTGAGTGAGAGTGAGAAGAAAGAAGACTGCTTTCCAATCAGGAAAAGAAGACTGATCATTCAAGAAGATTCTGAATCAGATGATTAGATGCCAATAGGGTCCCTATCAAAAATCAAGAAGTCCATTGATCAAAATCCTGATGACTTGATTGAAACTACTGGAATCAAGGAGCCAACTACTGGTGCTAGTGCTCTGCTTGACAAATTTCCAGTAATTGAAACAACTGCTGAACATAAGAAAATTGCAAATAGTCAGTTAAAAAGAAGAAGTGAAGAAGTAGTTGGATATATCAGAAAGAAGAAGAAGACTCAGCCTCCTGACAAGGATGTTAGTACACAAGAACCTAGGTCTCAAAGGGATTTAGCAACTGTAACACATCCAGTCACACAAGAACCATCTTCTCAAAGGGAAGATGTAGACACTGAGGCTGCACAAATCATTGTTAATATTGCTCAGAGTGATCTTCTTGCAGAATCTGTTCAACTACTTCAGGAAAAGCAAACTCATCTGGAGATACTATCACGAGTAGATGCAATCATTGATGATCCTATTTTTGAGAAGAGCACACAAGAACCTTCACCAAGCATTACTGAAGCAGCTCACATGTCTCAGACTCCACAAGAACCATCAGTTCATAGTACTGATATTGGTCTTTCAACTTCTCCTGACAGATCAAATCCTGATGATGCATCAACTCCTACTGAGAATCATCCTTCAATTGCACTAGCTACAATTGATGATCCATTACTAGTTGCTAGTTTGAAAAAGCATCCTGATGTGCTGTTTGTCCCTCCACTTTCATCACTTCCACTTAAGGAATCACCTTCAGGTATTGTTAACTTCTCATATATTCTCATGTTTGTATGATTTTAAATAGTCTCTAATTTGAGGTTACCTCTATTTATATGACAAGCATACAACTCTTCTCAGCCATCTCTTATTTCTTTACTATATGTGTGATTGAGCCTTTCTGTGAGACTGTGTGAAAATAAAAAAAACGAAAAACATTTTGAGTGGCAGTATCCTGTACTGGCAAAAGGAGAGGTAGTTTTGAGACAAGAATCTTATAAGTTTTTCTTTACTTTTAAAGTTTCTTCTGTGAGAATAATATTACTCTTAAAAGTAATATATTGTGTGAGAAGTGATGAGATCACTTGAAAAGAACAGAGAGATTTAGGTGTTACCATGTTTCTGTTTCAGGATCACATCAACCACATGCATCTCTTGCAAAGAATCTAGATAAAGGCAAGGCAATTCTGCCTGAATCTGCACATTCTTCTGATGGCTTGTCTGACTCTGACAATGATAGTGATGACGATGATCCTGATACTGCTCAACTTAAGTCTGCAATTGATGCATCTAAGAAGTCCAATGTTGGTTCTTCTTCGCACTTCACTGAAAATACTTCTTATTACAATCCTGATGCTGAGTATTTCAGACAGACCAAATGGAATTATAAATGGAGACTTGCAAATACTTCTATCTCATCTGCTATTGGCCTGCAACACATTCATCGTGCTTATGATGAAATTCAAACTCCTGATATGAAGTTGCATCTTAAGGCCAAAAGTATTTCTGTTAAAGGAATTCACTCTGAACTTGATGAAATGAAGAAGTCTCATGCTGGTGTCAAAGAGAAAATTGATGGATTTTTGCTTCAAACACCTAACTCAGCTGAAATCAAAAGTGTGAAAAATACCGTCAAAGATGTTGTTAACTCTCAAAACATCATGGCCTCTAGACTTTCCTTGGAAGACAAGGTTTCTTCTATAAGTGACAAACCGGATGCTCTGTTTTCTCTTCTTTTAAATACTGATGCCAAAAAGGGGGAGAAGATAGCTGCTACAAAATGTACACCAGATTCTATTCAGACAAAGGATAAAGATATTGATGATGATGGTGATAAGAATAATCCAGTTACAAATGTTCAAATTGCTTGTACTGCTCAACAACTTTAACATTCAAAGAAGAATGATTCTTCAGGATAAAGAAAGTCTACTGGTGCTTATAAATCCAAGCACAAGACTACTGCTAGTGCTCCTGAGGATGATGACATTACAATCTCAAATTTAGCAGAATCTAAAGGGATGTTCTTTCCTTAAAAACATAAGGAAACAGGTGAAGAGATTGTCTTGTACTACAAAGATAAGAAGTTTGAGCAAAAGAATGCTAGGAGTACTCTTGGGTATATAACTGAAGAATTTCCTGATCTAACACCTGAAGAAGCAGTTATGCAACAAAAGGAGCTTTTGGCTAAAATTGAAGCTGAAGCTAACACTTCTAAAGGAAGAGGAAGAAGAGGTGGTAGATCTGCAAGAGCAAGAGGAAGAGGAAGAGGAAGAGGTGGAAGAATTTCTGGATCAAGGCAAGTGACTGATTTCAACTCTACTTTTCTGAATTTTTTATCCAAAGAAGGTTATTTTCTTGTACAAGGAAATGAAGAAGATAAAGAGGTTCAGAAGCCAGAAGAGCTGATTATACCAAGGAAGAAAAGATCAGTCACTAACATTGATCAAGCTGATACAATAAATCAGAATGTAACTCCTGATGCAGACATAAATCCTGAGATAAAAGCAGATCCTGATGTTGTGAACCTGATTACTGATTTTAACTCTGATGAAAAAGTGATCAAAGCATTAAATGAGTCAGCTTTTTCTCTGGTAATCACTCCTCACATTTCAGAGGCTGATGAAAAAGAAAAGATTAATAGAAGGGAAGCTGATCAAGCATGCAAAGAATATTTGCAGAGAGTTTTAAAATCAAAGAGGGAGCTATGGCATAAAGCAGAAGGGAAGACTAATGATTTTTCTTCAAGCTGTGTTCCTCTCGGCAAGAAGAATAGAAGATGGAAAGACATCCATGTATTCAATTATTCTAAAGGGTTCAAGCATGTTAAATTTATGTCAGCTAGGTTAAGAGATTCTATCTCAGAACAGGAAGATGTTGATAAGTCCATCAAGAAGCCTTCTTGGGTGGTATACAATAAAAGACTGAAACTTATTAAATCTCAAACCAGAGGAGGCATTGGTCATTCCAGCATGGAGATCTTGGAATCTGATCTGCTTGATACAGAGACTCTGACATAAAATCTTGGTAAAAGAATTTCTCCTTTACATCTTGAGAAAGTTGAAGTTGTGAAGATTGTTCATAGAAAGATAAATGATAATGATGTCAGAGAAGAGATTCTGGACTTTTTCAGAGATGGTAAAGTAAAAAGCTTTACATTGCAGCAACTCTTAATGAAGACTGTGACAAAATTGAAATACATTCACCATCTTCTTAGAGTTGAGAACAAAGTCACCAGAAACTGGTCTTCTATGATACTTGAAATGATCAGAAGAAGAGTCATGACAAAAGATGATCCTAAGTATAGAACTTATACTGGTCAAGAAATGCAGATGAAAAAGGGAGCTGCAGTGCTACAAGTTTTTCTCAACAGTCCTCAGTTATCCTTCAGTCCAGATCATGATGATGTCAGTTTAAGATTCATGTTGATTGGTGATCTTGAGATAAGCAAAAGTTCAATTTCTAAGTTAAGATCAACTATCTATCAACTTGGAGAAGACACTGAAGAGAAGAGAGAGTTGAAGAAAAAGCTTGTTAAAGTCCTACGAGACAAAGAGGAAGAAAGATTAAAGAACTTTCTTGGAACAACTGTCGGCTATCTGAAGATACCGAAGTAAGCTTTACTCCTTGTACATTTTATAGATTGGTTTTGGCATCATTGAGAATGGAATTTATGCTTCATTGCATTAAGCATAAATTTGGGGAGATTGTTACATATTGAATTCTCAATGATCAGAAGAAGCTTAGGATCTGGCTGTTCGGATGTCATCAGGATCTGATGTACCGTCAGGATTTGATATGTCATCAGGATTTGTATGACATCAGTATTTGAAGACAGTCAGCATTAGAGGATTTGTTCTATTCCTTATAATATGGACAAGATATCTGTTACATCTGAGAGATAGGACTTTATCTGTTTAGTTTAAGATATGTATCAGTTTCAGTTAGTTTTTGATAATGCATATCTTAGATTAATATGTTGTAGCTGTGTAGTATATAAACACAGTTTAGGTCATCACTTATAAGATAACATTCGAGGATCATTCGACCTAGCAGCTCTCAAGAACATCAATATTTCTTGAGAGGATTTTGTAACAGTTTTTATCAGATATATAAAAAGCTGTTATATTTTATTACTTGTTCGAAACATTTATACAATTGTATCCAACCACCCTTAAATTGTATCTTTACTGGGAAACAGTTATTATACATTACGTTGTCAAGTTACTCTATTAAGATCAGCTACAAGCCACTATCTAGAGATACTTTTTCCTTTTCAGGTTTAGTATATTCTGAAGGATCTTCAGGAGCATAGTGTGCTGGAATGACCATGTCTCCGTCTGTAGATTCCTCAACTCTTACCATGGGGGTGAAAGGCCCATTCTTGATGATCTGAATATATAATGTGTTGCCCATCCTTATGAACAACATTATTTTCTCTTTCCATAATGTGTAGTTAGTCAAAGTTAGGGATTTTGGTACTGCTAAGCTTCTGTGTATTCATTCTTCCAAGATCTTTTATCTGTTTGCTTTCAGATTTAGCTCTGATACCACTTGTTAGGTAATGAATACAACACAGAGGGGAGGGAATGTGTTTGGGATTATTTTAAAGCTTTTTGAACTGTTATAGATGTGGTGAACAAAGTAACCTAACTTGTAGAGATAAAATGTTTTAATAAAATAATAAAACATGCACATAAACACACTATCTTCAAAACTCACTTAATTTTATATTAAAATCAAGTATGTCTTACTACAAATTTCTGGATTCTTTGTTGATAAAGAACTCAACTTCTTTATTGAGAGAGTTATAAGTTTTTTTGATCTATTTGTTACTACTTAAAACAAAGCATCCAGTGATTACTTTATAGAACAGTAAACACAGGTTTCATACAGCATGCAATAACATGTACTAAACCCTACTTTAAGTTAACTAAAACTTTCTATTTCTGGCTTTGTATCTTTGCAAATCGTGCATGTCTGTGACTTTAATTTGTCAGTTAATCTTGGCATTTGATCTTGTACTCTTCAAGCTGCTTTTTGTAGACTTTTCAAATCAGTGATTGATTTGTTTGTTGATTGATAATCTTGGATCTTTAACTGGTATGCATTTTGTACTTGATTTTTAAATTGAGGTCTCCAGCTTGAACTATAGAGAACTGACATCTCGATAAGTATAATGACTTATCGAGATCTCTTAGTTCTCTACAAGTGTTTTGACTTGTCGAGATCTCTGAGTTCTTGAATGTGAACTTGACTTATCGAGATCTTTGAGTTCTCGAATATGAACTTGACCTGTCGAGATTATTGAGTTCTCGAATGAGCTTGGATGGTCGAGGTCTCCAAGTCTTTGCATGTAGAATTAACTTGTCGAATCTCCAATCTTCGTATCTTTATTTTGGCTTATCGATATCTCTGAGTTCTCTAATACAGAAATGACTTGTCGATATCTCCAATCTTCATATCTTCATTTTGACTTGTCGATATATCTGAGACTTCTCTATAAGCTATTTTTGACTTGTCAATAAGTCATTCTGGAGTCCTCGAATGGCTTCTCTATATGACTTGATCCGTGACTTGTAGATTTCTTGACTTAGAATGTTTTTCTCAAAACAGATGTATTCAACTCCAAACTTCTTCACACTTTTTTTGAGGCATGATCTTCATGATCTTCTTCCAGATTTTATTCTTAGACTTGAGACTGTTTACAGAAAAATACTCCAGTCTAATCTGTTTACACTTTTACAGACTCAAGTAATACAATACAAAATACAAACTTAGATTATCATACAACTTACTTAGGGATGTCAATTTGACTTAGTCTTGTTATAGTACAAGAATGTCTTGTACAACGTTTTTGATGATGTAAGTAGTTCCCACAGTGAACTGGTCTTCCAAAGATTCTACACATATTCCTAGAATGAATGCTTGGATTCTGTCATTATGGGAGAGGATGGTATGAATATAAGTATGAATATGAGTACCCAAAAAATAAATCAAATCTTAAATGAAGTATATACCTTTTGGTTAAGCAGAATTAGGTTAATGCCTTTAGAAATATCTCCAGTTCAACTTACTCCTCTCCATAACTGTATGATCCTAAGTTGTATCTTCCAGTTAAATCTATCCTTTGTCAATTTACTCAGTTCTTCAAACTTGGTTTTCGACACGGGGAAAAGGTAATATTAATAAACTTAGTCAGTGAAAATGGTACTATACTTGTGGGAGATGTGGGTGTGATCTAATTTATTAGGTCTATCTTTATCCCAACAACCATTACATTTCATAAATCCTGATTTGACACCATAGCTGATTTTTGTTTTTAATTTTTTTAATAACTTTACTTTCTATTAATTTTTGTAATTTTATGTGTTGTTCTTAACCTTTACTATATATATATATATTTTCTTATTATGTTGTTAGAATATAGTTTAATGAGTGGTAACGTATTATGTGATTTTAGTAAATGAAGGCTTCATTCGTGTTGGGCTAATTTTGAACGTGTATGGCCTGTGAAAATTCGTAAATGTTAATCCATTGATAATTTTCATCTACATATTCAACAACTTTGCAAAAATCAAAATATTAATAAACATTCAATATTGTTCTATAAAAATGCACTTCATTACAAAACTTTGTTACGAACAAAAGCAGAAAACTTCAAGGTCCATTATTCGTTTGGTTTTACTAACAGTGCATTTACTTGGTCTTTTTTTCTGCAAGAATGGAAAATGGATTATGATTTGAATAAGTATGATCCTTTTTTTTCTGACTAATCTTGAAGATGGAAAAAATGTAAATATTTTACCGAAGTAGAATATCCTTGTTGCAAAGAGATATTTAACGGTAATGGTTCAATTACTTTTCTTGCTCTTGTCTATGTATTTGTTGACCTTGCCTTTTTTGGTATGGAGAATTCAGGTTCTCAACTATTATACCCCTATAAATTACACAATGATCATAAGTAAAGGTGTATTGTAAGTTGGATATAGAGACAAATGTATCGTATACCCTTACTTTTGTAATAGACATTGGATCGTTGAAGTCATTTTTCTGAGAAGGGGTCAAATCTCCAACCGACTGTATGCAGTCATCCACTTGAATTGCCTCATATGCCAAGGAAGAGTTCTCAATGTTATTTTTTCCGATGCATATTATGATGATATATGTTTGCATGACCAACTGCTCCAGAATGTCCGAAAAATGATGGACTCTACTTTCCTGAAAATATACTTACTTCAATATTAAGTATCAAAACATTATGCTATTCCCAAGATGTAATTCAGATTATGAAAGTTTTCCTACCTCAACTTCTGGTGAGTATAGGCCATCAACTGTCTTATCTAATAATTTAAAAACATCAGCGAGAAATATAACGTCCAATGAGCCACTTCCGTCGGAGCATTGAGTCTTAACATTGAAGCTGTTATGTAACTCCATGAATCAAGTTTTATAGGATCGAACCAAATTTTATAAGATAATTTTAGGTTTGTAGTTAGTGCACATTCTCCTGGGATATGGTATTAGATGGTTATAGTTGTTGCATTTTAGTTGGGAGCCTTCATATTTAATCTCTGTAGGGCAGTTTGAGCAAAATATATTGTACCAACTTGTTGTTGTTGTGACTTGGTTAACTGTTACTTCGCACATAACTTGCTTCTGTAAGAAAGAAAATAAAGTAAAAATGAGCTTTAAAGGTGTGGAAAGTAAAGCATATTATTGTTGATAACCTGAATGTCCTTCTCCTGCAAAGCTTTTATTTGGTTGATATTCAGTATAGTCTTTTTACAATGAGACTCACCATCTGATATTTCCAAGAGATCATCAACCCTGCATATTTTTCTAATTTCAGTACCTTAAAAGGTTTAGTAAATGAAGTATAATTTTCCATTACGTATTTCTTCTGGAGTAGGTCGACACTATAATGATCTGGTTGAACATATACTCTTGTAGCTGGGTAATTGGTTAACTATACTTTACCTAAGCGGAGAAAAAAATAGAGCCTTATAATAAAAACTGTAGGAATTTAAAGAAGAACAATGTTATATAAATGGTTCGTACCATCATATCTTGTTACTCGGGCACATGAAACTATTACTATAACATCTTTTCCACCTACTTTACTCAAAACATTGTCGACGTTCACAAGAAATTTGTTAAATAGGGTTACGATAACATAATGCCTACAACCAAAACGTAGTTACTATTGAATCATTTACAACTTAAACACAGTTAATAAAATATTGTTAAGAATTAACCAACTCGTCGTCAACCATATCAAACTTTAGACGAAATTTCTCCTCGTCATTCTTTATAGTATGAACAATGGGCTCTTGTTTTTTATCAACCCAATCGTGTCTACATTTAAAAAATGGTGTACACAATTATGTAGCCAGTTACATGTTAATAAAGAAGGGAAGTTTTATGTGTAATAGGTAAGTTATGGAAAAGATCAAATGCATATTTTTTAATTTCCAATCCTTGAGAGAGGTCTTTGGTCATTTTTGTATCTTTGGTAAAATAAATATGTTTTCCAGTCCTGACCGGATGACAAGTTTCGTCCCCTAGAAAGTCTTTGACCTTAAAGTTGTTGAAAATATAAAATTTTCCTTCCTCAAGGTCATTTTGTATAGCCTCACAATATTTAGCATTCGCATAAGCATGCATTCGATTATTCTAAGGTTCATGAATAATAATAAAATATGAGTGTAGTAATGTGCGTATAATGGATTGATGAATGAACAATAACATTCTTACTAACCAAAATTAAACAAAGAAGATTAGGTGGTAAAAAACGTACGGAGTCATCGATGAGTAGCATATTTAACCCCCAAAATTCAAGAGTTTGGCGGTTCATTCCTTTCCAAATAGCTTGAGTTCTTACTCGACAACACCAGTCATAAGATGAGACATCTATCTGCATTAATGAGTCGTATTTGTTTAATTCAATCTTTGGAAGATCTTGCACATAATGAAGTTAATAAATTTTGGTTGACAGGAAATAAATACGGTAAGAGAACAAACTGTTAGTTGGAGGTAGGCGGCTGGGTTTGCATACCTGCTTTTTGTTTTTTTTCCTCTCTTCTGTGATGGTATACTTACTTGTATTAACCTAGTGGTAGTTGGATAAGAATTGAAGTTGTTCACTTATGTCATACAGTATAGTAATTAATCGGTAACACGTGTATGGTAAATAAGTAAAGCACTTAAAACTTTATTCATTTGAATGGAAAGTAATGATAGTTAGGGGTGAACTCGGGTCGTGTTGGCCGGGTGAGAATTAATAAATCGAACCAACCCAATTAATTCGGTTTTTAAAAATTGAACCCGTTTACCAAAAATATTATTTTGAACCCAACCGTACCCTTTATACATCATGTTGGGTTTGGTCGGGTTGGTTTGGATTAAACCTTTAATAAAATTATATAAACTTTTAAGGAGTCAAAATTAAAAATAAATTTAACCAAAAGTTGAAGTGTAACCCATAATTTAACAAAAAATATATATTATTGGATACTAAACATACCGTGGACCGATTTTAGTCAAAATCTACCTAACAGAGGTATACTGCCCTATTACAATTTAGGCCAGTGAATAGTGTCGGCCTAAGATTAGCCCAACACTATTCACCGCCTAAATATTTTTAATAAAAAAAATTATTTTTTATGTTTCATATATTCGTTAGTTTGTTCATTGTGTTATTATATATATTAAGTAATTTTTAATTATATTTTTAAATTTTCACTTATTTATAACAATTATTTAACAAAAATATATTCAACACCATGAATTATTTTAATTCAAATTAATAATACATTAAACATAAAATAAAGATTACATTTGATAAAAATTAATTGCAAATATAACTTATACAAAAGGATAATATGAAATTAAATATTGATTTAATAAAATAAGTTATTTCTTGAACCTCTAAAATAATAAGTATGTGAATTAGCATCAAGATATTAAAATAATCTTTATCCATAACTTTTGACCAAAATTTAGACACAATTGTTGGAATAAACCGTTGTTTCGGCCCAAATTTAGGCCAAAAGTTTGGAAAAAACCCTGACCATTGTTGGAGTTGCCCTTAGAAATACCGGTATTACCAACTCTTTTCATAGTTGTACTACATTAATGTACAAAACCATTACTCAATTCATATCCTATTATTTTTTTAAAAGAAGGATTTATTTTCAAAATTTTCTTTGTTAACTTTTTTTTAATTTATTGGTAGTACAAAATTTTAATTTCTTATGACCATCAATTCAGTTAAACATTTATATTCCACTGTATTTGAGGCAAAGCTCTAATCCGGTTTGCGGCCGCTGTAACTTTTTGAACAAATTTACTTATTACATATTCATATTTTAAGTGCCTGATCTTCAAGTTCTTTCAGAAAAGTAAATAAAAATTAAAAAAAATTTATTCAACAAAGAAGAAATGAATGATTTAAAGTTGGAAACTGAAGGCACACAACTAGATTTATATACAACTTTTTTTAGTACCAATTGAGTGCTTTCGAAATTACATTGATAGTTGGAGCAAATGGTTTAAGCTGAAGGGAGTGATGGAAGATAGACCTCTTGTATTTAAACTATGACAGTTTACATAACTCGACTAATATGCACTTTTTTTGGTTTAATTATTTATTTATGGTTATACCCACTTGAGCGATTTAATTAACATAATATGTAAACAAAAAGGCTTCACTCTTACCTAGGTATGGTTACAATCCAAATAAAGTCTTTTACAATACCAAAAGTATACAAATTACTGCATGAAGTGGACACACACAAAGAAGAAAAATTGACAACACATAAGTTCTTCTGGAATTTCTAAACACCATGAATTATTTTAATATAAATTAATATTACATTAAACATAAAATAAAGATTACACATGATAAAAATTAATTGCAAATACAACTTACACAAAAGGATAATATGAAATTAAATATTGATTTAATAAAATAAGTTATTTCTTGAACCTCTAAAATAATAAGTATGTGAATTAGCATCAAGATATTAAAATAACAATATATTAATAGTTCTTAGAAAAAAATCTTTATATATGACTTTTGACCAAAATTTAGACACAATTATTGGAATAAACCGTTGTTTCGGCCCAAATTAGGCCAAAAGTTTGGGAAAAAACCCTGACCATTGTTGGAGTTGCCCTTAGGAATACCGATATTACCAACTCTTTTCATAGTTGTAATAGGTTAATGTACAAAACCATTACTCAATTCGTATCCTATTATTTTTTTAAAAGAATGATTTATTTTCAAAATTTTCTTTTTTAACTTTTTTTTAATTTATTGGTGGTACAAATTTTTAATTTTTATGACCATCAATTCAGTTAAACATTTATATTCCACTGTATTTGAGGCAAAGCTCTAATCCGGTTTGCGACCACTTTAACTTTTTGAACATATTTACTTATTAATTATTCATATTTTAAGGGCCTGATCTTCAAGTTCTTTCAGAAAAGTAAATAAAAATTGAAAAAAATTTATTCAACAAAGAAGAAACAAATGATTTGAAGTTGGAAATTTAAGGCACACAGCTACATTTATATACAACTTTTTTAGTACCAATTGAGTGCTTTCGAAATTACATTGATAGTTGGAGCAAATTGTTTAAGCTGAAGGGAGTGATGGAAGTGAGGCCTCTTGTATTTAAACTATGAAGGTTTACATAACTTGACTAATAGGCACTTTTTTTGGTTTAATTATTTAGTTAAGGTTATACCCACTTGAACGATTTAATTAACATAATGTGTAAACAAAAAGGCTTCACTCTTACCTAGGTATGGTTAAAATCCAAATAAAATACTTTACAATACTAAAAGTATACAAATTACTTTATGAAGTGGACACACACAAAGAAGCAAAGATTGACAACACATAAGTTCTTCTGGAATTTCTAAACACCATGAATTGTTTTAATATAAATTAAAATTACAATAAACATAAAATAAATATTACATTTGATAAAAATTAATTGCAAATACAACTTACACAAAAGAATAATATGAAATTAAATATTGATTTAATAAAATAAGTTATTTCTTGATCATCTAAGATAATAGGTATGTGAATTAGCATCAAGATATTAAAATAAAAATATATTAATAGTTCTTAGAAAAAAACTTTATATATGAATTTGGACCAAAATTTAGACCCAAATGTTGGAATAAACCGCTGTCTCGCCCCAAATATAGGCAAAATGTTTGGGTAAAAGCCCTAACCACTGTTGGAGTTGCCCTTAGGATTACCGATATTACCAACTGTTTCCATAGTTGTAATACATTAATGTACAGAAATATTACTCAATTCGTATCCTATTATTTTTTTAAAAGAAGGATTTATTTTCAAAATTTTCTTTGGTAACTTTTTTTTTAATTTATTGGTAGTACAAAATTTTAATTTCATATGACCATCAATTCAGTTAAACATTTATATTCCACTGTATTTGAGGAAAAGCTGTAATCCGGTTGGCGGCCACCGTAACTTTTTGAACATATTTACTTATTACTTATTCAGATTTTAAGTGCCTGGTCTTCAAGTTCTTTCAGAAAAGTAAAGAAAAGTTGAAAAAAATTTATTCAACAAAGAAGATATAAATGATTTGATGTTGGAAACTTAAGGCACACAACTACATTTATATACAACTTGTTTAGTACCAATTGAGTGCTTTCCAAATTACATTGATAGTTGCAGCAAATGGTTTAAGCAGAAGGGAGTGATGGAAGTGAGACCTCTTGTATTTAAACTATGACAGTTTACATAACTTGACTAATATGCACTTTTTTTGGTTTAATTATTTAGTTATGGTTATACCCACTTTGAACGATTTAATTAACATAATGTGTAAATAAATAGGCTTCACTCTTACTTAGGTATGGTTACAATCCGAATGAAGTCTTTTACAATACCAAAAGTATACATATTACTGCATGAAGTGGACACAAATAGAGAAGCAAAAATTGGCAGCACATAAGTTCTTCTGGAATTTCTAAACACCATGAATTATATTATTGAAAATTAATAATACATTAAACATAAAATAAAGATTACATTTGATAAAAATTAATTGCAAATACAACATATACAAAAGGATAATATGAACTTAAATATTGATATATTATTTCTTGATCCTCTAAGATAATAGGTATGTGAATTAGAATCAAGATATTAAAATAACAATATATTAATAGTTCTTAGAAAAAAACTTTATATCTGAATTTAGACCAAAAGTTAGACCCAACTGTTGGAATAAACAGTTGCCTCGACGCAAATTTATGTGGTAGTTTGGGCAAAAACCCTGACCATTGTTGGAGTTACCCTTGGGAATACCTATATTACCAACTCTTTCCGTAGTTGTAATACGTTAATATACAAAATAATTACTCAATTCGTATCCTATTACTTTTTTTATTAGAAGTATTTATTTTCAAAATTTTTTTTGTTAACATTTTTTTAATTTATTGGTAGTACAATATTTTAATTTCTTATGACCATCAATTCAGTTAAACATTTAAATTCCACTATATTTGAGCCAAAGATGTAATGCTTGTGGCCACTGTAACTTTTTAAACATATTTACTTATTATTTATTCTAATTTTAAGTGCTTCGTATTCAAGTTCTTTCAAAAAAGTAAATAAAAATTAAAAAAAATTTATTCAACAAAGAATAAACAAATGATTTGAAGTTGGAAAATTAAGGCACACAACTACATTTATATAAAACTTGTTTAGTACCAATTGAGTGCTTTCAAATTACATTGATAGTTGGAGCAAATGGTTTAAGCAGAAGGGAGTGATGGAAGTGGGACCTCTTGTATTTAAACTGACAATTTACATAACTTTACTAACATACACTTTTTTTGGTTTAATTATTTAGTTATGGATAAACCCACTTGGAACGATTTAATTAACATAATGTGTAAATAATTAAGCTTAACTCTTACTTAGGTATGGTTACAATCCAAATAAAGTCTTTTACAATACCAAAAGTACACAAATAAGTGCATGAAGTGGACACAAACAGCAAAGCAAGGATTGGCAACACATAAGTTCTTGTGGAATTTCTAAACACCATTAATTTTTTGAATTCAAATTAATAATACATTAAACATAAAATAAATATTACATTTGAGAAAAATTAATTGCAAATACAACTTATACAAAAGGATAATATGAAATTAAATATTGATTTAATAAAATAAAAATATTTCTTAATCCTCTAAGATAATAGGTATGTGAATTATCATCAAGATATTAAAATAACAATATATTAATAGTTCGTAGAAAAAAACTTTCTACATGAATTTGGACCAAAATTTAGACCCAAATGCTGGAATTAATAAACCGTTGTCTCGCCCCAAATTTTCGCAAAAAGTTTGGGCAAAAACTTTGACCACTGTTGGAGTTGTCCTTGGGAATACCGATATTACCAACTCTTTCCATAGTTGTAATACGTTAATGTACAAAAATATTACTCAATTCTTATCCTATTATTTTTTTATAAGAAGGATTTATTTTCAAAATTGTCAATTTTTTTTTAATTTATTGGTAGTACAATTTTTTTATTTCTTATGGCAATCAATTCAGTTAAACATTTATATTCCACTATATTTGAGGCAAAGCTGTAATCTGGTTTGCGGCCACTGTAACTTTTTGAACATATTTACTTATTACTTATTCTGATTTTAAGTGCTTGGTCTTCAAGTTCTTTCAGAAAAGTAAGTAAAAATTGAAAAATATATATTCAACAAAGAAGAAACAAATGATTTCAAGTTGGAAACTTAAGGCACACTTTTATATACAACTTGTTTAGTACCAATTAAGTGATTTCAAAATTACATCGATAGTTGGAGCAAATGGTTTAAGCAGAAGGGAGTGATGGAAGTGAGACCTCTTATATTTAAACTGACAGTTTACATAACTTTCCTAATGGGCACTTTTTTTGGTTTAATTATTTAGTTATGGATAAACCCACTTGGAACAATTTAATTAACATAATGTGTATTGACTCTTACTTAGGTATGTTTACAATCCAAATTAAGTCTCTTACAATACCAAAAGTACACAAATAAGTGCATGAAGTGGACATAAATAGCGAAGCAAGGATTGGCAGCACATAAGTTCTTCTGGGATTTCTAAACACCATGAATTTTTTGAATTCAAATTAATAATACATTAAACATAAAATAAAGATTACATGTGATAAAAATTAATTGCAAATACAACTTATACAAAAGGATAATATGAACTTAAATATTGATTTAATAAAATAAAATATTTCTTAATCCTCTAAGATAATAGGTATGTGAATTAGCATCAAGATATTAAAATAAAAATATATTAATAGTTCTTAGAAAAAAACTTTATACATGAATTTGGACCAAAATTTAGACGCAACTGCTCGAATAAACCGTTGTCTCGCCCCAAATTTTGGCAAAAAGTTTAGGCAAAAACTTTGACCACTGTTGGAGTTGCCCTTGGAAATACCGATATTACCAACACTTTCCGTACTTGTAATACGTTAATGTACAAAACCATTACTCAATTCTTATCCTATTATTTTTTTATAAGAAGGATTTATTTTCAAAATTTTTTTGTTAACTTTTTTTAATTTATTGGTAGTACAAATTTTTTATTTCTTATGGCAATTAATTCAGTTAAACATTTATATTCCACTATATTTGAGGCAAAGCTGTAATGCGGTTTGCGGCCACTTTAACTTTTTGAACATATTTACTTATTACTTATTCTGATTTTAACTTTTTGGGCAACATTTTGACTCTAATCAACCTTGTTAGTCACTTTACACCATATTATAGTGATTTTGCACCCTATAAGAGTCACTAGCCACCATATATTGGTACAATTAACATGTAAACATCATATATATCCAATTAGACATCCGTTTACCACCTCTCAGTACTACTTTTATACGCATCAATTTTGGGCCACATTTTGGCTCTAATCAACCTTGTAATTCACTTTACACCATATTAGAGTGATATCGCGCCTTATAAGAGTCACTTGCCACCATATATTGGTACAATTAACATGTAAACATCATATCCATGCAATTAGTCATCCGTTTACCACCTCTCCGTACCACTTTTATACGAGTCAATTTTGGGCCACATTTTGGCTATATACAACCTTATAAGTAATTTGACACCATATTAGAGTGATTTTGCACCATATAAGAGTCACTTGCCGCCATATATTAGTACAATTAACATGTAAACATAATATATATCTAATTTGATTACCTTTTACCACCTCTTGGTACCCTTTTATATGAGTCGATTATGGGCCACATTTTGGCTCTAATCAACCTTGTTAGTCAATTTACACCATATTAGAGTGATTTTGCACCCTATAAGAGTCACTTGCCGCCATATATTATTACAATTAACATGTAGACATCATATACATCCAATTTGACATCCTTTTACCTACTCTTTGTACCACTTTTATATGAGTCAATTTTGGGCCGCATTTGGCTCTAATCAACCTTGTAAGTAACTTTACACCATATTAGAGTAATCTTGCACCATATAAAAATCACTTGCCACCATATATTAGTACAATTAACATGTAAATATTATATATATCCAATTTGACATCCTTTTACCACCACTTGGTACCACTTTATACGAGTCAATTTTGGGCCACATTTTGGCTCTAATCAACCTTGTAAGTAACTTGACACCGTAGTAGAGTGATTTTGCACCCTATAAGAGTCACTTGCCACCATATATTAGTAAAATTAACATGTAAACATCATATATATCCAATTTGACTTCCTTTTATCACCTCTTTGTACCACTTTACACGAGTCAATTTTGGGCCACATTTCGGCTCTAATCTACCTTGTAAGTAACTTGACAAAATAGTAGAGTGATTTTGCACCCTATAAGAGTCAGTTTCCACCATATATTAGTACAATTAACATATAAACATAATATATATCCAATTTGATTACCTTTTACCACCTCTTGGTAGCACTTTATACGAGTCAATTTTGGGCCACATTTTGGCTCTTATCAAACTTGTTAGCGACTTTACACCATATTATAGTGATTTTTGTTGGATTTTTAACGCAGCGGGGGCATGGCAAAACACTTTTACACATACAAAATCCAAATAAAAGCATATAAATCGTGAATAAAAATTCGAGGGATCGAATCTAACTTTTTAAAATAATTCGGAGACAACGATCAAAGATCCTTAGCAGTTGCTCCTCAAGTGTGAAGCACTCCACCGGTATCCACCGAGAAAACGATGTTAAGGAGGAGGAAGAAGGTGGAGAGAATTGGGTTTTCCAAACTTTTTGGGTTTTCGGGTTCGATGTGGTTGGAATAAAATTAGGGTCTATAATAGTGTATTTATAGGCAAAATTTTCAGCTGAAATTTTCCCATAAATATTATTATTATTATCCCATTTATTATTCTCATTAATAATTAAAACACCTTTTAATCATTAATCCGTTTTCTAAACACTTTAGAAATAATTCTCTCTCTTGATTTAATTTCCAAAAATTAAATCCTTTAATTAATAATATTAAGAACTTTTCTTAATTATTTTATAATCAATTAAATCTCATTTAATCAATTATTAAATTTGCCAATTAATTATTTATTTCACAAATAAATAATTATTAGCCATTATTAATTAATTCCTCCACCATTTAAATCATTCTCTTTTTATGGTGTGACCCTGTAGGTTCAATATTAAGCCGGTAGTAGAAATAAATAATAATAAAACTATTTTATCATTATTTATATAAATTCTCTAATTTATTAAATATGATTAATTAATTAATCACATTTATTCTACATCGTGAGTGATGCTTCTCAACATATCGCGACTATCCGGATAATATGAATTCACTGCTTAGAATACCAAGAACCTGTCAGTGAATAGTTACCGTACAATAAACTCCTTCTACCCTACAATGTTCCGATTAAATACAAGGCATGGATCTCGTGTCAAGCCTATCTAATTCAATCACTTGCTTACCATTTACTATGCGTAGTTCTATGCAAATTAGAAACTCCTTTCTAATTTCATTCACTCTGGCCAGAGATTCCTGAACTAGCATAAGTGGATCAGCCTTGAACATTCGCTTCCTTCACTGGAAGGGGTAGATCCTTTATTGATCATACACTATCTTCGTGTACAAATTCCTATACCCAAAAGAGCCCTAATAATTGTCCCTGGAGACTAAGAACTAAACCAAAGCATAGTTCAGTGTACACAAGATGACTATGATGACCTCAAGTCTAAGGATACTTGTACAATTATCACTAAGCGAACAACTGCTGACACGTGAGTGAACTCCATCAGTTGTTCAGCTGGGCGAGTCATGTTCAGTGAACTTATTCCATAATAAGCACCTACATACTAGCTATAGTGTCACCACACAAATGTCTATGAGAACAGACATCCTTCATAATGAAGCAAACATAGTATGTACCGATATTTGCGGATTATTAATTACCAGTTAGTAATCCTATGACCAGGAACTATTTAAGTTTAGAGTTATCATCTTTTTAGGTCTCACTATTATGATCTCATCATAATCCATAAAAAGCTTTACTCTAAACTATGGTATATCTTATTTAAACACTTAAATAGATAAAGCCCGTAATAAAAACAAAACAAGTCTTTATTAATATCAATGAAATCAAAACAGATTACATAAAAGTTATTCCTAAATCCTAATTCACGATTGGACTTAGGACATATTCCTTTCAATCTCCCACTTGTACTAAAGCCAATCACTCTGGTATCTAATACCCATCTTGACGATCAAAATGACTTTCATAAAGTAGCTTTGTGAGTGGGTCTGCTATGTTGTTATATGTGTCAACTCTAATTCAATACAATATAAGAAATGTTACCGCGCTCCCACTAACCCTTTTGTAGACGCATGGTTCATCTGCGTTTTTGATAAAATCAAACTCTTTGATTGTCTCATCAAAACGAATGTTCCATCTTTCGAGAAGCTTGCTTTAAACCACATATGGTTCGCAGCAGCTTACACACTAGGTTTTCATTTCTCTTGGAAAGAAAACCATCTGGCTAATTGCCAGATCTCATAGTCGTAGTAAGCAGCATTCGCAAGCAAAATTCGAACTGATTTTAACAGGGCTACAGGTAAAAGGTTTCATCAAAGTCAATCCAATGCCTTTGTTTGAATCCTTTTGCCACAAGCCTGGCCTTAAAGGTCTCCACCTGGCCATCTGCTATAATCTATCTTTTGTATACCGTATACATAGATTCCATTCTGGATTTCATGGCACTATGCCATTTCTCTGAGTCAACACTACTCATAGCCTCATTATAGGTTACAGGGTCGTCATCATCAATGATCGAAAACTCATTGTCATTCTCAATGATAAGGCCATATTACCTCTCAGGTTGGCGAGACACTCTCCCTGACCTATGAATGGGCTATTCCATAAAAGTTTGTTCAGTCAGAACAGGTGTTTCCACTTGATCCGTAGTAGTTTGTGCTTCTTGAACTTCATCAAGTTCAATTTTGCTCCCCCTGTTTCCTTCAAGGATAAACTCCTTTTCCAAGAAGGTAGCATGTCTGGAGACAAACACCCGATGATCGGTATAAAAGTAATACCCTAAAGTCTCTTTAGGATATCCCACAAAACTACATTTTACGGATCGATATTCCAGCTTATCTGGGTCAACTTACTTGACATTAGCTGGACATCCCCAAATCTTAACGTGTTTAAGACTCGGTTTCCTTACTTTCCATATCTCATACGGAGTTTGAGGAACAGATTTGGAAGGCACCATATTCAGTAAATATGCTGAGGTTTCCAATGCATAACCCCATAGGAATACTGGAAGATTTGCATAGCTCATCATGGACCGAACTATGTCTAACAAAGTTCGATTTCTCCTTTCAGATACCAATCTGGAGGAGTCCACTGGGAGACTATACCATTTACTTTGAGATAATCTAGAAACACTCCATTAAAGTATTCACCATCTCGATCTAATCGAAGAATTATAATACTATGTTTGGTTTGTTTCTCCACTTCATACTTATATTCTTTGAACCTTTCAAAGGCCTCAGACTTGTGTTTCATCAAACACATATCCGAATCCAGATCTATCATCTATGAAAGTAATGAAGTATGAAAATCCACCCATGGCTTGCGTAGACATTGGTCCACATACATTTGTGTGTACCATTCCTAGCAAATCTGCAGCCCTCTCTCCATGTCCACTAAATGGAGACTACAGTGCCACTATAAAGTGAGATTTTCATCATCCCTTTTCTTTTATTAGTTTGTTCAATCTGAAGTAAATTATGTCACATATATACAGACATTATTAAAGCACCACGTCCATAAAGAATATTATCTCTAAGAATAGAACATTCATTATTCTCAATAATAAATGAAAAATCCACCCAAGTCTAACATGGGAATAATATTCCTCACAATCGAGGGAACAAAATAACACTTATTTAAAACAATAGTCTTGCCCGTAGGCATATGTAAATGAAATGATTCTACATCTTCAGCAACAACTCTTGCTCCATTTCCATCAGTAGAATCACCTCCTCTTCCTCAAGAGTCCTACTTCTCCTTGGTCCCTGCAACAAATTGCAGATATGAGAACCACAGGCGGTATCTAATACCCAAGTAGAAATGACATATTCACTTCTATCATGAACATACCTGAATCAGAAGCGGTAGTCTCACTACCCTTCTTCTTCAATTCTGCAAGGTAAATCTTGTAGTTCCTCTTCCAGTGCCCCACCTTGTTACAGTGAAAGCAAACAACTTTGCTCTCGGGGTCTTCAGCTTTTGGTGGAACCGGCGTTTTCTCACCTACTTTCTTCTTCTTGGAAGAGTTCCTCTTCCTTTTCTTAGGATTGGAACCTTCACCAATTAGAAGAACAGAACTCTTCTTAGGGGGAAAATTCGATTCCGCAGTCTTCAACATGTTGTGGAGTTCAGGCAGGCTGACATCCAACTTATTCATGTGAAAGTTCACAACAAACTGCGAGAACGAACTCGGAAGCGATTGCAAGACCAAGTTTTGGCTCAGCTCTCCATCCATGGCAAAACCAAGTTGTCCATGACGTTCAATCAAATTGATCATCTTAAGTACATGGTCATTCACAGATGATCCCTCAGACATCCTACAACCGAACAACTCCTTCGACATCTCATATCGAGCTGTCCTCCCCGCCATATCATACAACTCTTGTAGATGCATGAGGATAGTGTGAGCATCCATATGCTCATGTTGCTTCTGTAGCTCAATGTTCATGGAAGCTAGCATGATGCATTGAGCAACATTTGCATCATCTATCCACTTACGATACACAACATGTTCATCATTATGTGCATTACTAGCAGGTTCAGTAGGCTTAGGTGAGTCAATCACGTATTCCAGCTTCTCAATCCTGAGAACAATTCTCAAGTTTCGAAGCCAGTCAGCATAATTAGGACCAGTCAATTTATGAGCATCTAGTATGCTCCTGAGTGATAGTGCAGAAGACATAACGTACAAAGTAAATCTGTAAATGATAAACATATAACAACACTTAGCAAATATTCGATTTCATTTTAAAACACTATATGAATCGGGTCTTTATTCATAAGTAGCTCCCACTAGTTTATCTAATTTATTCAACCCCCTATGTGAAAAATTAAGCATTCATAATGCTAGTGGGAATAGGGATCCTACATTCCATTACACAACCCCGGCTGTGGCACGAAACGCCATGTAATGTTCAATAGGCAGACAACTCTTGTCAATTACATCTTATGTTATTCCCTAATCAAACTTTAGCCTCTTGAATAATTGAGTCACGGCTGTGGCACGACAAACTCAATATTCTAAGTCAAGTCTAACCCAACATTCCGTATAATTGAATCAGTCCCCAAAGGCCCACGGCTGTGGCACGTAACGACCTTTAGATTCTTATTCAATGTACACATCTCTATGTAATAGACAAGTATTTCTTATTTCGAAATCAAAGCCCTCGGCTGTGGCACGAAACGACAATGATTCAAAAATAAGAACTACTTTCTACCATGTTGGAAGGCTATGACCGACACAAGCCCGTTGTATCATTGGCCAATTACTACTTAATATTATTTAATTTTAGAGGGATTATATTACGTTACAATCATAATCATATTATAAAGAAATTCTTCCTTTTAAATTAAATATTTCAAATCAATAATCAATAATCAGATGATTCCCAGATCGGGTGGAGCATTGTCAAGAGGCGTCACTTAATAACCCTTTCTTACAGATAGAAATCTGTTGTTGACAGAATCATCCTTTCTCTCATATCGAAAATTCATATTCAATTACGTGTTTCATAAACACAAGAATCTCATGATTGTATTCATAATATTATTATTAAGGTTATGAAACAATTTCACTATACTAGGTTGTCTAACAAACGCCTTATGTTCATTCAAGTTCACCTAAATCTATCATCGCATGATAAACTAAGCATATATCACATATATAAACATGAATAAACATCAAGGTAGGCATGTTACATAATCTAGCACATTCGTCTAAGCATTATACATCTCTATGTATCACATGAAGCATTTAAAAGCAACTAAAACAGTCAAAAACACCTTAAAAACACTTCATGGAAATATAAACAGTTCAAAACTTTTATATAAACTAAAATTGATCACTCCATTAGATCCGTCTCGGAAAAACGAATCCAACGGTATATTGCACGCCCAAAACGGAGTTACGAAACTGCCAGAAAATCAATTTTAAAATCAACAGAGGGCTGTAACGCATTACAGGAACGCGTTACAAGCCCTGTAACGCATTCCGCTGATGCGTTACACCCCTTTTAAGCCATTAAAGGGTGTAACGCATTCCGTGAATACGCCACAGGTGTGTAACGCATTCCCGGAATGCGTTACACCCCTATATATATAATTTTTTTTTTCTCAGCCGCCTGACAGACGTTCTCGATCAGCGTGCCTATCCTTTTCTGCCGTGTCAGTTCTTCACTGTCTCCGTGCAATCAACAGACATACAGGGGTGTACCACAACAATACAGATATACATATACATACTAACAAATAATATATATATGATTATTTAATTACGAATTTAATTGTAAGAACTTCAAAAATTCATAATAAAAAATCTATACATCATAAAATTATGTAAAAAATACCCAGATGATCTACAACACTTGTAGAACCCAGATCAACATTCAAAATTATTCTGAGAAACAATTTCTCATCAGACAAAATTAATCCATGATATAACTTGTAAAAATCATAATTAATTCATACAAGCACATAAAATTCTGAAATTTTTACCACAGATCTATATGCATACAACCTGGCTCTGATACCATTGTTGGATTTTTAATGCAGCGGGGGCATGGCAAAACACTTTTACACATACAAAACCCAAATAAAAGCATATAAATCGTGAATAAAAATTCGAGGGATCAAATCTAACCTTTTAAAATAATTCGGAGAGAACGATCAGAGATCCTTAGCAGTTGCTCCTGAAGTGTGAAGCACTCCACCGGTATCCACCAAGAAAACGATGTTAAGGAGGAGGAAGAAGGTGGAGAGAATTGGGTTTTCCAAACTTTTTGGGTTTTCGGGTTCGATGTGGTTGGAATAAAATTAGGGTCTATAATAGTGTATTTATAGGCAAAATTTTCAGCTAAAATTTTCCCATAAATATTATTATTATTATCCCATTTATTATTCTCATTAATAATTAAAACACCTTTTAATCATTAATCCGTTTTCTAAACACTTTAGAAATAATTCTCTCTCTTGATTTAATTTCCAAAAATTAAATCCTTTAATTAATAATATTAAGAACTTTTCTTAATTATTTTATAATCAATTAAATCTCATTTAATCAATTATTAAATTTGCCAATTAATTATTTATTTCACAAATAAATAATTATTAGCCATTATTAATTAATTCCTCCACCATTTAAATCATTCTCTTTTTATGGTGTGACCCTGTAGGTTCAATATTAAGCCGGTAGTCGAAATAATAATAATAAAACTATTTTATCATTATTTATATAAATTCTCTAATTTATTAAGTATGATTAATTAATTAATCACATTTATTCTACATCGTGAGTGATGCTTCTCAACATATCGCGACTATCCGGATAATATGAATTCACTGCTTAGAATACCAAGAACCTGTCAGTGAATAGTCACCGTACAATAATCTCCTTCTACCCTACAATGTTCTGATTAAATACAAGGCATGGATCTCGTGTCAAGTCTATCTAATTCAATCACTTGCTTACCATTTACTATGCGTAGTTCTATGCAAATTAGAAACTTCTTTCTAATTTCATTCACTCTGGCCAGAGATTCCTGTACTAGCATAAGTGGATCAACCTTGAACATTCGCTTCCTTCACTGGAAGGGGTAGATCCTTTATTGATCATACACTATCTTCGTGTACAAATTCCTATACCCAGAAGAGCCCTAATAATTGTCCCTGGAGACTAAGAACTAAACCAAAGCATAGTTCAGTGTACACAAGATGACTATGATGACCTCAAGTCTAAGGATACTTGTACAACTATCACTAAGCGAACAACTGCTGACACGTGAGTGAACTCCATCCATTGTTCAGCTGGGCGAGTCATGTTCAGTGAACTTATTCCATAATAAGCACCTACATACTAGCTATAGTGTCACCACACAAATGTCTATGAGAACAGACATCCTTCATAATGAAGCAAGCATAGTACTTACCGATCTTTGCGGATTATTAATTACCAGTTAGTAATCCTATGACCAGGAACTATTTAAGTTTAGAGTTATCATCTTTTTAGGTCTCACTATTATGATCTCATCATAATCCATAAAAAGCTTTACTCTAAACTATGGTATATCTTATTTAAACACTTAAATAGATAAAGCCCGTAATAAAAACAAAACAAGTCTTTATTAATATCAATGAAATCAAAACAAATTACATAAAACTTATTCCTAAATCCTAATTCACAATTGGACTTAGGACATATTCCTTTCAATTTTGCACCCTATAAGAGTCACTTGCCACCATATATTAGTACAATTAACATGTAAACATCATATACATCCAATTAGACATCCGTTTACCACCTCTCGCTATTAGTTTTATACGAGTCAATTTTGGGCCATATTTTGGCTCTAATCAACCTTGTAATTCACTCTACACCATATTAGAGTGATATCGCACCCTATAAGGGTCACTTACCACCATATATTGGTACAATTAACATGTAAACATCATATACATGCAATAAGTCATCCGTTTACCACCTCTCCGTATGTAATAACCCCAAAATTTTGAACTTTTTGTAACCCTTATGAATAGTGTTTTTGCTGATATTGCTGAATAAGAAAACTTTTCACGCCACACTATGTAGGGGTTCTTTTATGGATATTCTGAGATTTTATTGGTACTCTTTATGATATATAAGTGTATGTAAAGATCGTCAGAATCCAAATTTGAACCTTTTGATTTTTCCCGAAAATCCACCAGATATCGAAAGAATTGAGTATAAGGTAACAGGATAAAAAAGATTTAAATTCAAGGATTTTAAGAGAGGATTATAAAAGGAATATAATGTATTGAGAAAGGTTAAGGGAACCTAAGTAATAAGATCCTGGGTATGATCCCTCAAACGATAAACGAAAACGAAAACGAAAGTTAAGTGAACCGTATAACAGATCAGCGGTCATTAGCCAAATAATTAAAAGCTAATCAAAGAGATTAGTGGGGATGATGTCATCAAACCAATAAGAAGAGGACAAAGGAGGGAGGGTGACATCACATGGTGACATAAGCATGACCAAGCAAAGTGTGTTGTTGGTTGAATTAGAACCACACAAAAGTTACCATGGTAAAAAGGTAATAAAACAAAGCTAAACAAATTGTCAACCAACCAAGCCAAAACATTTCATTTTCATCAAAAACACAAAATTTTTCATCTCCTTCATCAAAGCTCTCGGCTTTTCTTCTTTTCCAAAGAAAGAAAAATCAAAATCCTAGTTCCAAGCTTTGTTAAATTGCAAGGTAATTATCTAAGACTCCTTATGCATAGTTATGGATATCTTATAAGTTTGAGCTCCTAATTCATTCACAATCTCTTCCTAAAAATCATGGAAAAAGATGGTGAATAGTGTTTTTCAAGAACTAAAATTTTTGTTCTTGAAGTTTTGTTTAGATTAAGCTTGGATAAGGACTTTAAGGGTGATTCCAAGCTAATTACTTGATTCTCCACTCTCCATGAAAGGTATAACCCCTCCAAACCCTAACTTTATTTGAGTAATTAGGTTTAGTTTTGTTGTTATAATTCATGAGAGGCTTGCTTGTTGTGAATGTAGAGATTAGTTGGTTTTGTGAAGTTTTTGGAGTGGTAGTTCTTGGATTGTTGATTAATGAACTTAAGTGTAGTTTAAATTCATGTTTAAGAATAGTATAAATTGATAATGTGGAGTTGTTGGGGCTGTTATGATGAAGTATGGATGGAGTCTTGGTTGGGATATTGATTGTGAGTTGATTGTGAGATGATTTGGAGTGGTTTAAATTTGGGTAATCGCGTAAACATAGCCGTCGTAATGTCCAATTTACTTTAGGCTGTTTTTGTTGATAACATTAGGACCCGTGAACTCACTGCTAGGTTTTGACCATTTCCATGATTAGATAGTTCATGTTACGAGCTTCGTTTTGATATGTAGTTCGTTTGATTCCGATGTACGGTTTAGGAGCAACGACCGTTTTAAGTAACGGCGTTTCGAGAACGAATCATTACCCCTCGCCTTACTTTGAAACATAGGTTAAAGACCTAAAAGGACTAATTGGAGTATGAAACATTTATGTAAAGTGTATTAGGCAGTTGGTAAGACACTCGCAAAAGAATCGCCTTAAAACTCGTAATGGTTAATTTATTAAAAATGGTGAAGCTGAGGGTACTCGAGCGACTTAAGAGAATCAGTAAGCGCAAAGCGAGCGTTAGAGTCTAAATTGGTTAAAGTATAGATTGATAAGTGACTTTGGTTTAATTCCAACTTATATGTTGTTTATAGGTTACCAGACTCGTCCCAAGCCATTTGTAACCCCCAGTCGCTCAGGCAAGTTTTCTATCCATTATACTCTTGTTGTGATGTATACATTTGTACATGCATTATCTTGTGATAGATGCATAATGGCTATTTAGCAAATTCTTGCGATATATTGTAGCATGTGATATGGTATATATGCATGCCTGTTTCGTATTCTTGATACATATATCTGCTGATACAGTTGATAATACCTATGCTAGAGATAAGTGGTAATTTGCATATACCCTTGGTATAGGGAACCAAAGGTGAACATTTTTTCTAAAACCGGGAGTCGATGCTCCCGAGTATAATATATATATATATATTTATATATATATGAATAGTTTTTAAAACTATGAATCAAATAAGGTTTATTCGATAACTTTATTTTATTAATGAATATTATTTTGAATATTCATTCGAGGACATATGACTCCGTTTACTTTATTAATGAATATTATTTTGAATATTCATTCGAGGGCTTATGACCCCGTTTATTTTATTATTGAATATTATTTTGAATATTCATTCGAGGACATATGACTCTGCTTAATTTATTAATGAATATTTTTTGAATATTCATTCGAGGACTTATGACTCTGATTATTTACTAATTATTATTCTTAATTTTATTAAAGAATAATGTGTCGATAATCAAACTCACTTTTGATTATTCAAATAAAGATAGTAATTTCGTATAAGTATATCTTTGGTTATTTAATATTCATTGCAAGTATAAGTTTTAAAACTTCTACTTCAATTATTTTTATAAAGATTATTCTTTATGGGAATATTATTTAAATAATAATATTCAGATATTTTCTAATATATTGGGACTGATTTATTTCATTGAATCAGCATTACTCCAAACACTCTTTAAAGTGTTTTCGAGTCTTCAAAATGATTTTTAAAGGTTAGGGCGGATCCCAAAACTCATTTTTATATTTAAGATCTTCCTTTTAAAGGGGATTTAAATATTCGCTCAAAACCTGAGGGATCCGGCTCTGTGGTGTAGTTTATATTCGCAACAAGGTTGCTGTTTTGATAAAAGAGTTTTTGATTACTTACCCAACACTCGGAAAGTAAAATTCTTGGAACAAGTTAATCCATTAACAGGCATCGCCTGGGAAATATTGGTGAGTTTTCCTTTCCAACTAGATACGACTTCTTGGTGGAGCTGTATCAACAAGTTTCTACTTGGGGAAAGTGGGGATGAGCTTTACGTTTCAGAGTCATGGATTTCATCTGAACTAGGAGTGGCGTAAGTGGTCGAGTGGCGCCGGCCCAGCCTAATTATATTGGCCCAAATGGCCTGGAAGTTCCGCTAAGACGGTCCATTCCTTAGGAGTCCAGTGTTCGGTTGACAAGTAAAATTCGACATGTTCTGCTCTACATGTAGAAAATGGTGGGGTTGCACTACTACGACTGATCATCGTAAGTGGTCTTCCTGGCGTGACAAAACTCCCGTAATGAGTTCATCATCCAGTTGGACAATTCTGCAACACTCCAAGAGCATTTCGATCGAAAGGCTACGAATGGGTGGTTGCCGAAGCTTTGACAAAGTCAAAAAGTTATAATGGTGTTTCCATTGAATGAAGTATCTCGTAACTTCATTTCCTTTAAAAGTATTTCAAAGATTGAATCTATTCACGTTTTAACTTGTGGTCTCATCTATGGGATGACCTTTTGAAACTTATTATACTTTAAACAGTAGTAGTTCAAGTAGATTTCTAAAAATGGTATAAGTATAGTGAAGTAATTGGTAAATTCATCTTCCTTTAAGCTTATATCCAGTAAGTAATTACCTTACACTTGATAAAGGATTCTAGTAAGTTATCCATTTAGATACTTGCATTATTGTTTACACTATATATTATCTTGCGAGCTGTAATGCTCACTCTTGCTTCATTTCTTCATCACATAACAACAGTTAGGAAAGATGGCCAGACTCAAGCAGACCCAGCGCAAGCGCGTGGGAAGCGTCCCGCGTCATCCCGTTGATATTGTAGCTGCTATATCTGCAGAGGTAGATCTATTGGTAGATCAGGCATTCTACTTTTGGGAACCAAATATTGTATAATTATAACTTGTGGCAGATAATGGCAATTAACTGTAAATTTATCAAGTAATCATTTTGGGTTGTAATAACTTTTAAATTGTGGATTCAAGGACTTGTACTTATTTCAATTTCATCTCTGAGACTATAACGGGTTGTGGTGTGTGTTGATTTGGGGTCATAGCATAAGGTTATTTATTATTAATTAAGTGAAGTGATATTGTGGAAAGAAAGATCGTGACGACCCGGATCCCTGACCCCGGATCTGGGGGTGTTACAGAAATGGTATCAGAGCTAAGCGTTATAAACCTCAGAGATGATGCGACGATGTAATAATAAACTCACAAAGATAATAAGAACTCTTGCCAAGTTCATGGTCGGACTACTTAAAGTAGCGCTGACAGTTAAAACCCTTACGAGAACCCTTATAAGTATCATGATAGTAACTTAGCTCGTTTAATGTGTAGGCACATGAGATAGAGGACCCTGAGATGTTCGAGCGTGAGCATGATGAGGCACTGCTAGTTACCGAGGATCAGGAGGAGCCTGAGATGGAGGAGGACGAGGAGGACCCTTCAGAGGAGTCAGAGACAGAGGTTGTTGCTATTTCAGATGAGGAGGACCTGGATGAGGTCTCAGTGGCTGAGGAGCGTGTCAGAGCTATGGTAGTGTACACTGGTACCCCTTTACCCTCACTCCCGGTGGTCAGAGCTCCTACCCCTCCACCACTATCCTGGAGCCCATATGATGACAGCTCAGAGACCCCTACTCCCGAGCCTATGCAGACCGAGGAGGCACCCCCAGCGGCTCCGGATTCACCACCTCTCGACCCTGCCCATAGGCAGTCTTTGTTAGCACACGGCTATGTTTAGGATGTACTGAGGACGCGAGTGGCTGTTGTTGAGGCCCGGCTGGATGAGGTCAGGAGGGAGTTGGATGCGGAGAGGGCGGGTAGGTGTACCCGAGCTTACGAGACTAGGGCTACTATACCCCGATCCTTGAGGAGGGAGCTGACGGGGATAGAGCCCACGTCCCGAGCGAGACTCCGATCACTCTAGGGGACAGGCATGGTAGGATCTCCAGGCGGCAGACCGACTATATCTTTCGTCATGCGATGGAAAAGGTATATGAGCTGACCCGCTCCGGTGTGTGATTCAGGACTGACGATGGGATAGTCTAGTTGTCTAGTTAGTCGAGGCCTTAGCAAGAGCCAATTTTCCGGGATAGTTAACTTGTATATAGCATCCCTTTTTCTGACTAGACAGATAGCCTCTTGTGTATCACTTTTGAGGCAGATGGCTGTAGCACTGTTGTACTTTTGACCAGATCAAACTATGTATTTCTCGCATTATGTATATATTTGTTTCTTTTCAGTTCAGTTCCTTAGTGATGAGATCACTATTTTTATCATTATTATTACTGCACTTCTTATTAGAACTGTCATAAAATAATAGAATTGCGAGATACATTCTCCCCATTATACAGCTGTGCAAGGCACAATGTTGTGTATGATTGTGACCTAACGTTGATTTTCCCAATAATTTTTTTTTATTATCAGTATCATGCCGCCAAGAAAGATTGGAACTAGGGCGAACCCTGGATCTGAGGACCAGGGAAGCCATAACCAGGACGATAGGAACCAAGAATACAGTGAAGAGGAAGACGAGGATTATGTTGAACAGGATGACTCCCTGTATGAAGAGGAGGAGGAAACATATGATGTTGAGGGATTTGAGATAGAGGCTGAGGAAGGAGAAACTGAGGTTGAGCAACCAATACCAAACCCAGGCATGGATCCCATGGGCCAGTTCATGCAACTACTAGGGCAGAACTTGGAACGTCAACCCAACCCACCCCCTCAAGGAAATAACAATGCTGTGGCAAACTCTTTCAGGGCTTTTAAGTCCCTTAAGCCCCCTGAGTTCCACGGATCAGCCGACCCAGTTGAGGCAAGGGCATGGTTAAAGGAAATGGAGAAATCCTTTAAAATTCTGAGTATCGATGAGGCACAGAAGACTGTATTTGCTACCTACCTTCTGAAAGGAGAGGCTAACTACTGGTGGGAGGCCAAGAAAAACATGATAGTCCAGGATGCTATGAAAGACTCAGATGTGATAGCAGGTACCCTTTCTCTAAATTCAGTCAGTGCAAACGTTTTATTTGATTCGGGAGCAACTAAATCTTTTATATCAAAGAACCTTGCGCGTAAATTAAAACTTAAGGCTGAACCCTTGATAGAACCCTTACAAGTAGAAATAGCCAATCATGAAATTATTCCTGTTAACCAGATTCACCCCGCCTGTGAGTTAGGCATAGGGGAGCAATCTTTTAGTGTTGATCTGATTCCTTTTAAATTAGGGGAGTTTGATGTAATTTTGGGAATGGACTGGCTATCTAGCAATGATGCTCAGATAGACTGTAAGGGGAAGAAAGTTAAGTTAAATATCCCAGGAAAGAAAGAAGTCATATTTAGAGGAAAGAGGCAGACGCAGAAATTTTTGACTATGGCCCAGGCCAGAAGGATGCTACGAAAAGGAAATGAGGCTTACCTAGCCTATGTGGTGGACACGCAGAAGGAGGTGCCCAACTTAGAAGATATTCCGGTAGTCAACGAATTTGAAGATGTATTCCTAGAAGACCTTCCGAGATTACCACCCGATAGAGTGATTGAATTTGCTATTGAGTTGGCCCCAGGGACGGCGCCAGTTTTAAAAGCACCTTACCGGTTAGCCCCATTAGAAATGAAGGAATTAGCTACCCAATTGCAGGAACTTTTGGATAAGGGTATGATAAGACCCAGTGTGTCTCCGTGGGGAGCACCAGTGTTATTTGTTAAGAAGAAAGATGGGAGCATGAGGCTGTGCATCGACTATCGAGAGTTGAACAAGCTAACCATAAAGAACAGGTACCCGTTACCTAGAATAGACGATCTGTTCGACCAGCTAAAGGATGCTGTTTATTTTTCCAAGATTGACCTGAGAACTGGATATCACCAACTAAAGATTAAACCCGAAGATATTCCCAAGATAGCGTTCCGTACCAGGTATGGGCACTATGAGTTCTTGGTAATGTCCTTTGGATTAACCAACGCCCCACCGGCTTTCATGGATTTAATGAACAGAGTATTTAAGAAGTACTTGGACAAGTGTGTGATAGTTTTTATCAATGATATTTTAATCTACTCAAGGACTGAGGCAGAACATGCAGAGCATTTAAGGATAGCTCTAGGAATACTCAGAGAGGAACAGTTATATGCCAAATTCTCGAAGTGTGAATTCTGGCGGAATGAAGTACAGTTTTTAGGACATGTGATCAATAAAGAAGGAGTATTGGTCGACCCCTCCAAGATAGTGGCGGTCTCCAATTAGGAAAGGCCAACCACACCCACAGAGGTAAGAAATTTCATAGGATTGGCCGGCTACTATCGTAGATTTGTACAGGACTTTGCGAAGATCGCAGCCCCTTTGACACGACTTACTCGTAAGACAAAGAAGTTTGAATGGACGGATAAATGCGAGAACAGTTTTCAGGAATTAAAGAAAAGGTTGGTAATGGCCCCGGTGTTGGCATTGCCAGACGGAAAAGGAGATTTTGTGATATATAGTGACGCGTCGCACAAAGGATTAGGGTGTGTGCTTATGCAGCACGGTAAAGTGATTGCGTATGCGTCGAGATAACTGAAGGAATATGAGATTAGATATCCTACTCATGACCTTGAGCTCGCAGCAATAGTTTTTGCCTTAAAAATTTGGAGGCACTACTTGTATGGAGAGAAGTGCGAGATTTTCACAGACCATAAGAGCCTCAAGTACATATTTACGCAGAAAGAGCTCAACATGCGCCAGAGGAGATGGTTAGAGCAAATCAAGGACTATGATTGTGAGATTCTCTATCATCCGGGGAAAGCCAATGTGGTGGCTGATGCCCTTAGTAGAAAGGAAAGACTCAGAATGATAATGACTTCGGAAGAATTAATAAAGGATTTTAAGAGGATGGAAATAGAAGTAAAGGTAACCGGAACCGGAACTGAAAAGCTGTTTGAGATCTCAATGCAGCCAGAGTTATTGGAAAAGATCAGATTGTGCCAAGTGAAAATAATGAATGAGGGCAGAGAGTCAATGACTGGAGAAGAGATCCATAATGAGAAAGATAATAAAGGGATAATGAGATACTCCTACCGGATTTGGGTTCCGAACGTTCAAGAGCTTAAAAATGAGATTTTGGATGAAAGCCATAGTTCAAGGTATTCCATTCACCCGGGAAGCACTAAGATGTATACGGATTTGAAGGAATATTACTGGTGGCCCAACATGAAGAGGGACGTAGCAGAATGGGTAAGAAAATGTTTGACTTGTCAAAGAGTAAAGGCAGAGCACCAGAGACCCAGTGGACTTTTACGACCCCTGGAGATTCCCGAATGGAAATGGGAACAGATAGCCATGGATTTTGGTTGTCGGTTTACCAAGGACGAAAGCCAACCATGATGCCATATGGGTGATTATAGACCGACTGACAAAGTCAGCTCATTTCATTCCTATCAATGAGAGATAAACAGTCGATAGACTGGTGGACATTTACCTTAAGGAAATAGTAACGCGACATGGAGTCCCAGCATCCATTGTCTCAGACCGAGACCCCAGGTTCAACTCCAGATTTTGGAGGAGCTTTCAAGAATGTGCGGGGACCAAGTTAAATATGAGTACCGCTTACCATCCCCAGACGGATGGGCAGAGTGAAAGGACCATCCAGACACTAGAGGATATGTTGAGAGTCTGTGCAATAGACTTTAAAGGAAGTTGGGATGATCACTTGCCGTTCATCGAATTTTCTTATAACAATAGCTTTCATGCTAGCATTGGAATGCCACCTTATGAGGCCCTGTACGGAAGAAGGTGTCAATCTCCCTTATACTTGGATGAAATAGGAGAGCGGAAGATGCTCGGACCCGAAGTGGTCCAAAGGACCAAAGACATAGTGGATCTCATCAGAGGACGGCTGGTAGCAGCCCAAGACAGACAGAAGAAATATGCAGACCTAGCCCGAAAGGACAAGGAGTATGGAGTAGGGGACTTAGTACTACTAAAATTATCCCCTTGGAAGGGGTTAATGAGATTTGGAAAGAAAGGAAAACTAAGCCCAAGATACATTGGACCTTTTGAGATACTAAGACGGATTGGGAAGTTGGCTTACGAGCTAGCCTTACCCCCGAACCTACAACAAGTTCATAATGTGTTCCATGTGTCAATGCTAAGGAAGTATCATCGGGATGCCAGACACATAGTGGAGTACGAGCATGTGGATATGCAACCAGATCTGACTTACGTGGAGAAACCAGTAAAGATTATGGATAAGAAGGAGCAGGTGGTTCGGAACAAAGTGATCAAGCTAGTCAGAGTGCTATGGTAGAATCATAATGTGGAAGAATCAACTTAGGAACTAGAGAGCGCAATGCTAGAAAAGTACCCCCATTTGTTTTCTATTTGATTCTGGGACGGAATCCTTTTAAGGAGGGGAGACTGTAATAACCCCAAAATTTTGAACTTTTTGTAACCCTTATGAATAGTGTTTTTGCTGATATTGCTGAAAAAGAAAACTTTTCATGCTACACTATGTAGGGGTTCTTTTATGGATATTCTGAGATTTTATTGGTACTCTTTATGATATATAAGTGTATGTAAAGATCGTCAGAATCCAAATTTGAACCTTTTGATTTTTCCCGAAAATCCACCAGATATTGAAAGAATTGAGTATAAGGTAACATGATAAAAAGGATTTAAATTCAAGGATTTTAAGAGAGGATCATAAAAGGAATATAATGTATTGAGAAAGGTTAAGGGAACCTAAGTAATAAGATCCCGGGTATGATCCCTCAAACGATAAACAAAATGAAAGTTAAGCGAACCGTATAACAGATCAGCGGTCATTAACCAAATAATTAAAAGCTAATCAAAGAGATTAGTGGGGATGATGTCATCAAACCAATAAGAAGAGGACAAAGGAGGGAGGGTGACATCACATGGTGACATAAGTATGACCAATCAAAGTGTGTTGTTGGTTGAATTAGAACCACACAAAAGTTATCATGGTAAAAAGGTAATAAAACAAAACAAATCAAATTGTCAACCAACCAAGCCAAAACATTTCATTTTCACCAAAAACACAAAATTTTTCATCTCCTTCATCAAAGCTCTCGGCTTTTCTTCTTTTCCAAAGAAAGAAAAATCAAAATCCTAGTTCCAAGCTTTGTTAAATTGCAAGGTAATTATCTAAGACTCCTTATGCATAGTTATGGATATCCTATAAGTTTGAGCTCCTAATTCATTCACAATCTCTTCCTAAAAATCATGGAAGAAGACGGTGAATAGTGTTTTTCAAGAACTAAAATTTTTGTTCTTGAAGTTTTGTTTAGATTAAGCTTGGATAAGGACTTTAAGGGTGATTCCAAGCTATTCTCCACTCTCCAAGGAAGGTATAACCCCTCCAAACCATAACTTTATTTGAGTAATTAGGTTTAGTTTTGTCGTTATAATTCATGAGAGGCTTGATTGTTGTGAATGTAGAGATTAGTTGGTTTTGTGAAGTTTTTGGAGTGGTAGTTCTTGGATTGTTGATTAATGAACTTAAGTGTAGTTTAAATTCATGTTTAAGAATAGTATAAATTGATAATGTGGAGTTGTTGGGGCTGTTATGATGAATTATGGATGGAGTCTTGGTTGGGATGTTGATTGTGAGTTGATTGTGAGATGATTTGTAGTGGTTTAAATTTGGGTAATCGCGTAAACATAGCCGTCGTAATGTCCGATTTACTTTAGGCTGTTTTTGTTCTTAACATTAGGACCTGTGAACTCACTTCTAGGTTTTGACCATTGCCATGATTAGATAGTTCATGTTACGAGCTTCGTTTTGATATGTAGTTCATTTGATTCCGATGTACGGTTTAGGAGAAAAGACCGTTTTAAGTAACGGCGTTTCGTGAACGAATCATTACCACTCGCCTTACTTTGAAACATAGGTTAAAGACCTAAAAGGACTAATTGGAGTATGAAACATTTATGTAAAGTGTATTAGGCAGTTGGTAAGACACTCGCGAAAGAATCGCCTTAAAACTCGTAATGGTTAATTTATTAAAAATGGTGGAGCCGAGGGTACTCGAGCGACTTAAGAGAATCAGTAAGCGCAAAGCGAGCGTTATAGTCTAAATTGGTTAAAGTATAGATTGATAAGTGACTTTGGTTTAATTCCAACTTATATGTTGTTTATAGGTTACCAGACTCGTCCCAAGCCATTTGTAACCCCCAGTCGCTCAGGCAAGTTTTCTATCTGTTATACTGTTGTTGTGATGTAATCATTTGTACATGCATTATCTTGTGATAGATGCATAATGGTTATTTAGCAAATTCTTGCGATATATTGTAGCATGTGATATGGTATATATGAATGCCTGTTTCGTATTCTTGATACATATATCTGCTGATACAGTTGATAATACCTATGTTAGAGATAATCGGTAATTTGCATATACCCTTAGTATAGGGGACCCAAAGGTGAATATTTTTTCTAAAACCGGGAGTCGATGCTCCTGAGTATAATATATATATATATATTTATATATATATATATGAATAGTTTTTAAAACTATGAATCAAATAAGGTTTATTCGATAACTTTATTTTATTAATGAATATTATTTTGAATATTCATTCGAGGACATATGATTCCGTTTATTTTATTAATTAATATTATTTTGAATATTAATTCGAGGGTTTATGACCCCATTTATTTTATTATTGAATATTATTTTGAATATTCATTCGAGGACATATGACTCCGCTTAATTTATTAATGAATATTATTTTGAATATTCATTCGAGGACTTATGACTCCGATTATTTACTAATTATTATTCTTAATTTTATTAAAGAATAATGTGTCGATAATCAAACTCACTTTTGATTATTCAAATAAAGATAGTACTTTCGTATAAGTATATGTTTGGTTATTTAATATTCATTGCAAGTATAAGTTTTAAAACTTCTACTTCAATTATTTTTACAAAGATTATTCTTTATGGGAATATTATTTAAATAATAATATTCTGATATTTTCTAATATATTGGGACTGATTTATTTCATTAAATCAGCATTGCTCCAAACACTCTTTAAAATATTTTCGAGTCTTCAAAATGATTTTTAAAGGTTAGGGCGGATCCCAAAACTCATTTTTATATTTAAGATCTTCCTTTTAAAGGGGATTTAAATATTCGCTCAAAACCTGAGGGATCCAGCTCTGTGGTGTAGTTTATATTCGCAACAAGGTTGCTATTTTGATAAAAGAGTTTTTGATTACTTACCCAACACTCGGTAAGTAAAATTCTTGGAAAAAGTTAATCCATTAACAGGCATCGCCTGGGAAATATTGGTGAGTTTTCCTTTCCAACTAGATACGACTTCTTGGTGGAGCCGTATCAACAAGTTTCTACTTGGGGAAAGTGGGGACGAGCTTTACGTTTCATAGTCATGGATTTCATCTGAACTAGGAGTGGCGTAAGTGGTCGAGTGGCGCCGGCCCAGCCTAATTATATTGGCCCAAATGGCCTGGAAGTTCTGCTAAGACGGTCTATTCCTTAGGAGTCCAGTGTTCGGTTGACAAGTAAATCCGACAGGTTCTCCTCTACATGTAGAAAATGGTGGGGTTGCACTACTACGACTGATCATCGTAAGTGGTCTTCCTGGAACGACAAAACTCCCGTAATGAGTTCATCATCCAGTTGGACAATTCTGCAACACTACCAAGAGCATTTCGATCGAAAGGCTAAGAATGGGTGGTTGCCGAAGCTTTGACAAAGTCAAACAGTTATAATGGTGTTTCCATTGAATGAAGTATCTCGTAACTTCATTTCCTTTAAAAGTATTTCAAAGATTGAATCTATTCAAGTTTTAACTTGTGGTCTCATCTATGGGATGACCTTTTGAAACTTATTATACTTTGAATAGTAGTAGTTCAAGTAGATTTCTAAAAATGGTATAAGTATAGTGAAGTAATTGGTAAATTCATCTTCCTTTAAGCTTATATCCAGTAAGTAATTACCTTACACTTGATAAAGGATTCTAATAAGTTATACATTTAGATACTTGCATTATTGTTTACACTATATATTATCTTACGAGCTGTAATGCTCACTCTTGCTTCATTTCTTCATCACACAACAACAGTTAGGAAAGATGGCCAGACTCAAGCAGACCCAGCGCAAGCGCGTGGGAAGCGTCCCGCGTCTTCCCGTTGATGTTGTAGCTGCTATAGCTGCAGAGGTAGATCTATTGGTAGATCAGGCATTCTACTTTTGGGAACCAAATATTGTATAATTATAACTTGTGGCAGATAATGGCAATTAACTGTAAATTTATCAAGTAATCATTTTGGGTTGTAATAACTTTTAAATTGTGGATTCAAGGACTTGTACTTATTTCAATTTCATCTCTGAGACTATAACGGGTTGTGGTGTATGTTAGTGTGGGGTCACAGCATAAGGTTATTTATTATTAATTAAGTGAAGTGATATTGTGGAAAGAAAGACCGTGACGACACGGATCCCCGACCCCGGATCTGGGGGTGTTACGCCGTACCACTTTTATACGAGTCAATTTTGGCCCACATTTGGGCTCTAATCAACCTATAAGAGTCACTTGCCACCATATATTAGTACACTTAACATATAAACATCATATACATCCAATTTTACATCCTTTTACCACCTCTTGGTACCACTTTACACGAGTCAATTTTGGGCCACATTATTTTGGCTCTAATCAACCTTGTAAGTAACTTTACACCATATTAAAGTAATTTTGCACCATATAGAGTCACTTGCCACCATATATTAGTATAATTAACATGTAAACATAATATATATCCAATTTGATTACCTTTTACCACCTCTTGGTACCACTTTATACGAGTCAATTTTGGGCCACATTATGGCTCTAATCAACCTTGAAAGTAACTTGACACCATAGTAGAGTGATTTTGAACCCTATAAGAGTCACTTGCAACCATATATTAGTACAATTAACATGTAAACACAATATATATCCAATTTGATTAACTTTTACCACCTCTTGGTACCACTTTATACGAGTCAATTTTGGGCCACATTTTGACTCTAATCAACATTGTCAGTCACTTTATACCATATTATAGTGATTTTGCACCCTATAAGAGTAACTTGCCACCATATATTGGTACAATTAACATCTAAACATCATATACATCCAATAAGACATCCGTTTACCACCTCTCGGTACTACATTTTTACGAGTCAATTTTGGGCCACATTTTGGCTCTAATCAACCTTGTAATTCACTTTACACTATATTAGAGTAATATCGCACCCTATAAGAGTCACTTGCCACCATATATTGGTACAATTAACATGTAAACATCATATACATGCAATTAGTCATCCGTTTACCACCTCTCCGTACCACTTTTATACGAGTCAATTTTGGGCCATATTTTGGCTCTATTCAACCTTGTAAGTAACTTGACACCATATTAGAGTGATTTTGCACCCTATAAGAGTCACTTGCCACCATATATTAGTACAATTAACATGAAAACATAATATATATCCAATTTAATTACGTTTTACCACCTCTTGGTACCCTTTTATACGAGTCAATTTTAGGCTACATTTTGGCTCTAATCAACCTTGTAAGTAACTTTACACCATATTAGAGTAAATTTGCACCCTGTAAGAGTCACTTGCCACCATATATTAGTACACTTAACATATAAACATCATATACATTCAATTCTACATCCTTTTACCACCTCTTGGTACCACTTTACACGAGTCAATTTTGGGCCACATTGTTTTGGCTCTAATCAACCTTGTAAGTAACTTTACACCATATTAAAGTAATTTTGCACCCTATAGAGTCACTTGCCACCATATATTAGTATAATTAACATGTAAACATAATATATATCCAATTTGATTACCTTTTACCACCTCTTGGTACCACTTTATACGAGTCAATTTTGGGCCACATTTTGGCTCTAATCAACCTTGTAAGTAACTTGACACCATAGTAGAGTGATTTTGAACCCTATAAGAGTCACTTGTAACCATATATTAGTACAATTAATATGTAAACATAATATATATCCAATTTGATTACCTTTTACCACCTCTTGGTACCACTTTATACGAGTCAATTTTGGGCCACATTTTGACTCTAATCAACCTTGTTAGTCACTTTACACCATATTATAGTGATTTTGCACCCTATAAGTGTCACTTGCCACCATATATTGGTACAGTTAACATGTAAACATCATATACATCCAATTAGACATCCGTTTACCACCTCTCGGTACTACTTTTATACGAGTCAATTTCGAGCCACATTTTGGCTCTAATCAACCTTGTAATTCAGTTTACACCATATTAGAGTGATATCGCACCCTATAAGAGTCACTTTCCACCATATATTGGTACAATTAACATGTAAACATCATATACATGCAATTAGTCATCCGTTTACCACCTCTCCGTACCACTTTTATACGAGTCAATTTTGGGCCACATTTTGGCTCTATTCAACCTTGTAAGTAACTTGAGACCATATTAGAGTGATTTTGCACCCTATAAGAGTCACTTGCCACCATATATTAGTACAATTAACATGTAAACATAATATATATCTAATTTGATTACCTTTTACCACCTCTTGGTACCCTTTTATATGACTCAATTATAGGCCACATTTTGGCTCTAATCAACCTTATTAGTCACTATACACCATATAAGAGTGATTTTGCACCCTGTAAGAGTCACTTGCTGCCATATATTAATACAATTAAAATGTAGACATCATATGCATCCAATTTGACATCCTTTTTACCTCCTCTTGGTACCACTTTTATACGAGTCAATTTTGGGCCGCATTTGGCTTTAATCAACCTTGTAAGTAACTTTACACCATATTAGAGTAATCTTTCACCCTATAAGAGTCACTTGCCACCATATATTAGTACAATTAACATGCAAACATCGGATATATCCAATTTGACATTCTTTTACCACCATTTGGTACCACTTTATACGAGTCAATTTTGGGCCACATTTTGGCTCTAATCAACCTTGTAAGTAACTTGACACCATAGTAGAGTGATTTTGCACCCTATAAGAGTCACTTGCCACCATATATTAGTATAATTAACATGTAAACATAATATATATCCAATTTGATTACCTTTTACCACCTCTTGGTACCACTTTATACGAGTCAATTTTGGGCCATATTTTGGCTCTAATCAACCTTGTAAGTAACATGACACCATAATAGAGTGATTTTGCACCCTATAAGAGTCACTTGCCACCATATATTAGTACAATTAACATGTAAACATAATATATATCCAATTTGATTACCTTTTACCACCTCTTGTTACCACTTTATACGAGTCAATTTTGGGCCATATTTTGGCTCTAATCAACCTTGTAAGTAACTTTACACCATATTAGAGTAATTATGCACCCTAAAAGAGTCACTTTATGCCATATATTAGTACAATTAACATGCAGACATCATATACATCCAATTTGACATCCTTTTACCTCCTCTTGGTACCACTTTTATACGAGTCAATTTTGGGCTGAATTTGGCTCTAATCAACCTTGTAAGAAAGTTTACCTCATATTAGAGTGATCTTGCACCCTATAATAGTCACTCACCACCATATATTAGTACAATTAACATGTAAACATCATATATATCCAATTTAACTTCCTTTTACCACCTCTTGGTACCACTTTATACGAGTCAATTTTGGGCCACATTTTGGCTCTAATGAACCTTGTAAGTAACTTGACACTAGAGTGATTTTGCACCCTATAAGAGTCACTTGTCACCATATATTAGTACAATTAACATGTAAACATAATATATATACAATTTGATTACCTTTTACCACCTATTGGTACCACTTTATACGAGTAAATTTTGGGCCACATTTTGGCTCTAATCAACCTTGTTAGTCACTTGACACCATATTATAGTGATTTTGCACCCTATAAGAGTCACTTTCCACCATATATTGGTACAATTAACATGTAAACATCATATACATCCAAGTAGACATCCGTTTACCACCTCTCGGTACCACTTTTATATGAGTCAATTTTGGGCCACATTTTGGCTCTAATCAACCTTGTAATTCACTCTACACCATATTAAAGTGATATCGTACCCTATAAGAGTCACTTGCCACCATATTGTGGTACAATTAACATGTAAACATCATATACATGCAATTAGTTATCCGTTTACCACCTCTCCATACCACTTTTATACGAGTCAATTTCGGCCACATTTTGGCTCTAATCAACCTTGTAAGTAACTTGACACCATAGTAGAGTGATTTTGCACCCTATAAGAGTCACTTGCCACCATATAACAGTAAAATTAACATGTAAACATCATATATATCCAATTTGACTTCCTTTTACCACATCTTGGTACTAATACGAGTCAATTTTGGGCCACATTTTGGCTCTAATCAACCTTGTAAGTAACTTGACACTATAGTAGAGTGATTTTGCACCCTATAAGAGCGAGTTGCCACCATATATTAGTACAATTAACATGTAAACATAATATATATCCAATTTGATTACCTTCTACCACCTCTTGGTACCACTTTATACGAGTCAATTTTGGGCCACATTTTGGTTCTAATCAACCTTGTTAGTCACTTTACACCATATTATAGTGATTTTGCACCCTATAAGAGTCACTTGCCACCATATATTGGTACAATTAACATGTAAACATCATATACATCCAATTAGACATCCGTTTACCACCTCTCGGTACCACTTTTATACAAGTCAATTTTCGGCCAGATTATGGCTCTAATCAACCTTGTAATTCACTTTACACCATATTAGAGTGGAATCGCACCCTATAAGAGTCACTTGCCGCCATATATTGGTACAATTAACATGTAAACATCATATACATGCAATTAATCATCCGTTTACCACCTCTCCATACCACTTTTATACGAGTCAATTTTAGGCCACATTTGGGCTATAATCAACCTTGTAAGTAACTTGACACCATATTAGAGTGATTTTACACCCTATAAGAGTCACTTGCCACCATATATTAGTACAATTAACATGTAAACATAATATATATCCAATTTGATTACCTTTTACCACCTCTTAGTACCCTTTTATACGAGTCAATTTTAGTTTACATTTTGGCTCTAATCAACCTTGGAAGTAACTTTACACTATATTAGAGTGAATTTGCACCCTATAAGAGTCACTTGCCACCATATATTAGTACAATTAACATATAAACATCATATACATCCAAATTTACATCCTTATACCACCTCTTGGTACCACTTTACACGAGTCAATTTTGGGCCACATTGGTTTTGCTCTAATCAACCTTGTAAGTAACTTTACACCATATTAAAGTGATTTTGCACCCTATAGAGTCACTTGTCACCATATATTAGTAAAATTAACATGTAAACATAATATATATCCAATTTGATTACCTTTTATCACCTCTTGGTACCACTTTATACGAGTCAATTTTGGGCCACATTTTGGCTCTAATCAACCTTGTAAGTAACTTGACACCATAGTAGACTAATTTTGCACCCTATAAGAGTCACTTGCAACCATATATTAGTACAATTAACATGTAAACATAATAAATATCCAATTTGATTACCTTTTACCACCTCTTGGTACCACTTTATACGAGTCAATTTTGGGCCACATTTTGGCTCTAATCAACCTTTTAAGTAACTTTACACCATATTAGAGTAATTTTGCACCCTAAAAGAGTCACTTGCTGCCATATATTAGTACAATTAAAATGCAGACATCATATACATCCAATTTGACATCCTTTTACCTCCTCTTGGTACCACTTTTATACGAGTCAATTTTGGGCTGCATTTGGCTCTAATCAACCTTGTAAGAAAGTTTACCTCATATTAGAGTGATCTTGCACCCTATAATAGTCACTTGCCACCATATATTAGTACAATTAACATTGTTATTCCCAGTGGACTAACAATGAGATTTACAGAACGGGGGTTGAATGTAAATCTCAAAACTTTTTCAAGTTTTGAGCAGTTTCTAAGGCTATGTGTTTTAGTGAGCAAATGTGTGTGAATTGCTTGAAGCTAATGCAGACAGATATATATTCAAACACAAATATAAAGAACACAGAGAAATTAAAAACTTTCCTGGTGGATTTGTTGTTCCACCAAAGATGTGTTATTTAAGAAAATCTGTGATTCAAATAATTAAATCACAGCTGCTTCCTAGTACAAACTAGATGATTTTCTCTCTGGATTTTTCTAAACAGCTCTAGAAAATTCACATCTAATTACTAGCTGCTACTTGGTTTATATATCACCAAGTTTACAAGTGAAGACAAAACTGTAAAATACAATTAAAAGGCTCTTCACATGTTTCTTTTTCATTTCTCTATTCAATGCAATTTAGGTTTAGCTGTTAATCTTTGAATACTCCCTTGTTTGCACCAGAATGGAAATGCTGCATTTTATTGATTCCTCCAAGAGGCTGCCACATTCCAGTTTGTCTTTGTCAACCCTTGTGCCTCTGTTAGCTTATGAATTTTCACTATCAACTGCTATTGAACTAAGCATCCATTGAAGCTTTCATCCGTTGATGCCTTATCCATTGAGGCTTTATCTGTTGAAGCTTTATCCGTTGATGCATTAGTAGTTGAAGTCTTTATCCGATGAAGCACTTATCCGTTGATGGATATTATCCGTTAAAGCTTTAGAGACATCCGTTGAATCTTTGTTTCTTATCCGTTGAAGGTCTTCAATATCAGTTGATACTTCTTCACTTATACAAAATTACAAGGCATGAAATATTTACAATTAGCCCTCCTATTTGCATATCCACTAGTAGTCAACATGACTGATAATTTCCTACAACATCTAAGAATTACAACTTGAATCCAGAGAATGGAATGTGCTACAATACTAAACTTATTGCTAAGTAAAGCTACTCCTTCAACGGATAGCCAAGATGGTCTTATCCGTTGAGGCTACAAACAATAGATTTCTACTTAAGTGTTTTGTTTAAATTATCATCAAACTAATACATATATTCCTAACAATCTCCCCCTATTTATGTCTACTAGAACTGTAGGCATAAATTTGGGTTTAGCTTGATGATAACAAAACACTTGACAAACATATTAACTGTAATAAAGCAGAAATTTAAAAGTGCTGCAAAAATGTGTATGCTGAGATGGAATTGAAGAATTACATTGTTTCCAAGGGTGCTCCTTTAGCCTGAGCAGATTAATTTCTTTTCCTTTGATCCCTTGTTTTCTTTCCTAGCCTCCTGTCATTCTCCTCTATTTGAAGTTAAAGTTGTCTGTAGAACTCAACTTCATCTTCTTCATTGATGTCCAACTTAGATTGTATATCCTTGAGAGTTTCATTACTGGCAATCTTGAGCTGATCTTCAAGTCTGAAAAATCTTCTGACTCCTTTGTTGTCTCTGAACTCCATCAACCAATGAGGTGATTTGTGAACTATAATTCCTCTTTCTTGAATGAGTAATGTTCTAGGCAAGGCATTGGGCTCCCACCAAGTATTCCTTATGTTGGCAATCTTGTTGAGAATCTCAGTCTTGGCAGTCCTGGTAAAGCCAGAATCCCTTTTTATGGCTGAGTAGACTCTAACCAAGGTAGAGTAGCCTTCATTCAGAATCCTGTAGAGAGGCCAAGTTCTTTCCCCACTTCCTTTGTATTTGAACACTAGTCTTTCTGGTAGCTGTTTGTAGGCATCTATTCCCCTTACTTCCTCCAGCTCATCCAGATAGAGTTCAATGTCTGAAAATTCCTTTATGTCACAAATGTGAACATAATCATCCTTAGAGGCTTGTGGCTTAGGCTTAGGCTTCTGAGTGAATTTGATTGAGGTTGGAGGAGGTGTTGATTTGATTTTTCTTTTCTGTTTCTTTGAGGGTGGAGAAGTGGTTAAGAAGGTGGGCAATTTGATGGTGTCCCAATCAATTGGTTCCTCCTTAGGAGTGATTGTTTCACCATGAATATTTATGAAGGGGTCAGGCACAATGGGTTCAGGAATAGAAGGTAGTGGTTTGGATTTTGATTGGGTTTCTTCAGTCTCATCTACCATCTTTCTTTTTTCATTAGCCTTCTTTCTGTTCCCTTTCTGCCATTCCTCTCTTTCCTTACTTCTTTCTCCCTCATCATCACTAAACATGTCCCCCATACCTACATCTTCACTCTTGTCTTCAATTTCTTTCTTTTCTTCAGCTTGACTTGACTTCAGCTGTTTTTCAAGCTTTGCTTGTGCTCTTTTTTGTCAGCCTTTAGCTTTTTGGCTTCTTCCTTCAACCTTCTAGCTTCTTCCCTCTTGGCTATTGAGAATTTGGGATGTCCTTGCATCACACAAATGCTCTTTCCCTCTCTAAAGATAATATCCATGTTCATCCTTTCAACCACATCCATGGTCTCTTTGTGCTTTATGATACTTCCTCCCAAAACCTTGTCTTCATCAGGCTTTGGAAGAGGAAAATCAACTTCTTTCATCTGAGCAAGGCTTAGAGGATTCTTTGTAGAGTCCTTATTGGATCTGTTGTTGGGCTTGAGAACCATAGGTTTCATATTCTTGGCAGAAGTCTCTCCAACCTTATTCCTCCTTACTGGCTTGAGCTCCATAATAATTAATTCCACCTTTGGGCTATGCTTCACAGATTGTGATTTAGAAGCTGTAGAACCAAAAATTTGTTGCAGCTTTTCATTAATTTTCCTCCTTTGCTCTTTGACTTGCAATTTAGCTGCTGCTATCTGGATTAGATCAATTCCATCAAGCTTTCCTTTGATTTGAATAGGTGGAGAAGTGGTGATGGCAGGAACTAGCACTTGAGATATTTGAACTGTTGTTGATGGCTCTTCTTCCCCTTCCCTTTTATTCTCACCCTTTTTGTTATCATCAAGGGTAGGGGTCAAGCCTTGTGCTTTTGCCAGCTGCATTAGTAGATTTTTCTGAGTTTGTTGATTCTGAAGAATGGTGACAATAGAGTCTTCAATGATCTGAACTCTGTTTTCCAATCTGGCCAGCCTCTTGTCAGCATCAGATTCTTTCCTCAGTCTCCCCAGCAAATCGTGCATAGTACCATAAGGCATGACTGAATCCAACTTCTCAGCATTGTAGGATTTTAGATCAGCAATGTCCTGCTTGAGTTCATCCACACTTAGATTCTATTTGAAATGCTGCAACTGCAAGAGATGCAGAGAGTCAAGATGAGCTTGAAGAATTGCCTTGGTACCAGCATCTGTAGTCTCCTAAAGGGCCTTCTGAATAGTCATTACTTTCCTGACCAAAGTTACACCAAATTCTCCTGGTGTAGATGCCTTTGCCCATGCCCAATCAGGTAGATCTGGAACAGAACTTGGGCCTGCTACTCCCCCTAAGTTCATGCTCTCATCCAAAGAATTAAAGTCATCATCATTATAATTTACTCCAAATTCTTCAGATGGCTCACCAGCTTGAGAAGGCAGCCTGTTAACAGCAGCTTTGTCTCTGAGAAGAGATTCTGAAGTGTGTACAATGTTCAAAGTCTATTCTGCCTCCACATTACCCTGAGCAACCAACAATTGATAGGATGGAACAGGGTGAGTAAAAGTGTCAACATCCAAGGAAATGTTATCAATTACAGCTTTGTAATGTTGCTGAAATTGTCTTTCCTTTTCTGCATCATCCACTATCATTGACTCACTAGCAATGGTTGGATCCACCCTTATAGCTTTTGTACCTGCCTTTCTCTCATTTTCTCTATTTTCTTGCATCAGGGGCTCCCCCTGGCTCACACACACCCTCACACCCTCACCCTTACCTTCTAAGGTGGCACTCCCCTCACTCACTTTTGCCATGCTGGAAGAAATAGCATGCATATGGTGACTCTCAACCTCTCCTTTTGCCTGGGAGCAACCCAGCCTCTCACTCAAATTACCACTCCCTTCCCTCAAACCTAAAAGTGATTGAACAGTAGCCATGTCTTCTACAATTGGAATGGTTTCTGTTATATGTGTAGAGACCATCAACGGATAGGGAGTATCCTTTAAAGTGGAAACTGATGGTATCAAAGGATAACTGCTGTTAAGCTTATCCGTCGAAGAACAACCACTTGTCAACGGATGAGAGATATCTGTTGAAGAAGGAAAAGATGTAGATATTGAAAGTGACATAATTGTTGAATCTGTGTGAATTGATTTTAAGTGAGGTGACACAGATTCTTCAACTATATATGAAAGAATTGGCTGATGATCCAACAAATCATCTAAAAGATGATGATCATCAGGTTTTGAGTGGGGCTCCTCCCTGAGTTTTAAGGAGGGAGAATCAGGAATTGATGTGAATATCATATCCACATCCAGAGAGGGTGATGGAGATTTTGATGATTGATGTGTTTCTATTATGAGAGAATGGGGCTGTGACTCCACATTTGCTGGAGTCACATCAAGCTGAATTTGAGAAGGCAAAGATATAGGTGGATGTATCTGTGCTGTGTGTGCCCCCTGTGTGGAAACTAGGGTCTTGACCTTCTTCTTCCTTGAAAAGGCTTTGATTGGTGAATGTGTGGCTCCAGCGTCCCTCCCTCTTTTGTTCTGTGTCCCTAGTTGGGGACTATTTTCAATAGCTGCATCCTTTTGGGAGGATGCAACTAGGGATGCGTTTGACTCCTTTTGAACCACCACAGTCTTTTGAGAGACTGTGGCTTGGCTGGCTAGGGTACCACTCACCTCTCCCACCTTATCCTGGGGGGTTTTTTGATGTTCACCCCTCCCCTCACCACTCACACCCTGTTCACTCCCTTCAGGGTTTATGGTAGTTGTTACAACTGTTGTCTTTTAAGAAACAACAGAGGTGGTTTTCTTTGACTTGTGTTTTGAAATTTTAGTTTTGGTGGCTTTGGTAGGAACCTGTTTGGACAGAGACACATATTCCATTGCCACACTAGAAGGAAAAGAAACAATGGGGTTGGAAACAGTAGGAGTTATTGAAGTGTTTACCTCACTTACCTGTGGTGCATTCATGATTGGAAAATATACCAATGGCACCTGGCTGTTGAGGTTGATTCTCAAAAGGTCTGCAAGGACCCTTTTCTCTTATGCCCAGCATTTGAGTTTATTGCTCTCATTAGATATAACCAGTCCTTCAGCAACATGGTTAGCCAATAACATAAAGAATCTAGCATAGTAGATGTTATGTGGTCTATTAGCTTTGTTACCTAACCTGGAACCTAATTCTAGCATGACATAGTTGCTAAAATTAAAGTACCTATCAGAAACTAGCATATAGAGCATATTAACAAGAGATGAAGTTATGGCATCAAAATTGCTAATCTTCCCAGAGAAATCTTGATAAAGGCATCTCCAAGAAAACTCCATTCTTTCCTAAGGCCCTTCCTTCTAATACTACCTAAACTAGCAGAATCAAAAGCATAGCCTATGGAATCTAACATAGCAGATACATCTTTATCAGTGTGTGGTGTCATGGCATTATTCTCAGGCAACTTAAAGCAAGACTGTATATCATCACAGTTAATGCAATAATCCTTACCTTTAAGAGAGAAGGCAATAGTCATATCTGTGGAGTTGAACTCTGTAGTTGTCCAAATCTCCTCAATGACCTCACAGTAAATGGTTGGGGCTTTCATCATTGCATAGCTTAGTTTGCACTTTTTGATGAAGTCCATCGTCTTGTGATAGTCAGTATGGGCTTCATTCTTTTCAACCAAGGCTACGAAATTGTTCTTTTCATAAACAAATCCATACTGAGACATAATTTTGACTACTGGTGCCATTGTTGTGAGTAGAGGTTGCAGAAAAAACTTGAGAGTTTTGGGAGAGAAGGAGAATAAAAATTGCAAGAAAGCGTAAAGTGAAAATAAAAATTCAACGGGCTTTTATACTTTCTTGAATTAAAACGTAAATAAAATGATTAAATGATACTTTTAAATAAATTACAGCCGTTTAAGAATAAAGAAAACTGTAGAAATTCTGAAAACTACCTTTAATACAAATATATACAACAGTGTATATCTGTATCAACGGTTGAGTAAAAGAATCAACGGCTGTGACTCACTTAAAGTAACTGATGTGACACTTCAACGGATAAGGTAAATAGTTATCCGTTGATGATCAACACTATTTTATCCGTTGAGGGATAAAATTACCAGAAATGTATTTGTCTTTCAACGGATAATGAACTTCCGTTGATAGAACAATTTTGGCTTTCAACGGATAGGGAATATCCATTGATAAAATAATTTTTACTTAAAGCCAACTTTGTTCTTGCAGCAAATTCATTTCAGGCTTCAAGGCAGATTATAAAGAGGACATAAATTTATGAATAATTAAGCATACCTAGCTCACTTACTAATCTTGTGAATGTTGATTCATCAAGTGGCTTGGTAAATATGTCTGCAATATGCTTTTCACTTGGAACAAAATGAAGTTCCACTGTACCTTTCATCACATGTTCCCTAATGAAGTGGTACTTGATATCAATGTGCTTGGTTCTTGAGTGCTGCACTGGATTATCAGTAATGGCAATGGCACTTGTGTTGTCATAGAATATAGGAATTTTGTCAACAGTTAGTCCATAGTCAAATAGTTGATTCCTCATCCATAGTATCTGTGCACAGCAACTACCAGCAGCAATGTACTCAGCTTCAGCTGTTGATGTAGAAACATAATTTTGCTTCTTGCTAAACCATGACACAAGCTTGTTCCCTAGAAATTGACAGGTGCCAGTTGTGCTTTTCCTGTCTATTTTGCAGCCTGCATAATCTGCATCTGAGTAGCCAATTAGATCAAAACCAGACTCTCTAGGGTACCAAATTCCTAGATTTGGAGTCCCTTTGAGATATCTGAAGATTCTTTTAATAGCCACTAAGTGAGATTCTTTAGGGTCAGCTTGAAATCTAGCACAGAGACATGTAGAAAACATTATATCAGGTCTACTAGCAATTAAATATAAAAGTGAACCAACCATGCCTCTATAACTTGAAATGTCCACAAACTTTTCAGCCTTGTTTAGTTCAAGCTTGGTGGCAGTGGCCATGTGAGTTTTTGCAGGTGAACAGTCCATTAAGTCAAACTTCTTTAAAAGATCATAAATGTATTTAGTTTGACTAATGAAAATTCCACCACTAACTTGTTTAACTTGTAAACCAAGAAAATAAGTTAGCTCTCCCATCATGCTCATTTCATATTTACTTTGCATTAACTTGGCAAACTTTTTACAAAGCTTATCATCTGTAGATCCAAATATAATATCATCTACATAAATTTGAACAAGTATTTTAGAGCCATTAACATTTCTAAAGAAAAGAGTTTTGTCAACAGTACCTCTTGTGAAGTGATTATCTAGAAGAAATTTTGACAAAGTCTCATACCAGGCTCTAGGTGCTTGCTTTAGTCCATAGAGTGCTTTCAACAGATAATACACATAGTCTGGAAAGTTTGGATCTTCAAATCCTGGAGGTTGGTTTACATAAACTTCTTCCTCCAATTCCCCATTTAGAAATGCACTCTTGACATCCATTTGATAGACTTTGAAATTGTCATGGGCTGCATAGGCTAGAAAGATTCTGATGGCTTCAAGTCTGGCAACTGAAGCAAATGTCTCATCAAAATCTATTCCCTCTTGTTGAGAATAGCCTTTAGCAACCAATCTGGCTTTATTCCTTATGACAATGCCATTTTCATCCATCTTGTTTCTAAATACCCATTTTGTGTCAATAGAACTCTTGTTCTTTGGCTTGGGTACCAGCTTCCATACTTTGTTTCTCTCAAATTGGTTTAGCTCCTCTTGCATTGCTAAAATCCAATCTGGATCCAATTGAGCTTCTTCTATTCTCTTAGGTTCCTCCTGTGATAGAAAGCTACTATACAGACATTCATCTTGAGTAGCCCTTCTAGTTTGCACTTTAGATGTAGCATCACCAATGATCAGTTCAAAAGGGTGATTCTTGGTCCATTTCCTTTGAGGTGGTAGATTAGCTCTAGATGAGGTTGCCTCTGTATTGTCATGATGTGAGATAGAATGTTGATTGGTTGAAACTCCCCCTGAGTTGCTGATCCTTTGAAAGGAATTGGGAGCTCTATCAACTGATGAAGTGAATTGATTATCCGTTGACAGACTGTTATCAACGGATGCTTCATTGTGAACTTCAACGGATGATGCACTTTGTCTTTCAACGGATGCTGCATTGCTTCTTTCAACGGAAGCTGAATTATGACTTTCAACGGATGCAGCATTCTGTGCATTATCCAAAGGAAGATTTTGAATTCTTCTTGAGATGCCTTCTTCATCATTCTCATCCTTACTATCATCATAATATATCTCAATATTGTCAAATTTGAGTCCTTCATGATGTCCCTCATCTGTTAGTCCATCAATCTTTTTATCATCAAACACAACTTGCACGGATTCCATGACAATGTTGGTTCTTAGATTATAGACCCTATATGATTTTCCAGCAGAATAACCAACAAATATTCCTTCATCAGCCTTTGCATCAAACTTCCCTTTGTGATCAGATTGATTCCTTAAGATGTAACATTTGCAACCAAAGACATGCAGAAAGTTTAAAGTTGGTTTTCTTCTCTTGAATAATTGATAGGGAGTCATGCCTTTTGCCTGATTGATTAGTGAAATATTCTGAGTGTAACATGCACAGTTAACAGCCTCAGCCCAAAAGTAAGTTGGGAGTTTTGACTCTTCAAGCATTGTCCTTGCAGCTTCAATTAGTGATCTGTTCTTCCTTTCCACCACACCATTTTGTTGTGGAGTTCTTGGAGCTGAGAACTCATGCATGATCCCATTTTCTTCACAGAACAACTTCATGGTTGAATTCTTGAACTCAGTTCCATTGTCACTCCTAATATTCCTTACTTTGAAATCAGGATGATTGTTGACTTGCTTGATATGATTGATAATGATTTCACTAGCTTCATCCTTTGATCCAAGAAAATAAACCCATGAAAACTTTGAGAAATCATCTACAATCACTAGGAAATATCTTTTCCTTGAAATTGACAATACATTGACTGGTCCAAAAAGATCCATGTGTAGCAGTTGTAATGGTTCATCAATTGCAGATTCAAGCTTCTTACTGAATGATACTTTCTTTTGCTTTCCTTTCTGACAAGCATCACACAGTCCATCCCTTGTGAATTCTACTAGAGGCATTCCTCTAACTAAGTCCTTTTTTACTAGATCATTCATTGTCTTGAAATTAAAATGAGACAGCTTCTTGTACCATAGCCAACTTTTAACTGAACTTGCTTTGCTGAGAAGACAAGTAATAGATTCTGCATCTATAGAGTTGAAGTCAGCTAAATACACATTCCCTTTTCTAACTCCAGTTAGAACCACTTTATTGTCCTTCTTACTTACGACAATACAGGCTTTAGAATTGAAGGAAACAGTATTCCCTCTGTCACATAGTTGACTGATGCTCAATAAGTTGTGTTTGAGACCATCAACCAATGCAACTTCATCAATGATGACATTTTCTTTTAAAATCAAGCCATATCCCATAGTGAATCCTTTGCTGTCATCTCTAAAGGTTATGCTAGGGCCAGCTCTCTCCTTAAACTCTGTGAGCAGGGTGAAATCTCCTGTCATGTGTCTTGAACAACCACTGTCCAAGTACTATAGATTCCATCTTTTTCCCTGCACACAACAAAATCAATCAAGTTGATTTTGGTACCCAAGTTTCCTTTTGTCCAACCTTGTTAGTCTTTTTCCTAGATTTCATTCCTCCTGCATCTTTTGACTTAGGTAACTTTGGGTCAACCTTGGTCTCAGATGTAGTTGGTTGAAGTGTAGGGTTAGTCACAGAATCATTTAGCACATTGGATTGAATTTGATAAGGCATAGATTGTGCAAACATGTTATTCCATATAGGCATATTGTATGGCATTTGAGGCATACTGAATGTAGTAAAATAAGGATTATTAATATATGACATGTTTGCAAAATGTGCATGGGGATTCTGATGAGACATAACAGGCATGACATGCAGAGGTGACATAGACATGTTAGGCATGGAGGGATTTGAAGGCATGGGAGAATTCTTAACAGATTTGCAGTTATCAGATAGATGACTAACACTTTTACAATGCACACAGCTTTTTCTAGGAGCATACCTATCAGGTGTGTAATTGTTATGTTTATTAATCCCTACCTTCCCATTTCTTTTAGATTTTCTTTTAGTTTCCTTTTTATCGTCAACCAACTTAAGCCTATTTTTCAGCTGATCTAAAGTCATGTGTCCTATATTCACCTTACTGGCATCTTTGGATGTGCTAGCTCCTTCTTTGACAAAGTTCTTGAAAGTTGAACCATCCTTCTTATTGAGATTTTTATTTTTAAAATTACTTGCCTGTTTTAATTGATGAGCCTTCAACGGATGCTCTTTTTTTCCTTCAACGGATAACTTTCATCATCCGTTGATTCCACATCCATTGACAATCCATCAATTAATTCTAACTCCTTTTTGTTTTTCTTTCAGGCATCCTCACAGAATGATTCAATTCCCTGAACCTTGGCAATCTGAACACTAACATCCCTATATTTTTTCCAGGCCTTGATTACCTCTTGCTCACTCTCCAACTGTTTAGAAAGAATTTCTACTTTCTTAACAGCTTCTTCTAGTTCACTCTCAACAGTCAAGCATTTAAGTTTAATCTTTTCAAGCTCAATTACCTGATCCTCTAACACAGCATTCCTATCACTTAAAAACACATTATTCTCTTTGATCCTAGTGTTTTCTTTGGCTAGTAATTTAAGGGAAACTCGCAAATGATATAATTCATTGGACATATCATTTATGGCTTCATTGCATTCATTTTTAGAAAGCTGAGAGAGATCAGTAGTAATTACCTGGTTGCTTGATGAACTAGTTTCATTTTCATCAGAATTAGCCATCAGGGCTAGGTTGACATATTCCATATCATCATCTTCATTGACTCCATCTGCTGCCCAATCATCTTGAGTGAGAAAAGCTCCTTCCTTTTGTTTGAGCAAATCAAAATACTTCTTTTTGTAATCAACTTGCTCAAATTTCTTCTTATCAGAGGTTGGCTTCCTACACTCACTTGCAAAGTGTCCACTAATGCCACAGTTATAACATTTGAACTTAGATTTGTCCACCATGTTTTTGTTTGGCTTAGTGAATTTTGTATTTTTCCTAAACTTCATCTTTGCAAACCTCCTGGACAGAAAAGCCAGATGTTCATCAACATCATCAGAGTCATCCTTACTGGAATTGTCTTCATCCTCAGCTACTTGCTCTTTACCCTTGCTTGATTCTGATTTGCTTGTGCCAATTTTGAGACTTGGCATTGTCTTCTCCTCATTCCTGGCTTCAATTTTCTCACTGTCAGCTACAAGTGCAACTGTTCCTCCTTTTCTCTTTCCCTTTTCCAGCAGCTCATCCTGCTCCATTTCAAGTTCATAAGTCTTCAAAATTCCATATAATCTTTCAAGTGTGAAGTTCTTATAATCTTGAAAATTTCTTAGAGAGACAATCATAGGCTTCCATTCCTTTGGTAGAGACCTCAGAAATTTTAAGTTGGAATCCTTGACTTGGTACACTCTACCATACAGCTTCAATCCATTTAACAGTTTCTGAAATCTGTTGAAGGTATCATTTAATGATTCTCCTTCTTCAAAGTGAAAATATTCATACTGTTGAATAAGAAGTTGCATCTTATTCTCTCTAACCTGCTCAGTACCTTCACAAATGATTTGTACAGTATCCCAAACTTCCTTTGCAGTTTGACTATTGATGACATTGTCAAACATATCTTGATCTAAGCCATTAAACAAAATGTTCATGGCTTTCTTGTCCTTGTGGATTTCTTCTATGTCTTCAATAGTCCATTCTGCTTTTGGCTTGGGAATGGATTGTCCAACAGCAACTGTTGCAGTAGCAGCTGTGGCCACTTTGTGAGGGATGTGAGGACCATTTTCAATATAGTTGATGTAGCTTTCATCTTGAGAAAGAAGATGTAAATGCATCTTCACTTTCCAGTGATGATAGTTATCTTTTTCCAGGACTGGAATCTTTATTCCAATATACTTCCTAGCAGGAGGATTCTTCTGTGCACTCATGATGTTAGCATAATAGATCTTTAAACTCTTTGTATGTTAAGAGCTTGCTCTGATACCAATTGTTATTCCCAGTGGACTAACAATGAGATTTACAGAAGGGGGGTTGAATGTAAATCTCAAAACTTTTTCAAGTTTTGAGCAGTTTCTAAGGCTAAGTGTTTTAGTGAACAAATGTGTGTGAATTGCTTGAAGCTAATGCAGACAGATATATATTCAAACACAAATGTAAAGAACACAGAGAACTTAAAAACTTTTCTGGTGGATTTGTTGTTCCACCAGAGATGTGTTATTTCAGAAAATCTATGATTCAAAGAAGTAAATCACAGCTGCTTCCTAGTACAAACTAGATGATTTTCTCTCTGGATTTTTCTAAACAGCTCTAGAAAATTCACATCTAATTACTAGCTGCTACTTGGTTTATATGTCACCAAGTTTACAAGTGAAGACAAAACTGTAAAATACAATTAAAAGGCTCTTCACATGTTTCTTCTTCATTTCTCTATCCAATACAATTTAGGTTTAGCTGTTAATCTTTGAATACTCCCTTGTTTGCACCAGAATGGAAATGCTGCATTTTCTTGATTCCTCCTAGAGGCTGCCACATTCCAGTTTGTCTCTGTTAACCCATGTGCCTCAGTCAGCTTATGAATTGTCACTATCAACTGCTATTGAACTAAGCATCCGTTGAAGCTTTCATCCGTTGATGCCTTATCCGTTGAGGCTTTATCCGTTGAAGCTTTATCCGTTGATGCATTAGCAGTTGAAGTCTTTATCCATTGAAGCACTTATCTGTTGATGAATATTATCCGTTGAAACTTTAGAGACATCCGTTGAAGCTTTGTTTCTTATCCGTTGAAGGTCTTCAATTTCAGTTGATACTTCTTCACTTATACAAAATTACAAGGCAAGAAATATTTACAATTAGCCCTCCTATTTGCATATCCACTAGTAGTCAACATGACTGATAATTTCCTACAACATCTAAGAATTACAACTTGAATCCAGAGAATGGAATGTGCTACAATACCAAACTTATTGCTAAGTAAAGCTACTCCTTCAACAAATAGCCAAGATGGTCTTATCCGTTGAGGCTACAAACACTAGATTTCTACTTAAGTGTTTTGTTTAACTTATCATCAAACTAATACACATATTACTAACAAACATGTAAACATAATATATATCCAATTTGACTACCTTTTACCACCTCTTGGTACCACTTTATACGAGTCAATTTTGGGCCACATTTTGGCTCTAATCACCTTGTAAATAACTTGACACTATAGTAGAGTGATTTTGCACCGTATAAAAGTCACTTGCCACCATATATTAGTACAATTAACATGTAAACATAATATATATCCAATTTGATTACCTTTTACCACCTCTTGGTACCACTTTATACGAGTAAATTTTGGGCCACATTTTGGCTCTAATGAACATTGTTAGTCACTTTACACCATATTATAGTAATTTTGCACCCTATAAGAGTCACTTGCCACCATATATTGGTACAATTAACATGTAAACATCATATACATCCAATTAGACATCCGTTTACCACCTCTTGGTACCACTTTGTACGAGTCAATTTTGGGCAACAGTTTGGCTCTAATCATCTTGTAAGTAACTTGACACTATAGTAGAGTGATTTTGCACCCTATAAGAGTCAGTTGCCACCATATATTAGTACAATTTAACATGTAAACATAATATATATCCAATTTGATTACCTTTTACCACCTCTTGGTACCACTTTAGACGAGTCAATTTTGGGCCACATTTTGGCTCTAATCAACTTTGTTAGTCACTTTACACCATATTATAGTGATTTTGCACCCTATAAGAGTCACTTGCCACCATATATTGGTACAATTAACATGTAAACATCATATACATCCAATTAGACATCTGTTTACCACCTCTCGGTATCACTTTTATACTAGTCAATTTTGGGCCACATTTTGGCTCTAATCAACCTTGTAATTCACTTTACACCATATTAGAGTGATATTGCACCCTATAAGAGTCACTTGCCACCATATATTGGTACAATTAACTTATAAACATCATATACATGCAATTAGTCATCCGTTTACCACCTCTCCGTACCACTTTTATACGAGTCAATTTTGTGCCACAATTGGGCTCTAATCAACCTTGTAAGTAACTTGACACCATATTAGAGTGATTTTGCACCCTATAAGAGTCACTTGCCACCATATATTAGTACAATTAACATGTAAACATAATATATATCCAATTTGAGTACCTTTTACCACCTCTTGGTACCCTTTTATACGAGTCAATTTTAGGTTACATTTTGGCTCTAATCAACCTTGTAAGTAACTTTACACCATATTAGAGTGAATTTGCACCCTATAAGAGTCACTTGCCACTATATATTAGTGCAATTAACATATAAACATCATATACATCCAATTTTACATCCTTTTACCACCTATTGGTATCACTTTACACGAGCCAATTCTTGGCCACATTATTTTGACTCTAATCAACCTTGTAAGTAACTTTACACCATATTAAAGTGATTTTGCACCCTATAGAGTCACTTGACACTTATATTAGTACAATTAACATGTAAACATAATATATATCCAATTGTATTACCTTTAACCACCTCTTGGTACCACTTTATACGAGTCAATTTTGGGCCACATTTTGGCTCTAATCAACCTTGTAAGTAACTTGACACCATAGTAGAGTGATTTTGCACCCTATAAGAGTCACTTGCAACCATATATTAGTACAATTAACATGTAAATATAATATATATCCAATTTGATTACCTTTTACCACCTTTTGGTACCATTTTATACGAGTCAATTTTGGGCCATATTTTGACTCTAATAAACCTTGTTAGTCACTTTACACCATATTATAGTGATTTTACACCCTATAAGAGTCACTTGCCACCATATATTGGTACAATTAACATGTAAACATCATATACATCCAATTAGACATCCGTTTACCACCTCTCGGTACTACTTTTTTATGAGTCAATACTGGGCCACATTTTGGCTCTATTCAACCTTATAAGTAACTTGACACCATATTAGAATGATTTTGCACCCTATACGAGTCACTTGCCACCATATATTAGTACACTTAACATGTAAACATAATATCTATCTAATTTGATTACCTTTTACCACCTCTTGGTACCCTTTTATATGAGTCAATTATGGGCCACATTTTGGCTTTAATCAGCCTTGTCAGTCACTTTACACCATATTAGAGTGATTTTGCACCCTATAAGAGTCACTTACCACCATATATTGGTACAATTAACATGTAGACATCATATACATCCAATTTGACATCCTTTTACCTCCTCTTGGTACCACTATTATACGAGTCAATTTTGGGCGGCATTTGGCTCTAATCAACCTTGTACGAAAGTTGACCTCATATTAGAGCGATCTTGCACCCTATAATAGTCACTTCCCACCATATATTAGTACAATTAACATGTAAACATCATATATATCCAATTTGACTTCCTTTTACCACCTCTTGGTACCACTTTATACGAGTCAATTTTGGGCCACATTTTGGCTCTAATCAACCTTGTAAGTAACTTGACACTATAGTAGAGTGCTTTTGCACCCTATAAAAGTCAGTTGCCACCATATATTAGTACAATTAAAATGTAAACATAATATATATCCAATTTGATTACCTTTTACCACCTCTTGGTACCACTTTATATGAGTAAATTTTGGGCCACATTTTGGCTCTAATCAACATTGTTAGTCACTTTACACCATATTATAGTAATTTTGCACCCTATAAGAGTCACTTGCCACCATATATTGGTACAATTAACATGTAAACATCATATACATCCAATTAGACATCCGTTTACCACCTCTCGGTACCACATTTATACGAGTCAATTTTGGGTCTAAAAAACCTTGTAATTCACTTTACACCATATTAGAGTGATATTGCACACTATAAGAGTCACTTGCCACCATATATTGGTACAATTAACATGTAAACATCATATACATGCATGTAGTCATCCGTTTACCACCTCTCCGTACCACTTTTATACGAGTCAATTTTGGGCCACATTTTGGCTCTAATCAACCTTGTAAGTAATATGACACTATAGTAGAGTGATTTTGCACCCTATAAGAGTCAGTTGCCACCATATATTAGTACAAATAACATGTAAATAGAATATATATCCAATTTGATTACCTTTTACCACCTCTTGGTACCACTTTGTACGAGTCAATTTTGGGCCACATTTTGGCTCTAATCAACCTTGTTAGTCACTTTACACCATATTATAGTGATTTTGCACCCTATAAGAGTCACTTGCCACCATATATTGGTACAATTAACATGTAAACATCATATACATCCAATTAGACATCCGTTTACCACCTCTCGGTACTACTTTTTTATGAGTCAATTTTGGGCCATATTTTGGCTCTAATCAACCTTGTAATTCACTTTACATCATATTAGAGTGATATCGCACCCTATAAGAGTCACTTGGCACCATATATTGGTACAATTAACAAGTAAACATTATATACATGCAATTAGTCATCCGTTTACCACTTCTCCGTACCACTTTTATACGAGTCAATTTTGGGCCACATTTTGGCTCTATTCAACCTTGTAAGTAACTTGACACCATATTACAGTAATTTTGCACCCTATAAGAGTCACTTGCCACCATATATTAGTACAATTAACATGTAGACATAATATATATCTAATTTGATTACTTTTACCACCTCTGGGTACCCTTTTATATTAGTCAATCATGGGCCACATTTTGGCTCTAATCAACCTTGTTACTCACTTTACACCATATTATAGTGATTTTGCACCCTATAAGAGTCACTTTCCGCCATATATTAGTACAATTAACATGTAGACATCATATACATCCAATTTGACATCCTTTTACCTCCTCTTGGTTCCACTTTTATACGAGTCAGTTTTGGGCCGCATTTGGCTCTAATCAACCTTGTAAGTAACTTTACACCATATTAGAGTAATCTTGCACCCCATAAAAGTCACTTGCCACCATATATTAGTACAATTAACATGTAAACATCATATATATCCAATTTAACATCCTCTTACCACCACTTGGTACCACTTTATACGAGTCAATTTTGGGCCACATTATGGCTCTAATCAACCTTGTAAGTAACTTGACACCATAGTAGAGTGATTTTGCACCCTATAAGAGTCACTTGCCACCATATATTAGTACAATCAACATGTAAACCTAATATATATCCAATTTGATTACATTTTACCACCTCTTGGAACTACTTTATACGAGTCAATTTTGGGCGACATTTTGGCTCTAATCAACCTTGTAAGTAACTTGACACCATAGAGAGTGATTTTGCACCCTATAAGAGTCACTTGCCACCATATATTAGTAAAATTAACATCTAAACATAATATATATCCAATTTGATTACCTTTTACCACCTCTTGTTACAACTTTATACGAGTCAATTTTGGGCTACATTTTGGCTCTAATAACCTTGTAAGTAACTTCACACCATATTAGAGTAATTTTGCACCCTAAAAGAGTCACTTGCTGCCATATATTTGTACAATTAACATGCAGACATCATATACATTCAATTCGACATTCTTTTACCTCCTCTTGGTACCATTTTTATACGAGTCAATTTTGGACTGCATTTGGCTCTAATCAACCTTGTAAGAAAGTTTACCCCATATTAGAGTGATCTTGCACCCTATAATAGTCACTTGCCACCATATATTAATACAATTAACATGTAAACATCATATATATCCAATTTGACTTCCTTTCACCACCTCTTGGTACCACTTTATACGAGTCAATTTTGGGCCACATTTTGGCTCTAATCAACCTTGTAAGTAACTTGACACTATAGTACAGTGATTTTGCAACCTATAAGAGTCACTTGCGACCATATATTAGTACAATTAACATGTAAACATAATATATATCCAATTTGATTACCTTTTACCACCTCTTGGTACCAATTTATACGAGTCAATTTTGGGCCACATTTTGGCTCTAATCAACCTTGTTAGTCACTTTACACCATATTATAGTGATTTTGCACCCTATAAGAGTCACTTGCAACCATATATTGGTACAATTAACATGTAAACATCATATACATCCAATTAGACATCCGTTTACCACCTCTCGGTACTACTTTTTTACGAGTCAATTTTGGGTCACATTTTGGCTCTAATCAACCTTGTAATTCACTTTACACCATATTAGAGTGATATCGCACCCTATAAGAGTCACTTGCCACCATATATTGGTACAATTAACATGTAAACATTATATACATGCAATTAGTCATCCGTTTACCACCTCTCCGTACCACTTTTATACGAGTCAATTTTGGGCCACATTTTGGCTCTAATCAACCTTGTAAGTAATATGACACTATAGTAGAGTGATTTTGCACCCTATAAGAGTCAGTTGCCACCATATATTAGTATAAATAACATGTAAATAGAATATATATCCAATTTGATTACCTTTTACCACCTCTTGTTACCACTTTGTACGAGTCAATTTTGGGCCACATTTTGGCTCTAATCAACCTTGTTAGTCACTTTACACCATATTATAGTGATTTTGCACCCTATAAGAGTCACTTGCCACCATATATTGGTACAATTAACATGTAAACATCATATACATCCAATTAGACATCCGTTTACCACCTCTCGGTACTACTTTTTTATGAGTCAATTTTGGGCCATATTTTGGCTCTAATCAACCTTGTAATTCACTTTACATCATATTAGAGTGATATCGCACCCTATAAGAGTCACTTGGCACCATATATTGGTACAATTAACAAGTAAACATTATATACATGCAATTAGTCATCTGTTTACCACTTCTCCGTACCACTTTTATACGAGTCAATTTTGGGCCACATTTTGGCTCTATTCAACCTTGTAAGTAACTTGACACCATATTACAGTGATTTTGCACCCTATAAGAGTCACTTGCCACCGTATATTAGTACAATTAACATGTAGACATAATATATATCTAATTTGATTACTTTTACCACCTCTGGGTACCCTTTTATATTAGTCAATTATGGGCCACATTTTGGCTCTAATCAACCATGTTACTCACTTTACACCATATTATAGTGATTTTGCACCCTATAAGAGTCACTTTCCACCATATATTAGTACAATTAACATGTAGACATCATATACATCCAATTTGACATCCTTTTACCTCCTCTTGGTTCCACTTTTATACGAGTCAGTTTTGGGCCGCATTTGGCTCTAATCAACCTTGTAAGTAACTTTACACCATATTAGAGTAATCTTGCACCCCATAAAAGTCACTTGCCACCATATATTAGTACAATTAACATGTAAACATCATATATATCCAATTTAACATCCTCTTACCACCACTTGGTACCACTTTATACGAGTCAATTTTGGGCCACATTATGGCTCTAATCAACCTTGTAAGTAACTTGACACCATAGTAGAGTGATTTTGCACCCTATAAGAGTCACTTGCCACCATATATTAGTACAATCAACATGTAAACCTAATATATATCCAATTTGATTACATTTTACCACCTCTTGGAACTACTTTATACGAGTCAATTTTGGGCGACATTTTGGCTCTAATCAACCTTGTAAGTAACTTGACACCATAGTAGAGTGATTTCGCACCCTATAAGAGTCACTTGCCACCATATATTAGTAAAATTAACATCTAAACATAATATATATCCAATTTGATTACCTTTTACCACCTCTTGGTACAACTTTATACGAGTCAATTTTGGGCTACATTTTGGCTCTAATAACCTTGTAAGTAACTTCACACCATATTAGAGTAATTTTGCACCCTAAAAGAGTCACTTGCTGCCATATATTTGTACAATTAGCATGCAGACATCATATACATTCAATTCGACATTCTTTTACCTCCTCTTGGTACCACTTTTATACGAGTCAATTTTGGACTGCATTTGGCTCTAATCAACCTTGTAAGAAAGTTTACCCCATATTAGAGTGATCTTGTACCCTATAATAGTCACTTGCCACCATATATTAATACAATTAACATGTAAACATCATATATATCCAATTTGACTTCCTTTCACCACCTCTTGGTACCACTTTATACGAGTCAATTTTGGGCCACATTTTGGCTCTAATCAACCTTGTAAGTAACTTGACACTATAGTACAGTGATTTTGCAACCTATAAGAGTCACTTGTGACCATATATTAGTACAATTAACATGTAAACATAATATATATCCAATTTGATTACCTTTTACCACCTCTTGGTACCAATTTATACGAGTCAATTTTGGGCCACATTTTGGCTCTAATCAACCTTGTTAGTCACTTTACACCATATTATAGTGATTTTGCACCCTATAAGAGTCACTTGCAACCATATATTGGTACAATTAACATGTAAACATCATATACATCCAATTAGACATCCGTTTACCACCTCTCGGTACTACTTTTTTACGAGTCAATTTTGGGTCACATTTTGGCTCTAATCAACCTTGTAATTCACTTTACACCATATTAGAGTGATATCGCACCCTATAAGAGTCACTTGCCACCATATATTGGTACAATTAACATGTAAACATTATATACATGCAATTAGTCATCCGTTTACCACTTCTCCGTACCACTTTTATACGAGTCAATTTTGGGCCACATTTTGGCTCTATTCAACCTTGTAAGTAACTTGACACCATATTAGAGTGATTTTGCACCCTATAAGAGTCACTTGCCACCATATATTAGTACAATTAACATGTAAACATATAAATATCTAATTTGATTACCTTTTACCACCTCTGGGTACCCTTTTATATGAGTCAATTATGGGCCACATTTTGGCTCTAATCAACCTTGTTAGTCACTTTACACCATATTAGAGTGATTTTGTACCCTATAAGAGTCACTTGCCGCCATATATTAGTACAATTAACATGTAGACATCATATATTTCCAATTTGACATCCTTTTACCTCCTCTTGGTTCCACTTTTATACGAGTCAGTTTTGGGCCGCATTTGGCTCTAATCAACCTTGTAAGTAACTTTACACCATATTAGAGTAATCTTGCATCCTATAAGAGTCACTTGCCACCATATATTAGTACAATTAACATGTAAACATCATATATATCCAATTTAACATCCTCTTACCACCACTTGGTACCACTTTATACGAGTCAATTTTTGGCCACATTTTGGCTCTAATCAACCTTGTAAGTAACTTGACACCATAGTAGAGTGATTTTGCACCCTATAAGAGTCACTTGCCACCATATATTAGTACAATCAACATGTAAACATAATATATATCCAATTTGATTACATTTTACCACATCTTGGTACTACTTTATACGAGTCAATTTTGGGCCACATTTTGGCTCTAATCAACCTTGTAAGTAACTTGACACTATAGTACAGTGATTTTGCAACCTATAAGAGTCACTTGCGACCATATATTAGTACAATTAACATGTAAACATAATATATATCCAATTTGATTACCTTTTACCACCTCTTGGTACCATATTATACGAGTCAATTTTGGGCCACATTTTGGCTCTAATCAACCTTGTTAGTCACTTTACACCATATTATAGTGATTTTGCACCCTATAAGAGTCACTTGCAACCATATATTGGTATAATTAACATGTAAACATTATATACATCCAGTTAGACATCCGTTTACCACCTCTCGGTACTACTTTTTTACGAGTCAATTTTGGGTCACATTTTGGCTCTAATCAACCTTGTAATTCACTTTACAGCATATTAGAGTGATATCGCACCCTATAAGAGTCACTTGTCACCATATATTGGTACAATTAACATGTAAACATTATATACATGCAATTAGTCATCCGTTTACCACTTCTCCGTACCACTTTTATACGAGTCAATTTTGGGCCACATTTTGGCTCTATTCAACCTTGTAAGTAACTTGACACCATATTAGAGTGATTTTGCACCCTATAAGAGTCACTTGCCACCATATATTAGTACAATTAACATGTAAACATAATATATATCTAATTTGATTACCTTTTACCACCTCTGGGTACCCTTTTATATGAGTCAATTATGGGCCACATTTTGGCTCTAATCAACCTTGTTAGTCACTTTACACCATATTAGAGTGATTTTGCACCCTATAAGAGTCACTTGCCGCCATATATTAGTACAATTAACATGTAGACATCATATATATCCAATTTGACATCCTTTTACCTCCTCTTGGTTCCACTTTTATACGAGTCAGTTTTGGGCCGCATTTGGCTCTAATCAACCTTGTAAGTAACTTTACACCATATTAGAGTAATCTTGCACCCTATAAGAGTCACTTGCCACCATATATTAGTACAATTAACATGTAAACATCATATATATCCAATTTAACATCCTCTTACCACCACTTGGTACCACTTTATATGAGTCAATTTTGGGCCACATTTTGGCTCTAATCAACCTTGTAAGTAACTTGACACCATAGTAGAGTGATTTTGCACCCTATAAGCGTCACTTGCCACCATATATTAGTACAATCAACATGTAAACATAATATATATCCAATTTGATTACATTTTACCACATCTTGGTACTACTTTATACGAGTCAATTTTGGGCCACATTTTGGCTCTAATCAACCTTGTAAGTAACTAGACACCATAATAGAGTGATTTTGCACACTATAAGAGTCACTTGCCACCATATATTAGTACAATTAACATGTAAACATAATATATATCCAATTTGATTACCTTTTACCACCTCTTGGTACCACTTTATACGAGTCAATTTTGGGCTACATTTTGGCTCTAATAACCTTGTAAGTAACTTTACACCATATTAGAGTAATTTTGCACCCTAAAAGAGTCACTTGCTGCCATATATTAGTACAATTAACATGCATACATCATACACATCAAATTTGACATTCTTTTACCTCCTCTTGGTACCACTTTTATACGAGTCAATTTTGGACTGCATTTGGCTCTAATCAACCTTGTAAGAAAGTTTACCCAATATTAGAGTGATCTTGCACCCTATAATAGTCACTTGCCACCATATATTAGTACAATTAACTTGTAAACATCATATATATCCAATTTGACTTCCTTTTACCACCTCTTGGTACCACTTTATACGAGTCAATTTTGGGCCACATTTTGGCTCCAATCAACCTTGTAAGTAACTTGACACTATAGTACAATGATTTTGTACCCTATAAGAGTCACTTGCGACCATATATTAGTACAATTAACATGTAAACATAATATATAGCCAATTTGATTACCTTTTACCACCTTTTGGTACCACTTTATACGAGTCAATTTTGCGCCACATTTTGGCTCTAATCAACCTTGTTAGTCACTCTACACCATATTATAGTAATTTGCACCCTATAAGAGTCACTGGCCACCATATATTGGTACAATTAACATGTAAACATCATATACATCCAATTAGACATCCGTTTACCACCTCTCGATACCACTTTTATACGAGTCAATTTTGGGCCACATTTTGGCTCTATTAAACCTTGTAAGTAACTTGACAACATATTAGAGTGATTTTGCACCCTATAAGAGTCACTTGCTGCCATATATTTGTACAATTAACATGCAGACATCATATACATCCAATTCGACATTCTTTTACCTCCTCTTGGTACCACTTTTATACGAGTCAATTTTGGACTGCATTTGGCTCTAATCAACCTTGTAAGAAAGTTTACCCCATATTAGAGTGATCTTGCACCCTATAATAGTCACTTGCCAGCATATATTAGTACAATTAACATGTAAACATCATATATATCCAATTTAACTTCCTTTCACCACCTCTTGGTACCACTTTATACGAGTCAATTTTGGGCCACATTTTGGCTCTAATCAACCTTGTAAGTAACTTGACACTATAGTACAGTGATTTTGCAACCTATAAGAGTCACTTGCGACCATATATTAGTACAATTAACATGTAAACATAATATATATCCAATTTGATTACCTTTTACCACCTCTTGGTACCATATTATATGAGTCAATTTTGGGCCACATTTTGGCTCTAATCAACCTTGTTAGTCAGTTTACACCATATTATAGTGATTTTGCACCCTATAAGAGTCACTTGCAACCATATATTGGTATAATTAACATGTAAACATTATATACATCCAGTTAGACATCCGTTTACCACCTCTCGGTACTACTTTTTTACGAGTCAATTTTGGGTCACATTTTGGCTCTAATCAACCTTGTAATTCACTTTACACCATATTAGAGTGATATCGCACCCTATAAGAGTCACTTGCCACCATATATTGGTACAATTAACATGTAAACATTATATACATGCAATTAGTCATCCGTTTACCACTTCTCCGTACCACTTTTATACGAGTCAATTGTGGGCCACATTTTGGCTCTATTCAACCTTGTAAGTAACTTGACACCATATTAGAGTGATTTTGCACCCTATAAGAGTCACTTGCCACCATATATTAGTACAATTAACATGTAAACATAATATATATCTAATTTGATTACCTTTTATGTAATAACCCCAATTTTTGGGTAATTTTTGAAACCCTTATGAATAGTGTTTTTGCTGAATGAGAAAACTTTTCATGACACACTATGTAGGGGTTCTGATATGGATATTCTGAGATTTTATTAGTACTTTATATGGGATATAAGTGTATGTAAAGATCGTCAGAATCCAAATCCGAACACTTTGATTTTTCCCGGAAATCCACTAGATACGGAAAGAATTGAGAAAAAGGTAACAGGATAAAAAGGATTTAAATTAAAGGATTATAAGAGAGGATCATAAAAATAAATATAATGTATTGAGAAAGGATAAGGGAACCTAAGTAATAAGATCCCGGGTATGATCCCTCAAACGATAAACGAAAACGAAAGTTAAGCGAACCGTATAACAGATCAGCGGTCATTAGGCAAACAATTAGGAAGTTAATCAAAGGGATTAGAGAGGATGATGTCACCCAACCAATGAGAAGAGGACAAGGAGGGGAGGATGACATCATGAGGATGACATAAGCATGACATAGAAGGGAAGGAAGAGTGGTTGAATTATAACCACACAAAATCAAGGTTAATTAAGTCATTAACCAAAAACAACACAAAAAATCAACCAACCAAGCAAATCATTTCATTTTCATCAAACAAAACACAAAAATCTCTTTCTTCCCAAGCTAACTCTCGGCTTCTTTCTTAAAATTTGAAGATCCAAGCTCCACCACTTACTATTTAGCAAGGTAATTATCTAAGCTTCCCCATGGATAGTTACATACTTCCTATAAGTTTAAGCTTCTAATTCCAAGCCAATCTTTTTCTATAAATCAAGGAAGAAGATGGTGAATAGTAACCTTCAAGAAATAACTTTAGTTTTCTTGAATTTTTATGAAAGATTAAGGTTATACAAGCAAGGATCAAGGTTCTTTAGGCATTCAAAGCTCTTGTGTTGTGTTAAAAAGCTTCAAGGAAGGTATAATCTCTTAACCAAGCTTTGTTATTGAATGTTAAGAGCATAATATGAGTATTTTAGTTCATGAGAGGCTTGATGGTTTTGTATGTAGAGATTAGTGAGTTTTGGGATGTTGTTGGATTGGTAAATGTTGTTGTTTTGATTAAAAAAACTTAAGTATGATTAAAGTTAAGCTTAGGCATAAGTATAAATGATTAAATTGAATTGGTTGGGGTTGTTATGATGTGATGAGGATGGATGTTGGTTGTATGTTGGATTTGAGGTTGATTTGGAATGGTTTTGAATGGTTTAAAATATTGGAAATCGCGTAAACATAGCCGTCGTAATGTCTGATTTTCTTTGGACTGTTTTTGTGCATAGCATTAGGACCCGAGAACCCCCTGCTAGATTATGACCACTGCCATGTTTAGATAGCTCATGTTACGAGCTTCGTTTTGATATGTAGTTCGTTCGATTCCGATGCACGGTTTAGGAGAAACGACCGTTTCAAGTAACGGCGTTTCGCGAACGAAACTTTTCCCCTCGCCTTACTTTGAAACATAGGTTAAAGATCAAAAAGGGTTAATTAATGTATGAAACATTTATGGTAAGTGTGTTAGGCAGTTGGTAAGACACTCGCGAAGGAATCGCTTTAAAACTCGTAAAGGTTAAATTATTAAAAATGGTGGAGCCGAGGGTACCCGAGTGACTTAAGCGAATCAGTGAGCGCAAAACAAGCGTTAGAGTCTAAGTTAGTTAAAGTATAGATTTACAAGTGATTTTGGTTTAATTCCAACTTACTTGTTGTTTATAGGTTACCAGACTCGTCCCGAGCCTTTTATCACACCAAGTCGCTCAGGCAAGTTCTCTACCCGTTATACTGTTGTTGTGATGAATATGTGTATATGCATGATCTTGCGATAAATGCATCTTGGTTATTAGCAAATTCTTGCGTTATATTGTAGCATGTGATATGGTATATATGCATGCCTGTTTCATATTCTTGATTTATATATCTGTTGGTTCAAATGCTTATAGTTGCATAATACCTATGCTAGAGGATAGCGGTAACTTGCATATACCCTTAGTATAGGGACCCAAAGGTGAAAATATTTTCTTAAACCGAGAGTCGAGGATCCCGAGTAGATTTTGTATATATGGATATGGATATATATATATATATTTATATATATATGGTTATAGTTTTCCAAACTATTAATCGAATAAGATTTATTCGATAACTTTAACTTTATTTTATTATTGAATATTATTTCGAATATTATTCGAAGGCGTATGACTCCTTTTATTTATTTATCTGAATATTATTTGAATATTAATTCGAAGGCTTATGACTCTTTTATATTATTTATTGAATATTATTTGAATATTCATTCGAAGGCTTATGACTCTTTTACATTATTTATTGAATATTATTTGAATATTCATTCGAAGGCTTATGACTTAGTTTATATTATTTAATGAATATTATTTGAATATTCATTTGAGGATCTATGACTCTGATTATTTGCTGAGGTATATTATTTATTTTATTAAAGAATAAGGTGTCAATAATCAAACTTATTTTCGATTATTCAAATAAAGATAATACTTTCATATAAGTATATCTTTGGTTATTTAATACTCGTTTCAAGTATAAGTTTTAATACTTCTACTTCAATTATTTTTATAAAGATTATTCTTTATGGGAATATTATTTAAATAATAATATTCAGATATTTTCTAATATATGGGGACTGATTTACTTCATTAAATCAGCTTTACTCCAAACACTCTTTAAAGTATTTTCGAGTCTTCAAAATGATTTTTAAAAGTTAGAGCGGATCCCAAAACTCATTTTTATATTTAAGATCTTCCTTTTAAGGGGATTTAAATACTCGCTCAAAACCTGAGGGATCCGGCTCTATGGTGTATTTTATATTCGCAGCCAGGTTGCTGTTTTGATAAATGAATTGATTACTTGCCCAATGTTCGGGAAGTAAGCCCATCTAATTGAGTCGGCATAAGCGACAGGCCGGGGTACGGTCTATCAAAGTGTAAGTGGCTGGGTGGCAGTCCATCAACGCGTAAGAGGCCGGGTGGCGGTCCAGCACAAGGTCCTTATGTGGCCAGGGTGATGACCGGTGGGGGATTCATCCATCTACTAGTAGAAAAGGTTACTTATTGGTATCTTTGCCTGATCAGTAAGATATCTGGTTTATGCCAAAATTCTTTTCCTTTCCAAAATTCATTGGATGTTTCAAATTCTGTTCATACTTTACATGACAGAGGTTTTCAAGAACCGTATGTATATATATAGGTGTATATATATATCGGGACTTAATGAAGTATATCATAACTTCATTTCCTTCAAAATATTTCAAAGATTGAATCTATTCAAATCTTGTCTTGTAGTCTCATCTATGTGATGAACTTTTGAAACTGATTATAACTTGAACGGTGGTAGTTCAAGTAGTATTGGGAAAGATATAAGTATATTGGGGTATTTGGTAACCTCATCTTTTAAACTTATATCTAATTAATAATTGTCTTATGAATGACAAAGATTTTCAGAAAAACGTTGAGACAAGGTTAGATATATGAGATCACCTTGCAACGATATTTTTTTTATACAGTTATACACCGGGACTTTGTGTATATTATGCATGGAAGAGGACTTCCAATATTTTGAAAAGTATATATGTATATATACTGAATATTTTGCGACTTCATCGCATTAAGATATCAAACTTGGTTCATTTCTTTTGACCAAGACTTTCATGAGTATTATGAGTAGGCTCATATATTGTAAATCATTATACATATTATTTTGGTGGGCTTGCTGCTCACCCTTGCTTTATTTCTTCATCACACAACAACAGTTAGGAAAGATGGCCAGACTCCAGCAGACCCAGCGCAAGCGCGTGGGAAGCGTCCCGCGTCTTCCCGTTGATGTTGTAGCTGCTATAGCTGCAGAGGTAGATCTATTGTAGATCAGACCATCTACTTTTGAGAATCAATTATGTATAATTATAACTTGTGGCAGATAATGGCAATTAACTGTAAATTTATCAAGTAATCATTTTGGGTTGTAATAACTTTTAAATTGTGGATTCAAAGACTTGTACTTATTTAAATTTCATCTCTGAGACTATAACGGGTTGTGGTATGTGTTAGTGTGGGGTCACAACATAAGGTTATTTATTATTAATTAAGTGAAGTGATATTGTGAAGTGATCTGTTGGTTCACTAAGATAATAAGAACTCTTGCCAAGTTCATAGTCGGGCTACCTAACGTAGTACTAACAGTTAAAACCCTTATGGGAACCCTTATAAATATCATGATAGGAGCGTAGTTCGTTATCGTATATGGTAGCGGGACTCCGAACCCTGAGGTTGAGGAGCAACATCGCGATGATATTTTATTACTAATTGGAGATCAGATTGTGGATCTGATAGAGTGTCCTAATGCAGGACCGGATGATGTTGATATTGAGGATTTAGCGGTTGAGGATGTTGTCCTAGAAGGGATAGTTGTTGAGGAGGATCCCATGGAGGATCCTGACAGGATTGGATAAAGGACCACTGATGAATTGATGACCATGGTTTGGTCGACTACCAGAGGTAGGATTGGCCGGTCACTACCGGAGGTTCGTTCAAGTTGTAAAGATAGTAGCCCCTTTAACGCGGCTTACTCGTAAGACTGAGAAGTTCGAATGGACAGAGAAATGCGAGAACAGCTTTCAAGAACTGAAGCAGAGGTTGGTGATGGCCCTTATGCTGGCATTGCCGGATGGAAAAGGAGATTTTGTGAAGTGTAGTGATGCTTCGCACAAGGGCTTAGGGTGCGTGCTTATGCAGCATGGTAAGGTAATCGCGTACATGTCAAGACAATTAAGGTAATATGAAATTCGATATCCCCGCTCATGAGCTTAGGCTCGTGGCAATAGTTTTAACCTAAGGATTGGAGGCACTACTTGTATGGAGAGAAGTGCGAGAATTATCTAAGCCATAAGTGCTCTAGTACATTTTCACGTAGAAAGAGCTCAACGTATGCCAGAGGAGGCAGTTAGAGCTAATCAAGAATAATGATTGGGAGATTCTTTATCATTCGGGGAAAGCCAATATGGTGGCTGATGCCCTTAGTAAAAAGGAGAGACTCAAGATGATAATGTCTTTTGGAGAGTTTGTAAGAGATTTTGAGAAAATGGAAATAGAAGTGAAGGTAATCGGAGCCGGTACTGAAAAGCTGTTTGAGATTGCAATACAGCCCGAATTATTGGAAAAGATCATATTGTGCCAGAAAAAGTTATGAATGAAGGCAGAGAGCCAACAATTAGATAAAAGATTAATATCGAGAAAGATGATAAGGGAATAATGAGGTATTCCTATAGAATTTGGGTTCCGAAAGTTCAAGAGCGTAAGGATGAGAACTTAGATGAGAGCCATAGTTTGAGGAATAAGATTTAGAGCAAACCCTGAACGTGATAGTCAGGGAGGTCGCCATCAAGATAGAAGGAACCCATGACATAATGGAGTGGAAAATGAGGATTTTAAATTAAAAGATGACCCCAATTATGGGGAGTAGGATGAAACATTTCATACTAAGGAAACAGAAAGTCGAGTAAGGAAAGGAGACCCGGGACGGTACTCCTATACGGCAATTCATGGACCTGTCTAAAAAGAACTTAGACTATTATCCCCAACCACCACCCTGAGGAGACAGTGCGGTGAGAAATTCTTTCAGGACCTTTAAGTCGCTAAGCTCTCAGAGTTCCATGGAACAAGCTGACCCAGCCGAGGCAAGAGCCTGGCTAAAGGAAATATAGGAATCATTTGAGATTCTAAATGATTGACGAATCTCAAAAGGACTATTTTTGTCACTTACCCTCCCAAGAGAGAGACCACCCGCTGGTGAAAGGCCAAGGAAGGCACGGAGCAAGAGATTATAATAAACTGATTAAAGTTCAGCCAATTGTTTTCGGGAAAGTAATTCCCAAGGTTATGGAATAGTGTAAAAGCTTTAGAGCCAGAACAAAGGCAGACGAGAATGATGAATTATGAATCTAAGTTGTAAAAGTTATCAAGATTCGTTCTGAAGACACGAATCCAGAATGACGGGATGTTTGAAATCAATGCTTATGTTGTGTTGGTTCATGAAATAACGATAAGAGAAAGGAATATAAAGGCAAGAGAGTTTGAGGAATGATAAGGGAGTTGGGTATGAGGAAACCCTAAAGACTCGTAGAAATAGAAATAGAAGAGTATGTAATCGTCAGGATGAGGGTGATTCACCATGAGTTAAAATTGATGGTTGAAGGCATAAGAGTTATGTATATTTTATCCCCTTTAAGTTGGGAGGATTCGAGGAAACCTTGAGGTAATTCGAAGGATAAATAATGAGACGCGGATAGACTGAGGAGACAAGAAAGTAAGAAATTAAGAAAATTGGATGAAGGAAGTGACCTTCAAGAATGGGAAATGTAAGACCGGTGGCTTGATACCCAGAAAGGGAGACGCCAGGTATGAAAGATATCCCAACATTGAGGTGACTGTTGAGATAAACAACAAAAGTAAATAAGGAATTATTAAAAAGAAGTTCACGTTGAACACGACCAATATCTTCCAGAACATCCTTGTTATCGTTACCAAATTAGGCAAGACAAGCGGATAACCGTTGTTATCTTTTGGAGGCCATATGAATTGACCTCAATTTGAATAAGGATGCTATTATGAAGTTAGGTATAGACTATCGAGGTGGGAATGATGAATATGATAATCTATCAAGGAAATATGACTTGATTTATTCGTGGAAGGATGCAGGTACCTTTTAAAGGTGGAATTAAGGATAGAACATCGGTAACTTAAAATGAATCCTAGGGGAATGCATAAAGGTTGGCATTTCACCCTTAATAGGGACAGTATGAGTTTTGACAGGATGAATTGGAAAGGGTTAAGGTAACAACAGCCTTTAAGGATCAGTGGAGAAATTTTTCAGAAGTATATAGACAATGGTTCTAGTAATAGTGAATGGTATTTTGATATGCCCTGTATCTAGGGAATACAGGAGGAACGATTGAAGGATAACCTTAGAGGTTTTACAAGGAGAAAGGTAATATTCAAAATTCTCAAGAATAAAAATGTTGATAAAAGAAATATGACGTAATTATAATGGTGCCAAGTGGGGCACGTGTTAAACCACGAGAAAGTATGGATCGAACCAGTAAAGGTCGAAATTGTTCAGGGCAATTAGGACCTAAGACAAAAGATGTTCTAAGTACGATCGAGAGTCAGTCGCGACAGTGATTAACCTCTAAAGACTGAGGCAATAACTTATGGAAAAATGGTGATTTTTTTTCTCATCAGATTTTAATGAAAACATCTTCACATAAGCTGTGATGGAAATGAGATAGAAAATTTAGTTGAAGGTGGTTAAAAGACATTGATTATAAGGTGTTATAGAAATTGTATCAGGAAAGAGGTGGCCGACACTTTAAAGGTAAGTGGATAATTATAGGCGCGTGTGCCAAAAGAATACAGTGATGATGGTTAAAAATGTGAAGGTTGAATTATGGTTTGGAAGATTGACATTCCTTCTGATGACTGTGCAATACTCAACCGTAATAGTAGTTGGTAAAGGTTTAATTCGTGTAATCGCCATGAACGGGCTATCTATCTTAGAAGGTCCTATCTTGAGATAAGCCAGGACCATGTTTCAAAAAGGATTAGATGAACCCTTGAGTTAATTCTTCTATTTAGGGCGTATGATTAAGAATGGTATTAACCTGCTATCGTTGCTTTGATTGAAACTCTTCTGCACTTTTATCTGCTTCATGTCATGTATGTATGTCAGGATCAGGAGTGTTCTTCATGAATCAGGAATGGTGATTATGTTACCTCCTTAGAAGGATTTGATACGAGATGTATGGACTCTGTATGGTTAGCTATTAAGACTTCAGGGAAAATGAATGACTACAGTGGGTCAGTGGTGGACCATAGTAAGGCAGCAATGATTCTGCGAGTAGTGAGCTGATTACAACCATGAGAGTTGTATTGGAATGGGTGTTGAGATTGAGTACCACTAATCGGGTCGTGGTAGTGTATAAGTTATCATTGATAGACTAATTAAGTAGAGTATCTACCTGGTGAATAATTATTCTTTCTTATCAATAGAGAGTCGTATTATTATACGAGGAAGGTTGTGGTGCAAGCATAGAATTCTAGTAACGATGATGTATTGAATGAGATCCCAGATTCGATTTTCGATGACGAGGGAGTTTCAAAGGTGATTATGTATAAGCTCGAGGAAGAGTGTGGGTCCATAGAATGATGGACGGGATAGCGAAAATATTTAGGCATGGGAAATACGAGGCTATAATGCTTAATGTTGATTTATATACATATATGATTTGTTCTCCTATGACAAACCTCTATAGTTCAGAGGTAGGTTCCAAGCCAGATATTTTGTGGCAGTATATTTTTTTTTCATATATACAATTCTCTTCAATCCGTTCTTTTCTCTTCTTTTCATTTCATGTAAGCTGAGAAGAACAACCCTTCCAGAAAGGGGAGGTATTGCCGAATGACTATCTATCTGTGTGATAGAAGCCTAGTAGGATACCAGCTATTGTTTAATTGCTTGTCAAGTACTAAAGGCTGGCCACCTTCTGTACTAACTAAGCGATATAACAAGTGTTCATGATCATAGTGATCTCTCAACAAATTCCTTTACTTCTATTTGATTGATCAAATTTTGGAAAATAGAAACAACTGAAAAAGGAGTAATAAAGTGGTGGTAGTATGCGGAATGGGAACACATTCATGATACTAAGGTTGACGTGGTTATTAAAAGGTTATAGAACGCTAACGAGCAAAAGTATAACCAGTATAATATTATGTACGGAAGATAGCAACGACTACGAACTGGAAAAGGATGGGTAGTGAGAAGCAAAAGATATAATGCTAGAAGCTATGATGAGAGCCGGTGCAATAGACTTGAAAGAATTTGGAATGATCACTTAACGCAGATTAAGTTATCTCACGATAATCGATCGTATGTTAGTATCGAGGTATTGCCTTATGAGATCCTTGAGGGAAGACAACATCGATCTCCCTTATGTTAGGATGAAGTTGTAGAGCGCAAGATGCTCGGACCAGCAGTGGTCCAAAGGACCAAGGATATAATAGATCTAATCAGAGGACGGCAGGTAGTAGCCCGAGATGGACATGATAAATATGTTGATTTGACACGAAAGGACAAAGAATAGGAAGTAGGGGACCTAGTGTTGTTATAGGTATTCCCTTGGAAAGGAAGGATGAGGTTCAAAAAGAAATGAAAGCTAAGTCCACGAATTGTTGGACCCTTGGATATATTAAGACATATTGGGAAGTTATCATATGAGCTAGCCCTAACCCCGAACATGTAACAAGTTCGTAACGTGTTTCACGTATCAATGTTAAGGAAGTGTAATTCGGATGCCAGTCAAATAGGGGCATATGAGCGCATAGACATGCAACCGGACGTAACCTATATGGACCAACCAGGAAGGGTATAGATTAAGAAGGAACGAGTGCTTAGGAGAAGGGTTATCAAACTAGTAAGAGTTTGATGGTAGAACCACAATGTGGGAAAAATGACTTGAGAGTTAGAAAGTGCAATACTAAGAAAGTATCCCTATTCATTTCTATCTGATTCCGGGACGGAATCCTTTTAAGGAGGGGAGACTGTAATAACCCCAATTTTTGGGTAATTTTTGAAACCCTTATGAATAGTGTTTTTGCTGAATGAGAAAACTTTTCATGACACACTATGTAGGGGTTCTGATATGGATATTCTGAGATTTTATTAGTACTTTATATGGGATATAAGTGTATGTAAAGATCGTCAGAATCCAAATCCGAACACTTTGATTTTTCCCGGAAATCCACTAGATACGGAAAGAATTGAGAAAAAGGTAACAGGATAAAAAGGATTTAAATTAAAGGATTATAAGAGAGGATCATAAAAAGAAATATAATGTATTGAGAAAGGATAAGGGAACCTAAGTAATAAGATCCCGGGTATGATCCCTCAAACGATAAACGAAAACGAAAGTTAAGCGAACCGTATAACAGATCAGCGGTCATTAGGCAAACAATTAGGAAGTTAATCAAAGGGATTAGAGAGGATGATGTCACCCAACCAATGAGAAGAGGACAAGGAGGGGAGGATGACATCATGAGGATGACACAAGCATGACATAGAAGGGAAGGAAGTGTGGTTGAATTATAACCACACAAAATCAAGGTTAATTAAGTCATTAACCAAAAACAACACAAAAAATCAACCAACCAAGCAAATCATTTCATTTTCATCAAACAAAACACAAAAATCTCTTTCTTCCCAAGCTAACTCTCGGCTTCTTTCTTAAAATTTGAAGATCCAAGCTCCACCACTTACTATTTAGCAAGGTAATTATCTAAGCTTCCCCATGGATAGTTACATACTTCCTATAAGTTTAAGCTTCTAATTCCAAGCCAATCTTTTTCTATAAATCAAGGAAGAAGATGGTGAATAGTAACCTTCAAGAAATAACTTTAGTTTTCTTGAATTTTTATGAAAGATTAAGGTTATACAAGCAAGGATCAAGGTTCTTTAGGCATTCAAAGCTCTTGTGTTGTGTTAAAAAGCTTCAAGGAAGGTATAATCTCTTAACCAAGCTTTGTTATTGAATGTTAAGAGCATAATATGAGTATTTTAGTTCATGAGAGGCTTGATGGTTGTGTATGTAGAGATTAGTGAGTTTTGGGATGTTGTTGGATTGGTAAATGTTGTTGTTTTGATTAAAAGAACTTAAGTATGATTAAAGTTAAGCTTAGGCATAAGTATGAATGATTAAATTGAATTGGTTGGGGTTGTTATGATGTGATGAGGATGGATGTTGGTTGTATGTTGGATTTGAGGTTGATTTGGAATGGTTTTGAATGGTTTAAAATATTGGAAATCGCGTAAACATAGCCGTCGTAACGTCCGATTTTCTTTGGACTGTTTTTGTGCATAGCATTAGGACCCGAGAACCCCCTTCTAGATTATGACCACTGCCATGTTTAGATAGCTCATGTTACGAGCTTCGTTTTGATATGTAGTTCGTTCGATTCCGATGCACGGTTTAGGAGAAACGACCGTTTCAAGTAACGGCGTTTCGCGAACGAAACTTTTCCCCTCGCCTTACTTTGAAACATAGGTTAAAGACCAAAAAGGGTTAATTAATGTATGAAACATTTATGGTAAGTGTGTTAGGCAGTTGGTAAGACACTCGCGAAGGAATCGCTTTAAAACTCGTAAAGGTTAAATTATTAAAAATGGTGGAGCCGAGGGTACCCGAGTGACTTAAGCGAATCAGTGAGCGCAAAACAAGCGTTAGAGTCTAAGTTAGTTAAAGTATAGATTTACAAGTGATTTTGGTTTAATTCCAATTTACTTGTTGTTTATAGGTTACCAGACTCGTCCCGAGCCTTTTATCACCCCAAGTCTCTCAGGCAAGTTTTCTACCCGTTATACTATTGTTGTGATGAATATGTGTATATGCATGATCTTGCGATAAATGCATCTTGGTTATTAGCAAATTCTTGCGTTATATTGTAGCATGTGATATGGTATATATGCATGCCTGTTTCATATTCTTGATTTATATATCTGTTGGTTCAAATGCTTATAGTTGCATAATACCTATGCTAGAGGATAGCGGTAACTTGCATATACCCTTAGTATAGGGACCCAAAGGTGAAAATATTTTCTAAAACCGGGAGTCGAGGATCCCGAGTAGATTTTGTATATATGGATATGGATATATATATATATGGTTATAGTTTTCCAAACTATTAATCGAATAAGATTTATTCGATAACTTTAACTTTATTTTATTATTGAATATTATTTCGAATATTATTCGAAGGCGTATGACTCCTTTTATTTATGTATCTGAATATTATTTGAATATTCATTCGAAGGCTTATGACTCTTTTATATTATTTATTGAATATTATTTGAATATTCATTCGAAGGCTTATGACTCTTTTACATTATTTATTGAATATTATTTGAATATTCATTCGAAGGCTTATGACTCAGTTTATATTATTTAATGAATATTATTTGAATATTCATTTGAGGATCTATGACTCCGATTATTTGCTGAGGTATATTCTTTATTTTATTAAAGAATAAGGTGTCAATAATCAAACTTATTTTCGATTATTCAAATAAAGATAATACTTTCATATAAGTATATCTTTGGTTATTTAATACTCGTTTCAAGTATAAGTTTTAATACTTCTACTTCAATTATTTTTATAAAAATTATTCTTTATGGGAATATTATTTAAATAATAATATTCAGATATTTTCTAATATATGGGGACTGATTTACTTCATTAAATCAGCTTTACTCCAAACACTCTTTAAAGTGTTTTCGAGTCTTCAAAATGATTTTTAAAAGTTAGAGCGGATCCCAAAACTCATTTTTATATTTAAGATCTTCCTTTTAAGGGGATTTAAATACTCGCTCAAAACCTGAGGGATCCGGCTCTATGGTGTATTTTATATTCGCAGCCAGGTTGCTGTTTTGATAAATGAATTGATTACTTGCCCAATATTCGGGAAGTAAGCCCATCTAATTGAGTCGGCATAAGCGACAGGCCGGGGTATGGTCTATCAAAGTGTAAGTGGCTGGGTGGCAGTCCATCAACGCGTAAGAGGCCGGGTGGCGGTCCAGCACAAGGTCCTTATGTGGCCAGGGTGATGACCGGTGGGGGATTCATCCATCTACTAGTAGAAAAGGTTACTTATTGGTATCTTTGCCTGATCAGCAAGATATCTGGTTTATGCCAAAATTCTTTTCCTTTCCAAAATTCATTGGATGTTTCAAATTCTGTTCATACTTTACATGACAGAGGTTTTCAGGAACCGTATGTATATATATAGGTGTATATATATATATCGGGACTTAATGAAGTATATTATAACTTCATTTCCTTCAAAATATTTCAAAGATTGAATCTATTCAAATCTTGTCTTGTAGTCTCATCTATGTGATGAACTTTTGAAACTGATTATAACTTGAACGGTGGTAGTTCAAGTAGTATTGGGAAAGATATAAGTATATTGGGGTATTTGGTAACCTCATCTTTTAAACTTATATCTAATTAATAATTGTCTTATGAATGACAAAGATTTTCAGAAAAACGTTGAGACAAGGTTAGATATATGAGATCACCTTGCAACGATATTTTTTTTATACAGTTATACACCGGGACTTTGTGTATATTATGCATGGAAGAGGACTTCCAATATTTTGAAAAGTATATATGTATATATACTGAATATTTTGCGACTTCATCGCATTAAGATATCAAACTTGGTTCATTTCTTTTGACCAAGACTTTCATGAGTATTATGAGTAGGCTCATATATTGTAAATCATTATACATATTATTTTGGTGGGCTTGCTGCTCACCCTTGCTTTATTTCTTCATCACACAACAACAGTTAGGAAAGATGGCCAGACTCCAGCAGACCCAGCGCAAGCGCGTGGGAAGCGTCCCGCGTCTTCCCGTTGATGTTGTAGCTGCTATAGCTGCAGAGGTAGATCTATTGTAGATCAGACCATCTACTTTTGAGAATCAATTATGTATAATTATAACTTGTGGCAGATAATGGCAATTAACTGTAAATTTATCAAGTAATCATTTTGGGTTGTAATAACTTTTAAATTGTGGATTCAAAGACTTGTACTTATTTAAATTTCATCTCTGAGACTACAACGGGTTGTGGTGTGTTTTAGTGTGGGGTCACAACATAAGGTTATTTATTATTAATTAAGTGAAGTGATATTGTGGAAACAAAGACCGTGACGACCCGGATCCCCGACCCCGGATCTGGGGGTGTTACATTTTACCACCACTGGGTACCCTTTTATATGAGTCAATTATGGGCCATATTTTGGCTCTAATCAACCTTGTTAGTCACTTTACACCATATTAGAGTGATTTTGCACCCTATAAGAGTCACTTGCCGCCATATATTAGTACAATTAACATGTAGACATCATATATATCCAATTTGACATCCTTTTACCTCCTCTTGGTTCCACTTTTATACGAGTCAGTTTTGGGCCGCATTTGGCTCTAATCAACCTTGTAAGTAACTTTACACCATATTAGAGTAATCTTGCACCCTATAAGAGTCACTTGCCACCATATATTAGTACAATTAACATGTAAACATCATATATATCCAATTTAACATCCTCTTACCACCACTTGGTACCACTTTATACGAGTCAATTTTGGGCCACATTTTGGCTCTAATCAACCTTGTAAGTAACTTGACACCATAGTAGAGTGATTTTGCACCCTATAAGAGTCACTTGCCACCATATATTAGTACAATCAACATGTAAACATAATATATATCCAATTTGATTACATTTTACCACATCTTGGTACTACTTTATACGAGTCAATTTTGGGCCACATTTTGGCTATAATCAACCTTGTAAGTAACTTGACACCATAATAGAGTGATTTTGCACACTATAAGAGTCACTTGCCACCATATATTAGTACAATTAACATGTAAACATAATATATATCCAATTTGATTACCTTTTACCACCTCTTGGTACCATTTTATACGAGTCAATTTTGGGCTACATTTTGACTCTAATAACCTTGTAAGTAACTTTACACCATATTAGAGTAATTTTGCACCCTAAAAGAGTCACTTGCTGCCATATATTAGTACAATTAACATGCAGACATCATATACATCCAATTTGACATTCTTTTACCTCCTCTTGGTACCACTTTTATACGAGTCAATTTTGGACTGCATTTGGCTCTAATCAACCTTGTAAGAAAGTTTACCCCATATTAGAGTGATCTTGCACCCTATAATAGTCACTTGCCACCATATATTAGTACAATTAACTTGTAAACATCATATATATCCAATTTGACTTCCTTTTACCACCTCTTGGTACCACTTTATAAGAGTCAATTTTGGGCCACATTTTGGTTCTAATCAACCTTGTAAGTAACTTGACACTATAGTACAATGATTTTGCACCCTATAAGAGTCACTTGCGACCATATATTAGTACAATTAATATGTAAACATAATATATAGCCAATTTGATTACCTTTTACCACCTTTTGGTAGCACTTTATACAAGTCAATTTTGGGCCACATTTTGGCTCTAATCAACCTTGTTAGTCACTCTACACCATATTATAGTTATTTGCACCCTATAAGAGTCACTTGCCACCATATATTGGTACAATTAACATGTAAACATCATATACATCCAATTAGACATCCGTTTACCACCTCTCGGTACCACTTTTATACGAGTCAATTTTGGGCCACATTTTGTCTCTATTAAACTTTGTAAGTAACTTGACAACATATTAGAGTGATTTTGTACCCTATAAGAGTCACTTGCCACCATATATTAGTACAATTAACATGTAAACATAATATATATCTAATTTGATTACATTTTACCACCTCTTGGTACCCTTTTATATGAGTCAATTATGGGCCACATTTTGGCTCTAATCAACCTTGTTAGTCACTTTACACCATATTAGAGTGATTTTGCACCCTATAAGAGTCACTTGCCGCCATATATTAGTATAATTAAAATGTAGACATCATATACATCCAATTTGACAACCTTTTACCTCCTCTTGGTACCACTTTTATACGAGTCAATTTTGGGCTGCATTTCGCTCTAATCAACCTTGTAAGTAACTTTACACCATATTAGAGTAATCTTGCACCCTGTAAGAGTCACTTGCCACCATATATTAGTACAATTAACATGTAATCATCATATATATCCAATTTGACATCCTTTTACCACCACTTGGTACCACTTTATACGAGTCAATTTTGGGCAACATTTTGGCTCTAATCAACCTTGTAATTAACTTGACATCATAGTAGAGTGATTTTGCACCCTATAAGAGTCACTTGACACCATATATTAGTACAATTAACATGTAAGCATAATATATATCCAATTTGATTACCTTTTACCACCTCTTGGTACCGCTTTATACGAGTCAATTTTGGGCCACATTTTGGCTCTAATCAACCTTGTAAGTAACTTGACACCATAGTAGAGTGATTTTGCACCCTATAAGAGTCACGTGCCACCATATATTAGTACAATTAACATGTAAACATAATATATATCTAATTTGATTACCTTTTACCACTTTATACGAGTCAATTTTGGGCCACATTTTAGCTCTAATCAACCTTGTAAGTAACTTTACACCATATTGGAGAAATTTTGCACTCTAAAAGAGTAACTTGCTGCCATATATTAGTACAATTAACATGCAGACATCATATACATCCAATTTGATATCCTTTTACCTCCTCTTTGTACCACTTTTATATGAGTCAATTTTGGGCTGCATTTGGCTCTAATCAACCTTGTAAGAAAGTTTACCCCATATTAGAGTGATCTTGCACCCTATAATAGTCATTTGCCACCATATATTAGTACAATTAACATTTAAACATCATATATATCCAATTTGACTTCCTTTTACCACCTCTTGGTACAACTTTATACGAGTCAATTTTGGGCCACATTTTGGCTCTAATCAACCTTGTAAGTACTTGACACTATAGTACAGTGATTTTGCACCCTATAAGAGTCACTTTGCGACCATATATTAGTACAATAATATATAAACATATTATATATCCAATTTGATTACTTTTACCACCTCTTGGTACAACTTTATATGAGTCAATTTTGGGCCACATTTTGGCTCTAATCAACCTTGTTAGTCACTTTACACCATATTATAGTGATTTTGAACCCAATAAGAGTCACTTGCCACCATATATTTGTACAATTAACATGTAAACATCATATACATCCAATTAGACATCCGTTTACCACCTCTCGGTACCACTTTTATACGAGTCAATTTTGGGCCACATTTTGGCTCTAATTAACCTTGTAATTCACTTTACACCATATTAGAGTGATATCGCACCCTATAAGAGTCACTTGCCACCATATATTGGTACAACTAACATGTAAACATCATATACATGCAATTAGTCATCCGTTTACCACCTCTCCGTAGCACTTTATACGAGCCAATTTTGGGCCACATTTTGGCTGTAATCAACCTTGTAAGTAACCTGACACCATATTAGAGTGATTTTGCACCCTAAAGAGTCACTTGCCACCATATATTAGTAAAATTAGCATGTAAACATAATATATATCTAATTTGATTACCTTTTACCACCTCTTGCTACCTTTTTATATGAGTCAATTGTGGGCCACATTTTGGCTCTAATCAACCTTGTTAGTCACTTTACACCATATTAGAGTGATTTTGCACCCTATAAGAGTCACTTGTCGCCATATATTAGTACAATTAACATGTAGACATCATATACATCCAATTTGACATCCTTTTACCTCCTCTTGGTACCACTTTTATACGAGTCAATTTTGGGCCGCCTTTGTCTCTAATCAACCTTGTAAGTAACTTTACACCATATTAGAGTAATCTTGCACCCTATAAGAGTCACTTGCTACCATATATTAGTACAATTAACATGTAAACATCATATATATCCAATTTGACATCCTCTTACCACCACTTGGTACCACTCTATACGAGTCAATTTTGGGCCACATTTTGGCTCTGATCAACCTTGTAAGTAACTTGACACCATAGTAGAGTGATTTTGCACCCTATAAGAATCACTTGCCACCATATATTAGTACAATTAACATGTAAACATAATATATATCCAATTTGATTACCTTTTACCACCTCTTGGTACCACTTTATACGAGTCAATTCTGGGCCATATTTTGGCTCTAATCAACCTTGTAAGTAACTTGACACCATAGTAGAGTGATTTTGCACCCTATAAGAGTCACTTGCCACCATATATTAGTACAATTAACATGTAAACATAATATATACCCAATTTGACTTTCTTTTACCACCTCTTGGTACCACTTTATACGAGTCAATTTTGGGCCACATTTTGGCTCTAATCAACCTTGTAAATAACTTGACACTATAGTAGAGTGATTTTGCACCGTATAAAAGTCATTTGCCACCATATTTTAGTACAATTAACATGTAAACATAATATATATCCAATTTGATTACCTTTTACCACCTCTTGGTACCACTTTATACGAGTAAATTTTGGGCCACATTTTGGCTCTAATGAACATTGTTAGTCACTTTACACCATATTATAGTAATTTTGCACCCTATAAGAGTCACTTGCCACCATATATTGGTACAATTAACATGTAAACATCATATACATCCAATTAGACATCCGTTGACCACCTCTTGGTACCACTTTGTACGAGTCAATTTTGGGCAACAGTTTGGCTCTAATCATCTTGTAAGTAACTTGACACTATAGTAGAGTGATTTTGCACCCTATAAGAGTCAGTTGCCACCATATATTAGTACAATTTAACATGTAAACATAATATATATCCAATTTGATTACCTTTTACCACCTCTTGGTACCACTTTAGACGAGTCAATTTTGGGCCACATTTTGGCTCTAATCAACTTTGTTAGTCACTTTACACCATATTATAGTGATTTTGCACCCTATAAGAGTCACTTGCCACCATATATTGGTACAATTAACATGTAAACATCATATAAATCCAATTAGACATCTGTTTACCACCTCTCGGTATCACTTTTATACGAGTCAATTTTGGGCCACATTTTGGCTCTAATCAACCTTGTAATTCACTTTACACCATATTAGAGTGATATTGCACCCTATAAGAGTCACTTGCCACCATATATTGGTACAATTAACTTATAAACATCATATACATGCAATTAGTCATCCGTTTACCACCTCTCCGTACCACTTTTATACGAGTCAATTTTGGGCCACAATTGGGCTCTAATCAACCTTGTAAGTAAATTGACACCATATTAGAGTGATTTTGCACCCTATAAGAGTCACTTGCCACCATATATTAGTAAAATTAACATGTAAACATAATATAAATCCAATTTGATTAGCTTTTACCACCTCTTGGTACCCTTTTATACGAGTCAATTTTAGGTTACATTTTGGCTCTAATCAACCTTGTAAGTAACTTTACACCATATTAGAGTGAATTTGCACACTATAAGAGTCACTTGCCACTATATATTAGTGCAATTAACATATAAACATCATATACGTCCAATTTTACATCCTTTTACCACCTATTGGAATCACTTTACACGAGCCAATTCTTGGCCACATTATTTTGACTCTAATCAACCTTGTAAGTAACTTTACACCATATTAAAGTGATTTTGCACCCTATAGAGTCACTTGACACATATATTAGTACAATTAACATGTAAACATAATATATATCCAATTGGATTACCTTTAACCACCTCTTGGTACCACTTTATACGAGTCAATTTTGGGCCACATTTTGGCTCTAATCAACCTTGTAAGTAACTTGACACCATAGTAGAGTGATTTTGCACCCTATAAGAGTCACTTGCAACCATATATTAGTACAATTAACATGTAAATATAATATATATCCAATTTGATTACCTTTTACCACCTTTTGGTACCATTTTATACGAGTCAATTTTGGGCCACATTTTGACTCTAATAAACCTTGTTAGTCACTTTACACCATATTATAGTGATTTTGCACCCTATAAGAGTCACTTGCCACCATATATTGGTACAATTAACATGTAAACATCATATACATCCAATTAGACATCCGTTTACCACCTCTCGGTACTACTTTTTTACGAGTCAATATTGGGCCACATTTTTGCTCTATTCAACCTTATAAGTAACTTGACACCATATTAGAGTGATTTTGCACCCTATACGAGTCACTTGCCACCATATATTAGTACAATTAACATGTAAACATAATATCTATCTAATTTGATTACCTTTTACCACCTCTTGGTACCCTTTTATATGAGTCAATTATGGGCCACATTTTGGCTTTAATCAGCCTTGTCAGTCACTTTACACCATATTAGAGTGATTTTGCACCCTATAAGAGTCACTTACCACCATATATTAGTACAATTAACATGTAGACATCATATACATCCAATTTGACATCCTTTTACCTCCTCTTGGTACCACTATTATACGAGTCAATTTTGGGCGGCATTTGGCTCTAATCAACCTTGTAAGAAAGTTGACCTCATATTACAGCGATCTTGCACCCTATAATAGTCACTTGCCACCATATATTAGTACAATTAACATGTAAACATCATATATATCCAATTTGACTTCCTTTTACCACCTCTTGGTACCACTTTATACGAGTCAATTTTGGGCCACATTTTGGCTCTAATCAACCTTGTAAGTAACTTGACACTATAGTAGAGTGATTTTGCACCCTATAAAAGTCACTTGCCACCATATATTAGTACAATTAACATGTAAACATAATATATATCCAATTTGATTACCTTTTACCATCTCTTAGTACCACTTTATACGAGTAAATTTTGGGCCACATTTTGGCTCTAATCAACATTGTTAGTCACTTTACACCATATTATAGTAATTTTGCACCCTATAAGAGTCATTTGCCACCATATATTGGTACAATTAACATGTAAACATCATATACATCCAATTAGACATCCGTTTACCACCTCTCGGTACCATATTTATACGAGTCAATTTTGGGCCATATTTTGGCTCTAAAAAACCTTATAATTCACTTTACACCATATTAGAGTGATATTGCACACTATAAGAGTCACTTGCCACCATATATTGGTACAATTAACATGTAAACATCATATACATGCATGTAGTCATCCGTTTACCACCTCTCCGTACCACTTTTATACGAGTCAATTTTGGGCCACATTTGGGCTATAATCAACCTTGTAAGTAACTTGACACCATATTAGAGTGATTTTACACCCTATAAGAGTCACTTTCCACCATATATTAGTACAATTAACATGTAAACATAATATATATCCAATTTGATTACCTTTTACCACCTCTTGGTACCCTTTTATACGAGTCAATTTTAGGTTACATTTTGGCTCTAATCAACCTTGTAAGTAACTTTACACCATATTAGAGTGAATTTGCACCCTATAAGAGTCACTTGCCACTATATATTGGTACAATTAACATATAAACATCATATACATCCAATTTTACATCCTTTTACCACCTCTTGGAATCACTTTACACGAGCCAATTCTGGGCCACATTGTTTTGACTCTAATCAACCTTGTAAGTAACTTTACACCATATTAAAGTGATTTTGCACCCTATAGAGTCACTTTACACATATATTAGTACAATTAACATGTAAACATAATATATATCCAATTGTATTACCTTTAACCACCTCTTGGTACCACTTTATACGAGTCAATTTTGGGCCACATTTTGGCTCTAATCAACCTTGTAAGTAACTTGACACCATAGTAGAGTGATTTTGCACCCTATAAGAGTCACTTGCAACCATATATTAGTACAATTAACATGTATATATAATATATATCCAATTTGATTACCTTTTACCACCTTTTGGTACCATTTTATACGAGTCAATTTTGGGCCACATTTTCACTCTAATCAACCTTGTTAGTCACTTTACACCATATTATAGTGATTTTGCACCCTATAAGAGTCACTTGCCACCCCATATTGGTACAATTAACATGTAAACATCATATACATCCAATTAGACATCTGTTTACCACCTCTCGATACTACTTTTTTACGAGTCAATTTTGGGCCACATTTTGGCTCTATTCAACCTTATAAGTAATTTGACACCATATTAGAGTGATTTTGCACCCTATACGAGTCACTTGCCACCATATATTAGTACAATTAACATGTAAACATAATATATATCTAATTTGATTACCTTTTACCACCTCTTGGTACCCTTTTGTATGAGTCAATTATGGGCCACATTTTGGCTCTAATCAGTTTACACCATATTAGAGTGATTTTGCACCCTATAAGAGTCACTTACCACCATATATTAGTACAATTAACATGTAGACATCATATACATCCAATTTGACATCCTTTTACCTCCTCTTGGTACCACTATTATACGAGTCAATTTTGGGCGGCATTTGGCTCTAATCAACCTTGTAAGAAAGTTGACCTCATATTACAGCGATCTTGCACCCTATAATAGTCACTTGCCACCATATATTAGTACAATTAACATGTAAACATCATATATATCCAATTTGACTTCCTTTTACCACCTCTTGGTACCACTTTATACGAGTCAATTTTGGGCCACATTTTGGCTCTAATCAACCTTGTAAGTAACTTGACACTATAGTAGAGTGATTTTGCACCCTATAAAAGTCACTTGCCACCATATATTAGTACAATTAACATGTAAACATAATATATATCCAATTTGATTACCTTTTACCATCTCTTAGTACCACTTTATACGAGTAAATTTTGGGCCACATTTTGGCTCTAATCAACATTGTTAGTCACTTTACACCATATTATAGTAATTTTGCACCCTATAAGAGTCATTTGCCACCATATATTGGTACAATTAACATGTAAACATCATATACATCCAATTAGACATCCGTTTACCTACTCTTGGAATCACTTTACACGAGCCAATTCTGGGCCACATTGTTTTGACTCTAATCAACCTTATAAGTAACTTTACACCATATTAGAGTAATCTTGCACCCTGTAAGAGTCACTTGCCACCATATATTAGTACAATTAACATGTAATCATCATATATATCCAATTTGACATCCTTTTACCACCACTTGGTACCACTTTATACGAGTCAATTTTGGGCAACATTTTGGCTCTAATCAACCTTGTAAGTAACTTGACATCATAGTAGAGTGATTTTGCACCCTATAAGAGTCACTTGCCACCATATATTAGTACAATTAACATGTAAGCATAATATATATCCAATTTGATTACCTTTTACCACCTCTTGGTACCACTTTATACGAGTCAATTTTGGGCCACATTTTGGCTCTAATCAACCTTGTAAGTAACTTGACACCATAGTAGAGTGATTTTGCACCCTATAAGAGTCACGTGCCACCATATATTAGTACAATTAACATGTAAACATAATATATATCTAATTTGATTACCTTTTACCTCTATTTTGGGCCACATTTTGGCTCTAATCAACCTTGTAAGTAACTTGACACCATAGTAGAGTGATTTTGCACCCTATAAGAGTCACGTGCCACCATATATTAGTACAATTAACATGTAAACATAATATATATCTAATTTGATTACCTTTTACAACCTCTTGCTACCTTTTTATATGAGTCAATTGTGGGCCACATTTTGGCTCTAATCAACCTTGTTAGTCACTTTACACTATATTAGAGTGATTTTGCACCCTATAAGAGTCACTTGTCGCCATATATTAGTACAATTAACATGTAGACATCATATACATCCAATTTGACATCCTTTTACCTCCTCTTGGTACCACTTTTATACGAGTCAATTTTGGGCCGCATTTGTCTCTAATCAACCTTGTAAGTAACTTTACACCATATTAGAGTAATCTTGCACCCTATAAGAGTCACTTGCCACCATATATTAGTACAATTAACATGTAAACATCATATATATCCAATTTGACATCCTCTTACCACCACTTGGTACCACTCTATACGAGTCAATTTTGGGCCACATTTTGGCTCTGATCAACCTTGTAAGTAACTTGACACCATAGTAGAGTGATTTTGCACCCTATAAGAGTCACTTGCCACCATATATTAGTACAATTAACATGTAAACATAATATATATCCAATTTGATTACCTTTTACCACGTCTTGGTACCACTTTATACGAGTCAATTCTGGGCCACATTTTGGCTCTAATCAACATTGTAAGTAACTTGACACCATAGTAGAGTGATTTTGCACCCTATAAGAGTCACTTGCCACCATATATTAGTACCATTAACATGTAAACAAAATATATATCCAATTTAAATACCTTTTACCACCTCTTGGTATGACTTTATACGAGTCAATTTTGGGCCACGTTTTGGCTCTAATCAACCTTGTAAGTAACTTTACACCATATTAGAGTAATTTTGCACCCTAAAAGAGTCACTTGCTACCTTATATTAGTACTATTAACATGCAGACATCATATACATCCAATTTGACATCCGTTTACCACCTCTCGGTACCACTTTTATACGAGTCAATTTTGGGCTGCATTTGGCTCTAATAAACCTTGTAAGAAAGTTTACCCCATATTAGAGTGATCTTGCACCCTATAATAGTCACTTGCCACCATATATTAGTACAATTAACATGTAAACATCATATATTTCCAATTTGACTTCCTTTTACCACCTCTTGCTACCACTTTATACGAGTCAATTTTGGGCCACATTTTGTCTCTAATCAACCTTGTAAGTAACTTGACACTATAATACAGTGATTTTGCACCCTATAAGAGTCACTTGCGACCATATATTAGTACAATTAACATGTAAACATAATATATATCCAATTTGATTCCCTTTTACCACCTCTTGGAACCACTTTATACGAGTCAATTTTGGGCCACATTTTGGCTCTAATCAACCTTGTTAGTCACTTTACACCATATTATAGTGATTTTGCACCCTATAAGAGTCACTTGCCACCATATATTGGTACAATTAACATGTAAACATCATATACATCCAATTAAACATTCGTTTACCACCTCTCGGTACCACTTTTATACGAGTCAATTTTGGGCCACATTTTGGCTCTAATTAACCTTGTAATTCACTTTACACCATATTAGAGTGATATCGCACCCTATTAGAGTCACTTGCCACCATATATTGGTATAATTAACATGTAAACATCATATACATGCAATTAATCATCCGTTTACTACCTCTCCGTACCACTTTTATACGAGTCAATTTTGGGCCACATTTTGGCTCTATTCAACCCTGTAAGTAACTTGACACCATATTAGAGTGATTTTGCACCCTATAAGAGTCACTTGCCACCATATATTAGTACAATTAACATGTAAACATAATATATATCTAATTTGATTACCTTTTACCACCTCTTCGTACCACTTTATACGAGTCAATTTTGGGCCACATTTTGGCTCTAATCAACCTTGTTAGTCACTTTACACCATATTATAGTGATTTTACACCCTATAAGAGTCACTTGCCACCATATACTGGTACAATCAACATGTAAACATCATAAACATCCAATTAGACACCACTTTTATACGAGTCAATTTTGGGCCACATTTTGGCTTTAATCAACCTTGTATTTCACTTTACAAAATATTAGAGTGATATCGCACCCTATAAGAGCCACTTACCACCATATATTGGTACAATTAACATGTAAAGATCATATACATGCAATTAATCATCCGTTTACTACCTCTCCGTACCACTTTTATACGAGTCAATTTTGGGCCACATTTTGGCTCTATTCAACCTTGTAAGTAACTTGACACCATATTAGAGTGATTTTGCACCCTATAAGAGTCACTTGCCACCATATATTAGTACAATTAACATGTAAACATAATATATATCTAATTTGATTACCTTTTACCACCTCTTGGTACCCTTTTATATTAGTTAATTATGGGCCACATTTTGGCTCTAATCAACCCTGTTAGTCACTTTACACCATATTAGAGTGATTTTGCACTCTATAAGAGTCACTTGCCGCCATATTTTAGTACAATTAACATGTAGACATCATATACATCCAATTTGACATCCTTTACCACCTCTTGGTACCACTTTTATACGAGTCAATTTTGGGCCGCATTTGGCTCTAATCAACCTTGTAAGTAACTTTACCCCATATTAGAGTAATCTTGCACCCTATAAGAGTCACTTGCCACCATATATTAGTACAATTAACATGTAAACATCATATATATCAAATTTGACATCCTTTTACCACCACTTGGTACCACTTTATACGAGTCAATTTTGGGAAACATTTTGGCTCTAATCAACCTTATAAGTAACTTGACACCATAGTAGAGTGATTTTGCACCCTATAAGAGTCACTTGCCACCATATATTATTACAATTAAAATGTAAACATAATATACATCCAATTTGATTACCTTTTACCACCTTTTGGTACCAGTTTATACAAGTCAATTTTGGGCCACATTGTTTGGGCTCTAATCAACCTTGTAAGTAACTTGACACCATAACAGAGTGATTTTGCACTTTATAAGAGTCACTTGCCACCATATATTAGTACAATTAACATGTAAACATAATATATATCCAATTTGATTACCTTTTACCACCTCTTGGTACCACTTTATACGAGTTAATTTTGGGCCACATTTTGGCTCTAATCAACCTTGTAAGTAACTTTACACCATATTAGAGTAATTTTGCACCCTAAAAGAGTCACGTGCTGCCATATATTAGTACAATTAACATGCAGACATCATATACATCCAATTTGACATCCTTTTACCTCCTCTTGGTACCACTTTTGTACGAGTCAATTTTGGGCTGCATTTGGCTCTAATCAACCTTATAAGAAAGTTAACCCCATATTAGAGTGATCTTGCACCCTATAAGAGTCACTTGCCGCCATATATTAGTACAATTAACATGTAGACATCATATACATCCAATTTGACATCCTTTTACCTCCGCTTGGTACCACTTTTATACGAGTCAATTTTGGGCCGCATTTGGCTCTAATCAACCTTGTAAGTAACTTTACACCATATTAGAGTAATCTTGCACCCTATAAGAGTCACTTGCCACCATATATTAGTACAATTAACATGTAATCATCATATATATCCAATTTGACATCCTTGAAAGTGTTTGTCCTAAATCCAATCATGTATGATGAGGTAGGAAGAACTTTCTTGTATTCCTATTTGATTTCATTTTGAATTAATAAAAGACTTGTTATATTTATATGGGCTTTATCTATTTAAAGTGTATTAAATAATATGTTCCATAGTTTAGAATAAAGCTTCTAGAATTATAATGAGATTATAATAGTGAGATCTAGAAGATGACAACTCTGGACTTAAACAGTTCCTGATTATAGGATAACTAATCGGATGTTAGTGGATCCGCAAAGATTGGTACATACTATGCTTGCTCTCTTCAGGAGGATGTCTGTTCTCATAGGCATTTGTGTGGTGACACTATAGCTAGTATGTAGGTGCTTATTAGGGAATAAGTTCACTGAACATGACTCGATAAGTTGAACAACTAATGGAGATTACTCACGTGTCAATAGTTATTCACTAAGTGATAGTTGTACAAGTGTCCTTAGACTTGAGATCGTTAAAGGTATCTTATATATAATGAACTGTGCTTTGGTTTAGTCCTTAGTCTCAAAGACATCCATTAGGTCTATTCTGGGCATAGGGATTTGTGTATAGAGATAGTTAACGTCAATAGAGGATCTACCCCTTCCAGTATAGGAAGAGAATATCCTATGTTATTCTTAATATGCGAGTTCTGGAATCTCTGGCCAGAGTGTATGAAATTAGAAAGGAGTTTCTAATTTGCATTAATATGAACTTTGTATTATGAATAAGAAATCATATGATTAAATTTGATAGGCCTGACAGAAGATCCATGCCTTGTATTTATTTGGGATATTATAAGGGTAGAAGGAATTCATTGTACGGTAACTAGTCACTGACAGGTTCTTGATATTCTAAGCAGTGAATTCATATTATCCGGATAGTCGCGATATGTTGAAAAGCATCACTCACGATGTAGAATAAATATAATTAATCAGTTAATTATATTTAGGGAATTTTAGTATTCATGTAAATAATTAATAAAAGTTTATTATTATTTATTTCTACTACCGGCATAATATTGAACCTACAGGATCACACCAAAAAAGAATATTTTCTTTGATGAAATAATGAGAGAGAGAATTATTTTCTAAATAGTTAAGAAAAAGAAATAATGATTAAAATAGTTTTAATTATTAATAAAGCATTTTATGAAGATAAAATGTGGGGGTTAATATATATAAAGATATATTATAAAACCATAGGAGAGCCCTATAAATAGAATGAGATGGCTCATTCTATTCACACAATTTTGGTTTTGTGAAAACCCTAGCCTCCATCTTCTTCTTCTCTCTCTCTCTCCCAAAAACTCCATTTTTATAAAAGCTCAGTTTTATAAAAAGGTTCATCGAAGAGGATCGTTCTTGGTGGATACCGGTAGAGTGCTTCACACACTGAGGAGCAACTGCTAGCACTCCAATTTTATAAAGCTTCGATTCACGAGGTATGGTTTCAATTCCTCAGTTTTTCCCTTTTATACGTTTTTTTATATGTGCGGTATATGGTTTTTACGGAATAAATTGTTATTTTACGCTTCCGCTCATCCATAAATTCCTTCATTGGCATCAGAGCTAGGTTCTGCATATAGAGATTCATATAAAAAATTTCAGATTTTTTATGCATGTATGGATTTATTATGATTTTTGCAAGTTTATTTAGATTTAATTATGAATTAATTCGAAGTAATTTTTGCATGAGATTTTGACTACTGATATGGGTTCTACAAGTGTTGTATATTGTCTAGGTATTTTTTTCATAATTTTGTGATGTGTAGATTATTTGTTATGATTTTTTTTTTAAAATTGTTTTAATTAAAAATTCATGAAATAATTTTGCATGTGAATAATTATGATTAAAATTTGCACAAGGACCCATGGCTGATTTGGTATTTTTCTGCTACTCCCTGATTTAAGAAATCATATTATTTTGATTTTTATTAATTTATTAATTAACTGTTAATTAATTTATTAATAATAAAATTAAAATAATAATAATATTAATAAAGAGTTATTAATAAGGGAGTAAAGGGAAAGGGGGTTACATCTCCTAATTGTAGCAGCAGCAAAAGGAAACGGCAGGAGAAGAAGAAACAAAAAAAAGAAGAAAAAACCTGCTGCTGCTGCAGCGGTCAGGTGCGGGCGCGTGAGACGCACGCGCGGGGGGTGTTGCCCATTCCCAGAATGCGTTACACCCTGTTACGCATTTCCGGGATGCGTTACACCCTTTAATGGCTTAAAAGGGCTGTAACGCATTACCAGAATGCGTTACAGGGATTGTAACGCAATCCTGTAATACGTTACAGCCCATCTATCCTTTTAAAATTTGATTTTTGGGAGTTTCGTAACACTGTTTTGGGCGTGCAATATATCGTTGGATTCGTTTTTCCGAGACGGATCTAATGGAGTGGTCAAAAATTTTTTTATACAAATTTTTTTGAATTGTTTATATTCCCGAAAGTGTTTTAAAGCATGTTTTAATTGCTTTTAAATGCTATAATAAATCCATACATCATTATATCAATGTGTGACATGATATTACTTGCATGCTTACTTGTTTATTTATTTTTATATATGAGATATATACCTGTGTTTACCATGCGATGATAGATTTAGGTGAACTTAAATCAATATAAGGCGTGCTCTAGAAAATCTAGAATAGGAATCGTTTCTTGCCTTGACAATAATATTATGAATACAATCATGAGATTCTTGTGTTTATGAAATACGTAATTAAATATGAATTTTCAATTTTGAGAGAAAGGATGATTCTGTCAACAACCGATTTCTATCTGTAAGAAAGGGTTATTGAGTGACGCCTCTTGACAATGTTCCACCCGATCTGGGAATCATCTGATTGTCGATTATTGATTTGAAATATTTAATTTAAAAGGAAAAATCTCTTTATAATATGATTATGATTGTAACGTAATATAATCCCTCTAAAATTAAATAATATCAAGTAGTAATTGGCCAATGACACAACGGGCTTGTGTCGGTCATAGCCTTCCAACATGATAGAAAGTGGTTCTTATTTTTAAGTCATTGTCATTTCGTGCTACAGCCGAGGGTTTTGATTTCGAAATAAGAAATACCTGTCTATTACATAGAGATGTGTACATTGAGTTAGAATCTAAAGGTCGTTACGTACTACAGCCGTGGGCCGTTGGAGACTGATTCAATTGTACGAAATGTTGGGTTAGACTTGACTTAGAATATTGAGTTTGTCGTGCTACAGCCGTGACTCAATTATTCAAGAGGCTAAAATTATATTAGGGAATAACATAAGATGTAATTGACAAGAGTTGTCTGCCTATTGAACATCACATGACGTTTCGTGCTACAGCCGAGGTTGTGTAATGGAATGTAGGATCCCTATTCCCACTAGCATTAAGAATGCCTAATTTTCACTTAGGGGGTGTATAAATTAGATAAACTAGTGGGAGCCACTTATGAATAAAGACCCGATTCATATAGTGTTTAGAAATAAAATTGAATATTTGCTAAGTGTTGTTATGTGTTTATCATTTACAGATTTACTATATTTATTATGTCTTCTGCACTATCACTCCGGAGTATACTAGATGCTCACAAGTTGACTGGTCCTAATTTTGCTGACTGGCTTCGAAACTTGAGAATTGTTCTCAGGGTGGAGAAGCTAGAATATGTGCTTGACTCACCTAAGCCTACTGAACCTGCTAACGATGCACATAATGATGAACATGTTGTGTATCGTAAGTGGATAGATGATGCAAATGTTACTCAATGCATCATGCTGGCTTCCATGAACATTGAGCTACAGAAGCAGCATGAGCATATGGATGCTCACACTATCCTTATGCATCTACAAGAGTTGCATGATATGGCAGGGAGGACAGCTCGATATGAGATATCGAAGGAGCTGTTCGGTTGTAGGATGTCTGAGGGACCATCCGTGAATGACCATGTACTTAAGATGATCAATTTGATTGAACGTCTTGGACAACTTGGTTTTGCCATGGATGGGGAGCTGAACCAAGACTTGGTCTTGCAATCACTTCCGGGTTCGTTTTCGCAGTTTGTTGTGAACTTTCACATGAATAAGCTGGATGTCAGCCTGGCTGAGCTCCACAACATGTTGAAGACTGCGGAATCAAATTTCCCCCTAAGAAGAGCTCTGTTCTTCTAATTAGTGAAGGTTCCAATCCTAAGAAAAGGAAGAAGAACCCTTCCAAGAAGAAGAAACTAGGTGAGAAAAAGCCTGTTCCACCAAAGCTGAAGACCCCAAGAGCAAAGCTGTTTGCTTTCACTGTAACAAGGTGGGGCACTGGAAGAGGAACTGCAAGGTTTACCTTGCAGAATTGAAGAAGAAGAAGGGTAGTGAGACTACCACTTCTGCTTCAGGTATGTTCATGATTGAAGTGAATATGTCATTAAATCAAATTTCTACTTGGGTATTAGATACCGCCTGTGGTTCTCATATTTGCAATTCGTTGCAGGGACTAAGGAGAAGTAGGACTCTTGAGGAAGAGGAGGTGATTCTACGGATGGGAAATGGAGCAAGAGTTGCTGCTGAAGCTGTAGGATCATTTCATTTACATATGCCTACGGGCAAGACCATTGTTTTAAATAATTATTATTTTGTTCCTTCGATTGTGAGGAATATTATTTCTATTCCCATGTTAGACTTGGATGGATTTTCGTTTGTTATTCAGAATAATAAATGTTCAATTCTTAGAGATAACGTTCTTTATGGAAGTGGTATTTTAAATAATGGTTTGTATGTGGCGCCCTCCAAACCCGGGTCAGAAGTTTGGGGTGCACACACACACCTTAATTATAACCTTCTTATAACAATAATAAAGATAATAATAATATATGCAATGACCCTACTTACCAACCACCACGGACCGCAACAGGTTAAAGTATGCACACAAGCCAAACACACTAATATATTACAAACCGTTCAAATCTCAACTATTTCAAATTCAAACTGAGTATTAAACATTATTACAAACTTTTACAAACTTAAATTATTCCAAAAGAAGCCTACTAGCTCAGCTTTCTCAACCTGAACCCCTAGCTCTCGCGCTGGACTGAGGATCCTCTTTACCAACTGGTTCCTTTTTAACTGGAAAGAATATAAACAACATCGCACGAATGAGATAACTAGCTCAGCAAGTCACAATGACAAAACTGAGAAGAATGATCATCAGGTGAATATGGTTATGATATCAAGTGAACAATGGATTATGATTTAGAATTGGATATTATACTTTTAATTTAAAACCAAGGTTAGGCTGCTGATCAGTCACGCACTAACCCCGAGCAAGGCACACAGCATTGCTCTAACTACTGGATCCAAGGCACACATTGGCCTAACTTGACCATTATATGGTCTGACCACGAATCTGGTGCACAATTTTATAAAAAAACAATCCAATTCTAACATAATAACAGAGTATGCAATAATAAACAATAACCGAAATCATTAACAACAATAAATGTTTAACAATGAAAGGGTTTCAATCCTTGTAAGGATCAATAAGGCAATTTAAAAGCTTGGATGCTGGGTAATGAAAGAATTGGATAACAAAGGAATCAACGTTTCAAGGTTTCAAGGATTTGGTCTTTCAAAGTATAAGATACCATGGGTTGAGTATATAATAGTTCATTTCAGTGTTTGGTATTTAGTTTGTATGTATTTGTAGAGTAGTATCGTAGATTTGTGGTTCTTGTTTGGGTATACAATAATCAATGGATTAGAAAGAATATGATTCATGGCTCAAGGACAATAACTGAAATCAGGATTTAGGTTTCTGTGCTTCAAAGCACTTGCAATATCACAGGATTATCAAGTACTACAGTATCTCGAGAAAGTTCAGAACACTTGTCTGATATTAGCTTACTACACTGCACTCGTTTCCAATCACAACTGTTTTACTCCTCAACTACCTGTTTCCCTTTCCTACGTCTTGCCTCTTCTGCTCACATATCATAAGCATCTATCAATAATTTACTCATGGAATTCTATTCAACACGTACTTCTATCTACCCTTCGTTTTACCCAAAGCCGATTAACGGATTGAAAGTTATGCAATAATCAAGTAAACACCGAATATATACACCGATAGTCAATTAACAAGTCACATATAACACATAATACATCACGTAATCAATGATATATTATTTATAAAGAAATTTAGGGTCATAAATAGGCTTTCTGGTATTTAAAATGATTTTTAAAACATTTTTCGGAATTAAAACGGGTCGTTGGATCAATTTCGGGTTAATAAACAGGGTTCGGTTGGCCCATTCTGGTTCCGAAATAATTTTAGAATAATTATCGAGCCTTGGAAATAATTTAGAATAATATTTTAAAGCTCGAAACTATTTTTCAGAATTTTTAAATCATTTTTAAATAATTAAATCTAATTAAATAACTAATTAAAATCAATTAATAATTAATTAAATCAATTAATCAATTAATTTTCGAATTAATTGACCAATTAATCAATTATAAATTTACTGAAATTAATTAACTAATTAATTTAGATTTATTTGTGAATTATAAATAATTTTCAGAAGTAAAATAATAATTTTTAGAATTTTCAGAATTTAAAAATGAATTTTTATAATAAAAATAAACAGGAAATATGATTTTTAAACATTTTATAAACAGGAATCCTAAATTTGCAAAGTCTGGAAACTTCAGGGACCGAACTGTATCGTCCCCAAAAGTTCAGGGACCAAACTGCAATTTTACACCCCGTCGCCGGAAAGCAGCCGGGTTCGCCGGAGAACACGTTCCCGGCGTCCTCACCCCACTAACACCTCCAGATCACATCTACACCACATCAGGAACACAACCATGCAATCAATTCATCCTAACAATCCCTGAGTTGGCCGGAATTTGGCCGTGAAGTTTTCCAGTTTCCGGCGAACATCGGAAAACTTCAAAACACAACTCCCTTCTGTACAGACCTCGTTGGTTCATAAAACTTATACGACTAGATTACAAATTTCACAGAGAACACAACCCACTATAACACAACTTCAATCTATCACAGAATAAGAAACCCCCAAATTTCAATTAAGAACATTCATATGGGTTATAAAACCTAATTTTGAAATTCGAAAATTAAACCGACTTTTGAGCATGTTATTGAACTCCAAATCAGACGTATGACATATGAAAATCATCAGGAAAAGAAGCTCTACAACATGCAATCATCAAATCATACAAACAATCATCCGAACAAAAATTCATATTTTTAATAAAATAAATTCAAAAATAAATAAATTTTTAGAAAAATAACCTTGATTTCTGCAGTGAAACAAAGCTCAGAATCTGATAGAACACTTCAAATCCTTCATTTTGGTTACTCAAGCTTTGAAAACAGAGATCGGTAACGCCTTCGTTTTGCTGTTTGATTCTTAGAACAGTTTTAGGAAATTAGGGCTTTTCTCTGAAAATTATATAATTAACTATCTGCAAATGATTTTGATACAAAATAAAATACGGTAAAAGACTATTTATAATTACGGAAAATTTGTATCCCGTTGGATCATTCCGGATATAAAACGGTACGTTTATTTGTAAAAACTGATCCAAACAGTATCGGTTTTCGGGATAATTATCCAAATCAATACAATTTGTACTGCGGTCTTGGTCTCAGCGCCTGGTTACAGGTATTACGAAGTGATAATTGTGATAGTTTAATAAAAAGCTCCCGTTTATCAAAAATACGGGTTTTATTGATTTACCGAAATGAATATTGTATCGAAAATGTTACGCCGGGACCCGCGCAGGACAAACCGTAAGCCGGATCGAAAAAGTCGAAACATGGAATATGATCGGAATATTACAATTAGGTTAGGAAGGAGTTCTCGAAATAGTTTCGGGTTTCCAAAAATGTAACAACGGGTGACGTCGGTTGGTTCCCGTTTTTATAAAATAGACTTTAGTTACCCGAAAAAAGATTTTAGAAATTTCATATGATTCTTATAAATCCATAAACCAACATAAAAATAATTAGGAAGATATGAAAATTATTTATATTTTATTTTGGACATATAAAAATTAAAATACTCAATTAATATTATTTTTGAATATTCAAGTACAGATAACACTTAACAATTAGCTCACAGAATAGATACTGAACACACATAATAATTATATAATAGCAAAAATAATTACACGATATATCCCGGATATTACATCCTTCCCCCTTAAAAGGATTCTGTCCTCAGAATCTCTAAGAAAACAAATAAGGGTACTTTTCTCTCATATCACTTTCTAACTCCCAGGTTGACTCTTCAACCTTTGGGTTTCTCCACAATACTCTTACTAACTTTACTACTTTATTTCTCAATACTTTCTCTCTTTCCTCTAGAATCTCTATCGGACTCTCTACATATGATAAATCTGCTTGAAGTTCTATTGGCTCATATTCTATTATATGCCTGGAGTCTGGATTATATTTCTTAAGCATTGATATGTGAAAAATATTGTGAATGTGCTCCATGTGCGGAGGTAACGCCAACTCGTAAGCTACTTTGCCAATACGCTTTAGGATTTCAAAAGGTCCGACATATCTTGGGTTTAGCTTCCCTTTCTTCCCAAACCTCGTTAGTCCTTTCCACGGTGATACTTTCAATAATACTAAGCTTCCTTCTTCAAATTACATGTCTTTTCTTGACTGGTCTACATATTTCCTTTGACGATCTTGTGCGGCTATTAATCTTTTCTGGATAATTTCAACAACTTCCTTTGTCTGTTGCACCAATTCAGGTCCGAGTATTTTGCGTTCTCCTACTTCATCCCAATATACTGGAGATCTACATTTGCGTCCATAAAGGGCTTCATAAGGTGGCATCCCAATACTGGCGTGATAACTGTTGTTATAAGCAAACTCTACTAGGGGTAAATGCTCGTCCCAACTTCCTTTGAAATCAATAGCATAAACACGTAGCATGTCTTCGATTGTCTGGATCATTCTTTCACTTTGGCCATCCGTTTGGGGGTGATAAGCTGTACTCATATTCAATCTTGTTCCCAAACATTCTTGAAAACTCTTCCAAAATCTTGAATTAAATCTTGGATCTCGATCAGATACAATAGACACTGGAACTCCATGACGAACTACGATCTCTTTCAAGTACATATGAACTAACTTGTCGAGCGAAAACCTTTCATTTATAGGAAGAAAATGAGCTGACTTGGTAAGTCTATCTACTATAACCCAAATGGCATCATGATTAGCCCTCGAACTTGGTAATCCAACTATGAAATCCATGGTAATATGTTCCCACTTCCATTCTGGAATCTCCAATGGTTGTAGCAATCTGCTTGGTCTCTGATGCTCTGCTTTAACTCTCTGATAGGTATAGCATTTGTTAATCCAGTCCACAATTTCCCTCTTCATATTTGGCCACCAATAATTCTTCTTTAAATCTCTGTACATTTTGGTACTCCCTGGATGGATGGAATATCTTGAACTATGTGCCTCTTGTAAAATTTCATTTTTCAGCTCCATTACTGGTGGAATCCAAATTCTTGAAGAAAACCTAAGAATACCTTGATCATCTTGTTGCGTGCATAATTCCTCACATACCAAACTATTTATATCTTGATCCATTACCTCTTTCTGGCATTTCTTTATTTTCTCCAATAACTCCGGTTGGAAAATCATATCGTACACTTTTGCTTCCTCAGGCTTGCAAATTCTAATCTCCAATTCCAATTTTTGAAATTCTTTATATATCTCTTCAGGTACGGATAACACATTTAACTTTTCCTTCCGACTTAACGCATCTGCTACAACATTCGCCTTACCGGGATGATAATTAATCGAGCAATCATAATCTTTGATCAATTCTAACCATCTCCTTTGTCTCATATTAAGTTCCTTCTGGGAAAATATATATTTCAAACTTTTGTGATCCGTGAAAATCTCACACTTTTCTCCATACAAATAATGTCTCCAAATCTTCAAAGCGAAAACTATAGCTGCTAACTCCAAATCATGAGTAGGGTACTTCTGTTTGTGTGGTTTCAATTGCCTTGATGCATACGCAATCACCTTATCGTGCTGCATAAGAACACATCCTAATCCTTTGTAGGAAGCATCGCTATAAATTACGAAATTCCCTTGATCGTCTGGAAGTGACAAAACAGGTGTTGTGATTAATCTCCGCTTCAATTCCTGAAAACTTTCTTTGCACTTGTCATTCCATATAAACTTTTCATTCTTTCGTGTAAGCTTTGTCAATGGTGTTGCAATTCTTGAGAAATTCTGAACGAATCGTCGATAATATCCTGCCAATCCCAAGAAACTTCTTACCTCAGTGGGTGTTCTCGGTCTTTCCCAATTCGTAATTGCCTCGATCTTTGCCGGGTCCACTTTGATCCCTTCGTTACTGACTATGTGTCCTAAGAACTGAACTTCCTGTAGCCAAAACTCACACTTCGACAATTTAGCATATAACTTCTTTTTCCTTAAAATCTCCAAAGCTGTCCTTAAATGTTCCGCATGATCCTTCTCCATCTTTGAATAGATCAAAATATCGTCTATAAATACTATAACGAACTTGTCCAAATATTCCTTGAAAATTCTGTTCATCAGGTCCATAAACGCTGCTGGGGCGTTGGTCAATCCAAAAGACATCACTAAAAACTCGTAATGCCCATACCTTGTTCTGAAAGCTGTCTTTGGTATATCTTCTGGTTTGATCTTCAGTTGATGATATCCCGATCTTAAATCGATTTTGGAGAAATACTTGGCTCCCTTCAATTGGTCAAACAAATCATCAATTCTGGGTAACGAATACTTATTCTTGATCGTCAACTTATTGAGCTCCCTATAGTCGATGCACAGTCTCATGCTTCCATCCTTCTTCTTGACAAATAATACCGGTGCACCCCACGGGGATACGCTGGGTCTAATTACTCCTTTCTCTAACAGCTCTTGCAATTGCTTTGCTAATTCTTTCATCTCAACGGGCGCCATTCTATATGGGGCCTTGGATACTGGTTCGGTTCCAGGTGCTAAATCGATTGCAAATTAAATTTCTCTATCTGGAGGAAGTCCTGGTAACTCGTCAGGAAATACGTCTGGAAATTCATTTACAACTGGAATATCTTCAAGTTTTGCTGGCTCCTGACTTCTGTCGATCACATATACTACGAAATGCTCACATCCTTGTCATAGTAACTTCTTGGCTTGAATCATCGTTAAGAACTTCTTTACCTGCTTCTGTCCCTTGAACGTTACTATTCTTTCGTCTGGCGTTTTCACCATTACTTTCTTATTTCGACAATCTATCTGAGCATCATGCTTAGATAACCAATCCATTCCTAATATAACATCAAATTCTCCTAACTTAAACGGTATTAAATCTACACAAAACTTACTACCAGAAATCTCAATCTCACAATTCCCACAAACTTGGTTAAGAGTTACACGTTCTTGATTTGCTAATTCCACAGTCATTATTTCATTTAAATACCCAACTGGACAATTTAACTTACTAACAAAATCTTGCGAAACAAACGATCGAGTTGCTCCCGAATCTATTAACACCTTGGCACATAAAGAATTCACATTAAGCGTACCTGCCACGACATCCGTATCCTGGATCGCATCCTTCACCGATATGTCAAAAACTCTAGCCCTCGGAGTCTCATTCACTGTTGGGGTAGATTCCATAATCCTTAATGCATTACTGAGTGGGGCTGGTGTCTTGCAATCCCTGGCCATATGTCCTGGCTTCCCACATTTAAAGCATGTAAATCCAATGACTGGAACTTTCACTGCTAGATTCTGGATAGGTTGATCCTTATTTGCTGGCTCTCTTGCTGGCTGATTTTGGCACTCCCTCGAGTAGTGCCCTTTCTGGTTGCATTTAAAACATACCACATTCAACTTGTTACAAACTCCTCCATGCTTCTTTCCACATACTTGACAATCTGGAAAAGTTAATCTCAACTGATTCGGCTGATTCACATTAGCTGAACGATTGCCCTGGCCTCCGTCTCCTGCATTTTGTCTCCTGAAATTAAAATTTCTCCCTGGCTGAAACTTGCCCTTCTTAAAATTTGGAAACTTCCCTGTTTGTGACTGACCCTCACTTCCCTCAACTTTCCTTTTCTTGCTTTCCTTTTCTTTCTGGAACATCTCACTCTCTGTCTCTGCGATGATAGCTTTCTGTACAACCCCGACATAGGTATCCAATTCAAAAATAGCTACCTTCCCTCTGATCCATGGCTTCAAGCCTTGCTGGAATCTCTTAGCTTTCTTTCTATCAGTATCAACATACGACGACACATACCTTGACAATTCCTCAAACTTCCCCTCATAATCTGTTACCGACATGTTTCCTTGCTTTAATTCTAAAAACTTCAGCTCCATTTGATCCTGAACAAACTGAGGAAAATACTTTTCTAAAAACAATTCCTTAAACCTTTCCCAAGTAATAACATCTGTGCTTTCCAATGTTTTCACCATTTCCCACCAATAGGAGGCCTCATTCTTCAGATAGTAACTTGCAAATTCAACCTTCTGCTCCTCTTTCACTTTTACCAAGGCAAAAGCCTTCTCTATTTCCTTTAACCATACATTTGCTTCAATTGGCTCTAAGGAACCCTTGAATTCTGGTGGGTTTACTGCCTGAAAAGTTTTGAAAGTTACCTGGGGATTGGTCTGTCTCTGCTGTTGTTGTGCTAGGTGAACTATTTGTTGGGCCAAGATTTGAAGAATCTGGGCTATTGCTGGGTCCATGGGTCCTGGGTTCACATTCTAGTTTATATCATTTTGGTTGTTATTGTTGTTGTTGTTGGTTTCTTCATTCTGGGTGTTGGTGCGGGTATTTCTTCTGGGAGGCATTTTCTGTAAAGAATCAATCAATTTATTTAGCTTTTGAATCAAATCTTTGTATAAAAGAAAAGTTTTATGAAATAGAAATATCTCTTTTTGAAAATAGTTGCAACTAAGTAAATTGCATGCTTCTTTACAGAATATAAACAGTTATGGAAAACAGGGTACATGGTATCACAGGATATACTGGTGCAATAAATAAGGTAAAGTAAAACAGGTGCAATAAAATAAATGATAGTGTTGGAAAGGAAAAGGTACTGATATATAGATTAAAAGTTTTAGGTAGTACAAGCGTAAAGACGCTTCGAAAGTAAAAGCAAAAAGGGTACAATAACCTACTCACTAATCAGCATTGCTAGTCTATAAATACAACTCAAAAGTCTTCTGATACACACTACACACTATTGTCCATACTACATAACCATAACAACACTGCTCAGCATCTCCATCTCAAAATCTCTAACTCAGCTCCAAGGAACTCTGGTCCTGCCAGCCTCTCAAAGTCCTCCATCACCTCAGTAGCCCATTCTAGCAGTGCATCAGGGCGTCTGCCAGGTAGTGTAGCTCCATGTAGCCTAGCCTCAAGAACCCTCCGTGTCACATGAATCTCCTCTCGAAGCTCCCTCACACCATGATCAACATCTGTAGTCCTAATGATATGCTGTAACTCTCTAATCTGAGCCAACAAGGAATCATGCTCCAATAGAAGAGCCTCATACCGGTAATAAGGAACTGGGGCAATATAGACTGGAATGGGGCACTCGCTACTGAATGCCCAGTGGAATCTGAATCAGCTGGTGGGGGTCTTTTGACAGGTGGCCTCATGCCTGGAGGTGGAATAGCCTGCAATGGTACGGGCTGCTACACCGGTGGAGGTAGAATAGCCAATGCTGGTGGAATAACAGGACGTGGATCCGATGCTGGTGCTCCAACTGAAGGCTCTGAGTGATCAGCTGATACGGGAATAAAAGAGTCGACCATTTCTGCTATCTGAAATCATATCGTAATATAAGAATCTCGTACTATGATGCAAACTATACTAATACCGGTTATACCATAACACTCAATCTCTTGACGTTCTATCATCCTATACCTTACTTCTAATCTTATCCCTCTACCCATTCCCGTCAACCTAGGCTTGTGTCAGTGACTTATAACCTGTGGCTCTGATACCAAACCTGTGGCGCCCTCCAAACCCGGGTCAGAAGTTTGGGGTCCACACACACACCTTAATTATAACCTGCTTATAACAATAATAAAGATAATAATAATATATGCAATGACCCTACTTACCAACCACCACGGACCGTAACAGGTTAAAGTATGCACACAAGCCAAACACACTAATATATTACAAACCGTTCAAATCCCAACTATTTCAAATTCAAACTGAGTATTAAACAATATTACAAACTTTTACAAACTTAAATTATTCCAAAAGAAGCCTACTAGCTCAGCTTTCTCAACCTGAACCCCTAGCTCTCGCGCTGGACTGGGGATCCTCTTTACCAACTGGTTCCTTTTTAACTGGAAAGAATATAAACAACATCGCACGAATGAGCTAACTAGCTCAGCAAGTCACAATGACAAAACTGAGAATAATGATCATCAGGTGAATATGGTTATGATATCAAGTGAACAATGGATTATGATTTAGAATTGGATATTATACTTTTAATTTAAAACCAAGGTTAGGTTGCTGATCAGTCACGCACTAACCCCGAGCAAGGCACACAGCATTGCTCTAACTACTGGATCCAAGGCACACATTGGCCTAACTTGACCATTATATGGTCTGACCACGAATCTGGTGCACAATTTTATAAAAAAACAATCCAATTCTAACATAATAACAGAGTATGCAATAATAAACAATAACCGAAATCATTAACAACAATAAATGTTTAACAATGAAAGGGTTTCAATCCTTGTAAGGATCAATAAGGCAATTTAAAAGCTTGGATGCTGGGTAATGAAAGAATTGGATAACAAAGGAATCAACGTTTCAAGGTTTCAAGGATTTGGTCTTTCAAAGTATAAGATACCATGGGTTGAGTATATAATAATTCATTTCAGTGTTTGGTATTTAGTTTGTATGTATTTGTAGAGTAGTATCGTAGATTTGTGGTTCTTGTTTAGGTATACAATAATCAATGGATTAGAAAGAATATGATTCATGGCTCAAGGACAATAACTGAAATCAGGATTTAGGTTTCTGTGCTTCAAAGCACTTGCAATATCACAGGATTATCAAGTACTACAATATCTCGAGAAAGTTCAGAACACTTGCCTGATATTAGCTTACTACACTGCACTCGTTTCCAATCACAACCGTTTTACTCCTCAACTACCTGTTTCCCTTTCCTACGTCTTGCCTCTTCTACTCACATATCATAAGCATCTATCAATAATTTACTCATTGAATTCTATTCAACACATACTTCTATCTACCCTTCGTTTTACCCAAAGCCGATTAACGGATTGAAAGTTATGCAATAATCAAGTAAAAACCGAATATATACACCGATAGTCAATTAACAAGTCACATATAGCACATAATACATCACGTAATCAATGATATATTATTTATAAAGAAGTCTAGGGTCATAAATAGGCTTTCTGGTATTTAAAATGATTTTTAAAATATTTTTCGGAATTAAAACGGGTCATTGGATCAATTTCGGGTTAATAAACAGGGTTCGATTGGCCCATTCTGGTTCCGAAATAATTTTAGAATAATTATCGAGCCTTGGAAATAATTTAGAATAATATTTTAAAGCTCGAAACTATTTTTCAGAATTTTTAAATCATTTTTAAATAATTAAATCTAATTAAATAACTAATTAAAATCAATTAATAATTAATTAAATCAATTAATCAATTAATTTTCGAATTAATTGACCAATTAATCAATTATAAATTTACTGAAATTAATTAACTAATTAATTTAGATTTATTTGTGAATTAAAAATAATTTTCAGAATTAAAATAATAATTTTTAGAATTTTCAGAATTTAAAAATGAATTTTTATAATAAAAATAAATAGGAAATATGATTTTTAAACATTTTATAAACAGGAATCCTAAATTTGCAAAGTCTGGAAACTTCAGGGACCTAACTGTATCGTCCCCAAAAGTCCAGGGACCAAACTGCAATTTTACACCCCGTCGCCGGAAAACAGTCGGGTTCGCCGGAGAACACGTTCTCGGCGTCCTCACCCCACCAACACCTCCAGATCACATCTACACCACATCAAGAACACAACCATGCAATCAATTCATCCTAACAATCCCTGAGTTGGCCGGAATTTGGCCGTGAAGTTTTCCAGTTTCCGGCGAACATCGGAAAACTTCAAAACACAACTCCCTTCTCTACAGACCTCGTTGGTTCATGAAACTTATACGACTAGATTGCAAATTTCACAGAGAACACAACCCACTATAACACAACTTCAATCTATCACAGAATAAGAAACCCCCAAATTTCAATTAAGAACATTCATACGGGTTATAAACCCTAATTTTGAAATTCGAAAATTAAACCCACTTTTGAGCATGTTATTGAACTCCAAATCAGGCGTATGACATATGAAAATCATCAGGAAAACAAGCTCTACAATATGCAATCATCAAATCATACAAACAATCATCCGAACAAAAATTCATATTTTTAATAAAATAAATTCGAAAATAAATAAATTTTTAGAAAAATAACCTTGATTTCTGCAGTGAAACAAAGCTCAGAATCTAATAGAACACTTCAAATCTTCATTTTGGTTACTCAAGCTTTGAAAACAGAGATCGGTAACGCCTTCGTTTTGCTGTTTGATTCTTAGAACAGTTTTAGGAAATTAGGGCTTTTCTCTGAAAATTATATAATTAACTATCTGCAAATGATTTTGATACAAAATAAAATACGGTAAAAGGCTATTTATAATTACGGAAAATTTGTATCCCGTTGGATCATTCCGGATATAAAACGGTACGTTTATTTGTAAAAACTGATCCAAACGGTATCGATTTTCGGGATAATTATCCAAATCAGTACAATTTGTACTGCGGTCTTGGTCTCAGCGCCTGGTTACACGTATTACGAAGTGATAATTGTGATAGTTTAATAAAAAGCTCATGTTTATCGAAAATACGGGTTTTATTGATTTACCGAAACGAATATTGTATCGAAAATGTTGCGCCGGGGCCCGTGCAGGACAAACCGTAAGCCGGATCGAAAAAGTCGTGGAATATGCTCGGAATATTACAATTGGGTTAGGAAGGAGTTCTCGAAAGAGTTTCGGGTTCCAAAAACGTAACAACGGGTGACGTCGGTTGGTTCCCGTTTTTATAAAATAGACTTTAATTACCCGGAAAAAGATTTTAGAAATTTCATATGATTCTTATAAATCCATAAACCAACATAAAAATAATTAAGAAGATATGACAATTATTTATATTTTATTTTGGACATATAAAAATTAAAATACTCAATTAATATTATATTTGAATATTCAAGTACAGATAACACTTAACAATTAGCTCACAGAATAGATACTGAACACACATAATAATTATATAATAGCAAAAATAATTACACGATATATCCCGGATATTACATTGTATGTATGTGATGTAGAGCATGATTTACTACAAATTGAACATACTAATAAAAGAAAAAGGGATGATGAAAATATCACTTTTTTGTGGCACTGCAGACTTGGTCATATTAGTGAAAATAGACTGCGGACATTGCATAAGGAAGGGTTACTTGACCCCTTTGATTTTCAATCATATCCTACATGCGAGTCTTGTCTATTGGGTAAAATGACCAAATCTCCATTTAGTGGACATGGAGAGAGGGCTGCAGATTTGCTAGGATTGGTACACACAGATGTATGTGGACCAATGTCTACGCAAGCCATGGGTGGATTTTCATACTTCATTACTTTCATAGATGATCGATCTAGATTCGGATATGTGTATTTGATGAAACACAAGTCTGAAGCCTTTGAAAAGTTCAAAGAATATAAGCATGAAGTGGAGAAATAAACCAAACATAGTATTATAACTCTTCGATCAGATCGAGGTGGTGAATACTTGAATGGAGAGTTTCTAGATTATCTCAAAGAAAATGGTATAGTCTCCCAGTGGACTCCTCCATATACTCCACAGTTGAATGGGGTATCTGAAAGGAGAAATCGAACTTTGTTAGACAAGGTTCGGTCCATGATGAGCTATGCGAATCTTCCAGTATTCCTGTGGGGTTATGCATTGGAAACCTCAGCATATTTACTGAATAAGGTGCCTTCCAAATCTGTCCCTAAAACTCCATATGAGATATGGAAAGAAAGGAAACCGAGTCTTAAACATGTTAAGATTTGGGGATGTCCAGCTTATGTCAAGAAAGTTGACCCAGATAAGCTGGAATCTCGATCCGTAAAATGTAGTTTTGTGGGATATGCTAAAGAGAATTTAGGGTATTACTTTTACACCGATCATAGGGTGTTTATCTCCAGACATGCTACCTTCTTGGAAAAGCAGTTTATCCTTGAAGGAAACAGTGGGAGCAAAATTGAACTTGATGAAGTTCAAGAAGCACAAACTACTACGAATCAAGTGGAAACACCTGTTCAGACCGAACAACCTTCTGTGGAACAGCCCATTCGTAGGTCAGTGAGAGTGTCTCGCCAACCTGAGAGGTATTATGGCCTTGTCATTAAGAATGACAATGAGTTGTCAATCATTGATGATGACGACCCTATGACCTATAATGAGGCTATGAGTAGTGTTGACTCAGAGAAATGGCAAAGTGCCATGAAATCCGAAATGGAATCTATGTATACCAACCAAGTATGGACTTTGGTTGAAGCACCTGAGGGTGTGAAGCCTATTGAGTGCAAATGGGTATACAAAAGAAAGATTGGAGCAGATGGCCAGGTGGAGACCTATAAGGCCAGGCTCGTGGCAAAAGGATTCAGACAAAGACATGGGATCGACTTTGATGAAACTTTTTCGCCCATAACCCTGTTAAAATCAATTCGGATTTTGCTTGCGATTGCTGCTTACTACGACTAAGAGATCTGGAAAATGGACGTGAAAACGGTCTTCCTCAATGGGAAACTTGAAGAGGAAGTGTATATGACACAACCAGAGGGTTTTCTTTTTAAGGGAAATGAACACCTAGTGTGTAAGCTGCTGCGAACCATATATGGTTTAAAGCAAGCTTCTCGTAGATGGAACATCTGTTTTGATGAGACAATCAAAGAGTTTGGTTTTATCAAAAACATAGATGAACCATGTATCTACAAGAAGGTTAGTGGGAGCACGGTAATATTTCTTGTATTGTATGTGGATGACATACTTCTTATAGGAAATGATATACCGATGCTGCAATCAGTCAAAGTGTGGCTATCGAAGAACTTCACTATGAAGGACTTGGGAGAAACATCCTACATTCTCGGTATGAAGATCTATAGAGATAGATCTAGAAGAATGATAGGTCTTACCCAGGGTACATACATCCAGAAAGTGCTTAAAAGGTTTAGCATGGAAAACTCCAAAAGAGGTCTCATACCGATGAGCCATGGAGTGTCCCTTTCCGAAAAGATGTCTCCTAAGACACCTGAGGAAAGAGAGCGTATGAGTAAGATTCCTTATGCTTCAGCAATAGGATCTATCATGTACGCGATGTTATGTACTAGGCCTGATGTTGCTTATTCAATCAGTGTGACGAGCAGATATCAGTCCAATCCAGGTGAAGACCACTGGAAAGCAGTGAAGAACATTCTTAAGTACTTGCGAAGGACTAAGGATATTTTTCTTGTTTTTGGTGGTGGATCTGAGTTGAAAATAGAGGGTTATACTAACTCTATTTTTCAATCAGAAAGTGATGATAGCAAATCCATGTCAGGGTACGTGTTTACTCTGAACGGTGGTGCGATTAGTTGGAAGAGTTCCAAACAGTCTACAACGGCTGACTCCACAGCGGAAGCAGAATATATAGCTGCAAGTGAGGCTGCAAAAGAAGCCGTTTGGATGAGGAAATTTGTTTCTGAGTTGGGAGTTGTTCCTAGCATTGAGGAGCCTATTCTGTTGTATTGTGATAACAACGCAGCAATAGCACAAGCCAAGGAACCTAGGTCTCATAAAAATTCCAAACATGTTTTGCGACGCTTTCATTTGATTAGGGAAATCATTGAAAGAGGAGATGTCAAGATTGAGAGAGTTGACACACATAACAACGTAGCAGACCCACTCACAAAGTCATTGTCTCAGATTCACTTTGATCGTCATAAAAAGAAGATGGGTATTAGATATCAGGGTGATTGGCTTTAGTTCAAGTGGGAGATTGAAAGTGTTTGTCCTAAATCCAATCATGTATGATGAGTTAGGAAGAACTTTCTTGTATTCCTATTTGATTTCATTTTGAATTAATAAAAGACTTGTTATATTTATATGGGCTTTATCTATTTAAAATGTATTAAATAAGATGTTCCATAGTTTAGAGTAAAGCTTCTAGAATTATAATGAGATTATAATAGTGAGATCTAGAAGATGACAACTCTGGACTTAAACAGTTCCTGATCATAGGATAACTAATCGGATGTTAGTGGATCCGCAAAGATTGGTACATACTATGCTCGCTCCCTTCAGGAGGATGTCTGTTCTCATAGGCATTTGTGTGGTGACACTATAGCTAGTATGTAGGTGCTTATTAGGGAATAAATTCACTGAACATGACTCGATAAGTTGAACAACTAATAGAGATTACTCACGTGTCAATAGTTATTCACTAAGTGGTAGTTGTACAAGTGTCCTTAGACTTGAGATCATTAAAGGTATCTTATATATAATGAACTGTGCTTTGGTTTAGTCCTTAGTCTCAAGGACATCCATTAGGTCTATTCTGGGCATAGGGATTTGTGTATAGAGATAGTTAACGTCAATAGAGGATCTACCCCTTCCAGTATAGGAAGAGAATATCCTATGTTATTCTTAATATGCGAGTTCTGGAATCTCTGGCCAGAGTGTATGAAATTAGAAAGGAGTTTCTAATTTGCATTAATATGAACTTTGTATTATGAATAAGAAATCATATGATTAAATTTGATAGGCCTGACAGAAGATCCATGCGTTGTATTTATTTGGGATATTATAAGGGTAGAAGGAATTCATTGTACGGTAACTAGTCACTGACAGGTTCTTGATATTCTAAGCAGTGAATTCATATTATCCGGATAGTCGCGATATGTTGAAAAGCATCACTCACGATGTAGAATAAATATAATTAATTAGTTAATTATATTTAGGGAATTTTAGTATTCATGTAAATAATTAATAAAAGTTTATTATTATTTATTTCTACTACCGACATAATATTGAACCTACAGGGTCACACCATAAAAGAATATTTTCTTTGATGAAATAATGAGAGAGAGAATTATTTTCTAAATAGTTAAGAAAAAGAAATAATGATTAAAATAGTTTTAATTATTATTAAAGCATTTTATGAAGATAAAATGTGGGGGTTAATATATATAAAGATATATTATAAAACCCTAGGAGAGCCCTATAAATAGAATGAGATCGCTCATTCTATTCACACAATTTTGGTTTTGTGAAAACCCTAGCCTCCATCTTCTTCTTCTTCTCTCTCTCTCCCAAAATCTCCATTTTTATAAAAGCTCAGTTTTATAAAACGGTTCATCGAAGAGGATCGTTCTTGGTGGATACCGGTAGAGTGCTTCACACACTGAGGAGCAACTGCTAGCACTCCAATTTTATAAAGCTTCGATTCACGAGGTATGGTTTCGATTCCTCAGTTTTCCCTTTTATACGTTTTTCTATATGTGCAGTATATGGTTTTTACGGAATAAATTGTTATTTCACGCTTCCGCTCATCCGTAAATTCCTTCAATCCTTTTACCACCACTTGGTACCACTTTGTACGAGTCAATTTTGGGCAACATTTTGGCTCTAATCAACCTTGTAAGTAACTTGACACCATAGTAGAGTGATTTTGCACCCTATAAGAGTCACTTGCCACCATATATTAGTACAATTAACATGTAAACATAATATATATATCCAATTTGATTACCTTTTACAACCTCTTGGTACCACTTTATACGAGTCAATTTTGGGCCACATTTTGGCTCTAATCAAGCTTGTAAGTAACTTTACACCATATTAGAGTAATCTTGCACCCTAAAAGAGTCACGTGCTGCCATATATTAGTACAATTAACATGCAGACATCATATACATCCAATTTGACATCCTTTTACCTCCTCTTGGTACCACTTTTATACGAGTCAATTTTGGGCTGCATTTGGCTCTAATCAACCTTGTAAGAAAGTTTACCCCATATTAGAGTGATCGTGCACCCTATAAGAGTCACTTGCCGCCATATATTAGTACAATTAATATAACAACTCGTGTACTTTTGAATTATTTAATTATATAATTATGGAAAATTATTAAATAAATAAAATATGTGTGTTGATGTTGACCGCTATGTGTTGTTTGATTATTACCCATATGTGATTAATTATGGGATCATATTGAATTGTTTTCACTTTCAAAAGTGGATTTAGTGCAAATTTATTTGTATAAATAATTGAAATGTCTTTAAAATTGTTTTTATAATTTTATAATTACAATAATTATTTTTAGGATTTTATAAAATTGAGAAATCAATATTTTATTAATTATTTATCTTTAAATGATTTTCTGAATGCTTCTATCGGTAAAATCCATATTTAATTCTAAAATTCTTCAAAAATTATGAAACTCATATTTATTTAAGTTTGGAATATTTTAAGAATTTTAAAATTATTTTGGAAATTTTCGGGATTAATTTCAACTGCACGTTGTTTTGGTTATTCATTAAAAGCGGTTATAAGGTGCGTTTTAGAAATTATTTTAAAATTTCAAAAATTTCATTTTCATTTACTTCGGGATATTTCTAATATTTTAAGACTATTTTCGCGAATTTTAGAATTTGTTTTAAGAGAAGCTCGGGTCGTTATTCATTAAATGCGGGTTCGAGTTGCGTTTCAAAAATATTTTACAAATTATGAGAAAAATTTATTTTATTAACTTTGAATTATTTGTGATAATTTGAAATTAATTTGGTAATTTTCAGAATTATTTTTATCCGTACCTTATATCGTTAAACCAATTAAAGCGATACAAATAAGGCCATTCAGAGAGGTAGTACACGTGTTTGAACCTAGAAAATCAGACAAAAACGTGGCAGTTGCTCACGTTTGTGTTGCTGCGTGTTATTATCTGAAAAAAAAATACAAAACAAAAACAAAATAAAACCACAGCATCCTTCTCTTATTCCTCTTGTCTCTCCCCTGTTCTCGAAGCTTCGCCGCAGCTCTGATTTCCGGTGAGCAAGTTACGCCGTGATTTGCTTCCGGACTGATTGTTAAGTATATACATATATATGTATACGCGTGTGTATGTATTGTGCTTGATTTCTGTGCTGTTGTTATTTTTATTGTTTCCCCATCGCCACCCCTCTCCGTTTCCGGTAAGGGCGGTGGCGCTTGGGTGTCCATATAAAAGGGGGGCTTTTATTTATGCAGTTGGTTATTGGTTCAGTTCTTGGTACTATGGTTCTGTTCTGTTCTGTACTGATTCATGTGTGTAGGGATTGTGTTCTGTGTTCTCATTTTCCGGCTTGTTGCCGGCTGTCTCTGCATTACCCGGTTACTCTGTGTGTTGTGCGTGTAACACACGCGCCTGTGTTGGGAATCTATTAATTATTGAAATTGTTGGTTTCTGCAAGAATTATTGATGGATTTAGTGAAATAAAATAATTATTTTGTTTGAAAAATTACTGAATAATCGGTGGAATCGGTATGGACACCTGAATTACTCGGGCACCGACTGATTCCGCCGCCGTCAGCGATGAACATCGGTGAGCTGATGGTGGACTGTGATGTTTATTCTGAGTCCTAATATTTTAAAAGAAATAAATGTTAAAAACGCGAATAATAATAATTAGTTGGTTTAAATCAGTGATTGGGATTTGTGGAATTGGAATGTGATTGGATAATTGTTGAGATTGTTGTGTTTGGGATTTGACGTTGATTGATGTTTCGACGGGTAGTCCAATAAACAAAGGGAACCCTGTTCGATTTCCGGGAAATCGAACTACGGAAATACGGGAGCGTATCCGAGGATTATTGGGACGTCGAGCAAGTATAAGTACCTACATATATGTATGTTTTATACAGAAACCTGATTGTATGTTGTGTTATATATTTTGTCCAAAACACAGTAACCCTAATTTTGAAAAAGGACGAGTATACGTATGTTCTAAAAACGAACACTGGATCGATTTCGAGAATGTGAACCCTAATTGTTGACTGTGTTATTCTAATATGAATAATTATGAGTCGGGTTTGAATATCGTTGGGTAAGAATTAATATCGAGGATATGTCAAGCATACCTAAACGTCTAACGTAGGGTATTTCGACCCTGTAGGTTATAGTCGGGAACCTGAAATTGGACGATGGACTAAAGATAACTTAGTGGTCAGTCGACAAGCTCAGTAGAGTTTCAACAGGAAGACCTGAGTGTCGAAGTCGAATCCAATGGGATCTAGTGGTTGGACGTTAGAGCCTGAGCAGCAGAATCGGCTCATAGATGATCAGTAATAGTTGTAAAGCCTTATAAGGCAAGTATTTCTGAACTTTTCTTCAAGATATATATTACCAATGTTTTTGAACTGTTTTATAACATGTCGCTATTATTCAAAATAACTCATGTTTTGTATTGCAAGAGCTTTAAAGCATTTAACCTTGAACCCTGATTTTCTTGATCTTAAGCCATAAGCTTTATTCTTTATAATCCGTCATTTGTTGATCCTCAAACACCAAACCATACAAATATAATACTACTCTTCAAAGGTATAACTACCAAACACCAAACACTGGAAGAGAATGGTTTGAAAACACAGAAACTTTTATACTCCAATCATTCTTTATAACCTCAAAGAACCATATCTGGAAAAATCATTACTGGTCTAATACCTGACCCTTGTACAAACTGAAAACCGTTTCTTATACATATCCTGATATACCCTTGAGATATCCATGAGTTTCCTTACGTTTTTATTCAAGTGTTTAACCATCATTGATTATGATCTGGTTTTATTGAATTATATTGTTTATCATATTGAATTGCTTTAGGATTGGATAGTTTTTATATATGTGGACCAGATTCGTGGTCAGACCATACCAATGGTCAAGTTAGGCCAATGTGTGCCTTGGATCCAGTAATTAGAGCAGTACTGTGTGCTTGCTCGGGGTTAGTGCGTGACTGATCAGCAGCCTAACCTTGGTTTTTAAAACTCAAAAGGAATATCCAATTCTAATGATTAGTTAAAAAGAAACTTGATTCCTTTGAATCATCTCATTTGATCATTGTTTGACCTCAGTTATCACTATTATGACTTGCTGAGCTAGTTAGCTCACTCTTGCGATTCTTTTATATATTTTACAGTTAAAAAGGATATGGATGATAGAGAAGTGCCTCAGTCCAAAGTGCGAACTAAGGTTCCAGTTTGAAGTAAATCGAGTTAGCAGGAGCTTCATATAGTGGAAAGATAGTATGATTGTAACAAAAAATTTATTATCAATTGTAAGTTAATTCAGTCGGGATTCGGTATGATGTAATAAATTAAGTTTGTGGCTTGTCTTCATACTTTAACCTGTTGCGATCCGTGGTTTTGTGAAGCAGGGTCATTATAAATAATATTTTTTATACAGGTTCATATATGGTGTATGTATTGTGGACCCCAAACTTCTGACCCGGGTTTGGAGGGTGCCACAATTAACATGTAGACATCATATACATACAATTTCACATCCTTTTACCTCCTCTTGGTACCACTTTCATACGAGTCAATTTTGGGCCGCATTTGGCTCTAATCAACCTTGTAAGTAACTTTACACCATATTAGAGTAATCTTGCACGCTATAAGAGTCACTTGCCACCATATATTAGTACAATTAACATGTAATCATCATATATTTCCAATTTGACATCCTTTTACCACCACTTGGTACCACTTTATACGAGTCAATTTTGGGCAACATTTTGGCTCTAATCAACCTTGTAATTAACTTGACACCGTAGTAGAGTGATTTTGCACCCTATAAGAGTCACTTGCCACCATATATTAGTACAATTAACATGTAAGCATAATATATATCCAATTTGATTACCTTTTACCACCTCTTGGTACCACTTTATATGAGTCAATTTTGGACCACATTTTGGCTCTAATCAACCTTGTAAGTAACGTTATACCATATTGGAGAAATTTTGCACCATAAAAGAGTAACTTGCTGCCATATATTAGTACAATTAACATGCAGACATCATATACATCCAATTTGACATCCTTTTACCTCCTCTTGGTACCACTTTTATACGAGTCAATTTTCGACTGCATTTGGCTATAATCAACCTTGTAAGAAAGTTTACCCCATATTAGAGTGATCTTGCACCCTATAATAGTCACTTGCCACCATATATTAGTACAATTAACATGTAAACATCATATATATCCAATTTAACTTCCTTTTATCACCTCTTGGTACCACTTTATACGAGTCAATTTTGGGCCACATTTTGGCTCTAATCAACCTTGTAAGTAACTTGACACTATAGTACAGTGATTTTGCACCCTATAAGAGTCACTTGCCACCATATATTAGTGCAATTAACATGTAAACATCATATACATCCAATTAGACATCCGTTTACCACCTCTCGGTACCACTTTTATACGAGTCAATTTTGGGCAACATTTTGGCTCTAATCAACCTTGTAATTCACTTTACACCATATTAGAGTGATATCACACCCTATAAGAGTCACTTGCCACCATATATTGGTACAATTAACATGTAAACATCATATACATGCAATTAGTCATCCATTTACCACCTCTCCGTACCACTTTTATACGAGTCAATTTTGGGCCACATTTTGGCTGTAATCAATTTTGCAAGTAACTTGACACCATATTAGAGTGATTTTGCACCCTAAAGAGTCACTTGCCACCATATGTTAGTACAATTAACATGTAAACATAATATATATCCAATATGATTACCTTTTACCACCTCTTGGTACCCTATTATATGAGTCAATTTTAGGCTACATTTTGGCTCTAATCAACCTTGTAAGTAACTTTACACCATATTAGAGTGATTTTGCACCCTATAAGAGTCACTTTCCACCATATATTAGTACAATTAACATATAAACATCATATACATCCAATTTTACATCCTTTTACCACTTCTTGGTACCACTTTACATGAGACAATTTTGGGCCACATTGTTTTGGCTCTAATCAACCTTGTAAGTAACTTTACACCATATTAAAGTGATTTTGCACCCTATAAAGTCACTTTCCACTATATACTAGTACAATTAACATGTAAACATAATATATATCCAATTTGATTACCTTTTACCACCTCTTGGTACCACATTATACGAGTCAATTTTGGGCCACATTTTGGCTCTAATCAACCTTGTAAGTAACTTGACACCATAGTAGAGCGATTTTGCACCCTGTAAGAGTCACTTGCCACCATATATTAGTACAATTAACATGTAAACATAATATATATCGAATTTGATTACCTTTTACCACCTCTTGGTACCACTTTATACGAGTCAATTTTGGGCCACATTTTGGCTCTAATCAACCTTGTAAGTAACTTTACACCATATTAGAGTAATTTTGCCCCTTAAAAGAGTCACTTGCTGCCATATATTAGTACAATTAACATGCAGACATCATATACATCCAATTTGACATCCTTTTTCCTCCTCTTGGTACCACTTTTATACCAGTCAATTTTGGGCTGCATTTGGCTCTAATCAACCTTGTAAGAAAGTTTACCCCATATTAGAGTGATCTTTCACCCTATAACAGTCACTTGCCACCATATATTAGTACAATTAACTTGTAAACATCATATATATCCAATTTGACTTTCTTGTACCACCTCTTGGTACCATACGAGTCAATTTTGGGCCATATTTTGGCTCTAATCAACCTTGTAAGTAACTTGACACTATAGTACAGTGATTTTGCACCCTATAAGAGTCACTTGCCACCATATATTAGTACAATTAACATGTAAACATAATATATATCCAATTTGATTACCTTTTACCACCTCTTGGTACCACTTTATACGAGTCAATTTTGGACCACATTTTGGCTCTAATCAACCTTGTTAGTCACTTTACACCATATTATAGTGATTTTGAACCCTATAAGAGTCACTTTCCACCATATATTGGTACAATTAATATGTAAACATCATATACATCCAATTAGACATCCGTTTACCACCTCTCGATACCACTTTTATACGAGTCAATTTTGGGCCACATTTTGGCTCTAATCAACCTTGTAATTCACTTTACACCATATTAGAGTGATATCGCACCATATAAGACTCACTTGCCACCATATATTGGTATAATTAACATGTAAATATAATATACATGCAATTAGTCATCCGTTTACCACCTCTCCGTACCACTTTTATACGAGTCAATTTTGGGCCACATTTTGGCTCTATTCAACCTTGTATGTAACTTGACACCATATTAGAGTGATTTTGCACCGTATAAGAGTCACATTCCATCATATATTAGTACAATTAACATGTAAACATCATATACATTCAAATAGTCATCCGTTTGCCACCTCTCCGTACCACTTTTATACGAGTCAATTTCGGGCCACATTTTGGCTCTAATCAACCTTGTAAGTAACTTGACACCATATTAGAGTGATTTTGCACCCTTAAGAGTCGCCACCATATATTAGTACAATTAACATGTAAACATAATATATATCCAATTTGATTACCTTTTACCACCACTTGGTACCCTTTTATACGAGTCAATTTTAGGCTATATTTTGGCTCTAATCAACCTTTTAAGTAACTTTACACCATATTAGAGTCATTTTGCACCCAATAAGAGTCACTTGCCACCATATATTAGTACAATTAACATATAAACATCATATACATCCAATTTTATATCCTTTTACCACCTCTTATTTTCAGTTTCATACAAGTCAATTTTGTTCCACATTTTAGTTCTAATAAAACATTTAAGTCATTTTCCTCCATATTAGAGTCACTTTGCACCCTATAATAGTCACTTTCCACCATATATTTGTACAATTAACATATTAACATTATATACATCCAATTTGACATCCTTTTACCACCTCTTAGTTCCACTTTCATACAAGTCAATATTGTTCCACATTTTGGGTCTAATCAACCATGTAAGTCAGGTTTCACCATACAAGAGTCACTTTGCACCCTATACGAGTCACTTTCCACCGTATATACAACAATTAACATGTTAACATCATATACATCCAATTTGACATCATTTTACCATCTATTAATGCCACTTTCATACAACTTAATTTTGTTCTACATTTTGGCTCTAATCAACCATGTAAGTCACTTTTCACCGTATTAGAGTCACTTTGCACCCTCTAAGAGTCACTTTCCACCATATATTTGTACAATTAACATGCAGACATCATATACATCCAATTTGACATCCTTTTACCTCCTCTTGGTACCACTTTTATACCAGTGAATTTTGGGCTGCATTTGGCTCTAATCAAGCTTGTAAGAAAGTTTACCCCATATTAGAGTGATCTTGCACCCTATAATAGTCACTTGCCACCATATATTAGTACAATTAACATGTAAACATCATATATATCCAATTTGACTTTCTTTTACCACCTCTTGGTACCACTTTATACGAGTCAAATTTGGACCACATTTTGGCTCTAATCAACCTTGTAAGTAACTTGACACTATAGTACAGTGATTTTGCACCCTATAAGAGTCACTTGCCACCATATATTAGTACAATTAACATGTAAACATAATATATATCCAATTTGATTACTTTTTACCACATCTTGGTACCACTTCATATGAGTCAATTTCGGGCCACATTTTGGCTTTAATCAACCTTGTTAGTCACTTTACACCATATTATAGTGATTTTGAACTCTTTAAGAGTCACTTGCCACCATATATTGGTAGAATTAACATGTAAACATCATATACATCCAATTAGACATCCGTTTACCACCTCTCGGTACCACTTTTATACGAGTCAATTTTGGGCCATATTTTGGCTCTAATCAACCTTGTAATTCACTTTACACCATATTCGAGTGATATCGCACCATATAATAGTCACTTTCCACCATATATTGGTACAATTAACATGTAAATATAATATACATGCAATTAGTCATCCGTTTACCACCTCTCCGTACCACTTTTATACGAGTCAATTTTGGGCCACATTTTGGCTCTATTCAACCTTGTAAGTAACTTGACACCGTATTAGAGTGATTTTGCACTCTATAAGAGTCACTTTCCACCATATATTAGTACAATTAACATGTAAACATCATATACATGCAAATATTCATCCGTTTACCACCTCTCCGTACCACTTTTATACGAGTCAATTTCGGGCCACATTTTGGCTCTAATCAACCTTGTAATTCACTTTACACCATATTAGAGTGATATCGCCCCCTATAAGAGTCATTTGCCACTATATATTGGTACAATTAACAAGTAAACATCATATACATGCAATTAGTCATCCGTTTAGCACCTCTCCGTACCACTTTTATACGAGTCAATTTTGGGCCACATTTTGGCTCTATTCAACCTTGTAAGTAACTTGACACTATATTAGAGTGATATCGCACCCTATAAGAGTCACTTGCCATATATTGGTGCAATTAACATGTAAACATCATATACATGCAATTAGTCATCCATTTACCACCTCTCCGTACCACTTTTATACGAGTCAATTTTGGACCATATTTTGGCTCTAATCAATATTGTAATTCACTTTACATCATATTAAAGTGATGTCGCACCCTATAAGAGTCACTTGCCACCATATATTGGTACAATTAACATGTAAACATCATATACATGCAATTAGTCATCCGTTTACCACCTCTCTGTACCACTTTTATACGAGTCAATTTTGGGCCACATTTTGGCTGTAATCGATCTTGTAAGTAACTTGACACCATATTAGAGTGATTTTGCCCCCAAACGAGTCACTTGCCACCATATATTAGTACAATTAACATGTAAACATAATATATATCGAATTTGATTACCTTTTACCACTTCTTGGTACCCTTTTATACGAGTCAATTTTAGGCTACATTTTGGCTCTAATCAACCTTGTAAGTAACTTTACACCATATTAGAGTGATTTTGCACCCTATAAGAGTCACTAGCCACCATATATTAGTACAATTAACATATTAACATCATATACATCCAATTTTACATCCTTTTACCACCTCCTGGTACAACTTTACACGAGTCAATTTTGGGCCACATTGTTTTGACTCTAATCAACCTTTTAAATAACTTTACACCATATTAAAGTGATTTTGCACCCTATAAAGTCACTTTCCACTATATATTTGTACAATTAACATGTAAACATAATATATAAACAATTTGATTTCCTTTTACCACCTCTTGCTACCACTTTATACGAGTCAATTTTGTGCCACATTTTGCCCCTAATCAACCTTGTATGTAACTTGACACCATAGTAGAGTGATTTTGCACCCTATAAGAGTCACTTGCAACCATATATTAGTACAATTAACATGTAAACATAATATATATCCAATTTGATTACCTTGTACCACCTCTTGGTACCACTTTTATACGAGTCAATATTGGGCTACATGTTGGCTCTATTCAACCTTGTAAGTAACTTGACACCATATTAGAGTGATTTTCCACCCTATAAGAGTCACTTGCCACCATATATTAGTACAATTAACATGTAAACATAATATGTATCTAATTTGATTACTTTTTACCACCTCTTGGTACCCTTTTATATGAGTCAATAATGGGCCACATTTTGGCTCTAATCAACCTTGATAGTCATTTTACACCATATTAGAGTGATTTTGCACCCTATAAGAGTCACTTGCCGCCATATATTAGTGCAATTAATATGTAAACATCATATATATCCAATTTGACATCCTTTTAACTCCTTCTGGTACCACTTTTATACGAGTCAATTTCGGGCCGCATTTGGCTCTAATCAACCTTGTAAGAAAGTTTACCCCATATTAGAGTGATCTTGCACCCTATAAGAGTCACTTTCCACCATATATTAGTACAATTAACATGTAAACATCATATATATCCAATTAGACTTCCTTTTACCACCTCTTGGTACCACTTTATACGAGTCAATTTTGGGCCATATTTGGCTCTAATCAACCTTGTTAGTCACTTTACACCATATTATAGTGATTTGGCACCCTATAAGAGTCACTTGCCACCATATATTGGTACAATTAACATGTAAACATCATATACATCCAATTAGACATCCGTTTACCACCTCTCGGTAGTACTTTTATACGAGTCAATTTTGGGCCATATTTTAGCTCTAATCAACCTTGTAATTCATTTTACACCATATTAGAGTGATATCGCACCCTATAAGAGTGACTTGCCACCATATGTGGGTACAATTAACATGTAAACATCATATACATGCAATTAGTCATCCGTTTACCACCTCTCCGTACCACTTTTATACGAGTCAATTTTGGGCCACACTTTTGGCTCTAATCAACCTTATAAGTAACTTGACACCATATTAGAGTGATTTTGCACCCTATAAGAGTCACTTGCCACCATATATTAGTACAATTAACATGTAAACATAATATATATCCAATTTGATTACCTTTTACCACCTCTTGGTACCCTTTTATACGAATTAATATTAGGCTACATTTTGCCTCTAATCAACCTTGTAAGTAACTTTATACCATATTAGAGTGAATTTGCACCCTATAAGAGTCACTTTCCACCATTTATTAGTACAATTACCATATAAACATCATATACATCCAATTTTACACCCTTTTACCACCTCTTGGTACCACTTTACACGAGTCAATTTTGGGCCACATTGTTTTGGCTCTAATCAACCTTGTAAATAACTTTACACCATATTAAAGTGATTTTGCACCCTATAGAGTCACTTGCCACCATATATTAGTACAATTAACTGTAAACATAATATATATCCAATTTGATGACCTTTTACCACCTCTTGGTTCCACTTTATACGAGTCAATTTTGGGCCACATTTTGGCTCTAATCAACCTTGTAAGTAACTTGACACCATAGTAGAGTAATTTTGCACCCTATAAGAGTCACTTGCAACCATATATTAGTACAATTAACATGTAAACATAATATATATCCAATTTGATTACCTTTTACCACCTCTTGGTACCACTTTATACGAGTCAATTTTGGGCAACATTTTGACTCTAATCAACCTTGTTAGTCACTTTACACCATATTATAGTGATTTTGCATCCTATAAGAGTCACTTGCCACCATATTTTGGTACAATTAACATGTAAACATCATATACATCCAATTAGACATACGTTTTCCACCTCTCGGTAGTACTTTTATACGGGTCAATTTGGGCCATATTTTGGCTCTAATCAACCTTGTAATTCACTTTACACCATATTAGAGTGATATCGCACCCTATAAGAGTCACTTGCCACCATATATTGGTACAATTAAAATGTAAACATCATATACATGCAATTAGTCATCCGTTTACCACCTCTCCGTACCACTTTTCTACGAGTCAATTTTGGGCCACATTTTGGCTCTATTCAACCTTGTAAGTAACTTGACACCATATTAGAGTTATTTTGCACCCTATAAGAGTCACTTGCCACCATATATTAGTACAATTAACATGTAAACATAATATATATCTAATTTGATTACCTTTTACCACCTCTTGGTACCCTTTTATATGAGTCGATAATGGGCTACATTTTGGCTCTAATCAACCTTGTTAGTCACTTTACACCATATTAGAGTGATTTTGGACCCTATATGTAACACCCCCAGATCCGGGGTCGGGGATCCGGGTCGTCACGGTCTTTCTTTCCACAATATCACTTCACTTAATTAATAATAATAACCTTATGCTGTGACCCCACACTAACACACACCACAACCCGTTATAGTCTCAGAGATGAAATTTAAATAAGTACAAGTCTTTGAATCCATAATTTAAAAGTTATTACAACCCAAAATAATTACTTGATAAATTTACAGTTAATTGCCATTATCTGCCACAAGTTATAATTATACATAATTTGATTCTCAAAAATAGAATGCCTGATCTACCAATAGATCTACCTCTGCAGCTATAGCAGCCACAACATCATCGGGAAGAGGCGGGACACTTCCCACGCGCTTGCGCTGGGTCTGCTGGAGTCTGGCCATCTTTCCTAACTGTTGTTGTGTGATGAAGAAATAAAGCAAGAGTGAGCCTTACAGCTCGCAAGATAATATATAGTGATAACAATAATATAAGTATCTAAATGGATACTTACTAGAATCTTTTATCATGAGTAAGATAATTACTTACTAGATATAAGTAAAAACAAGGGATGAAGTTACCAAATACTTCACTATACTTATATCATTTATAAAGCTACTTGAACTACCACTGTTCAAAGTATAATGAGCTTTCAACAGTTCATCACATAGATGAGACTACCAGACAAGATTTGAATAGATTAAATCTTTGAAATATTATTAAAGGAAATGAAGTTATGATATACTTCATTTAGTTCTGATATATATAAATATATCCACATATACATCTTCTTTATACATTTCCTGAAAACCTCTGTCATGTAAAGTATGAACAGAATTGCAATATCCAATAAATTTGGAAAGGAAAAGAATTTGGCATAAACCAGATATCTTGCTGATCAGGCAAAGATACCCATAAGTAACCTTTTCTACTAGTAGATGGACGAATTCCCCACTGGTCATCACCCTGGTCGCAATAGGACCTTATGATGGACTGCCACTCAGCCACTTATGCATTTGATGGACTCCCACTGAGCCACTTACACTATCATGGACGCCCACTGAGCCCATGTTGCTTATGCCGACTCAATAGATGGACTTACTTCCCGAACATTGGGTAAGTAATCAATTCATTTACCAAAACTGCAACCTTGTTGCGAATATAAAATACACCATAGAGCCGGATCCCTCAGGTTTTGAGCGAGTATTTAAATCCCCTTAAAAAGGAAGATCTTAAATATAAAAATGAGTTTTGGGATCCGCTCTAACTTTTAAAAATCATTTTGAAGACTCGAAAACACTTTATAGAGTGTTTGGAGTAAAGCTGATTTAATGAAGTAAATCAGTCCCCAGAATATTTAGAAAATGACTGAATATTATTATTTAAATAATATTCCCATAAAGAATAATCTTTATAAAAATAATTGAAGTAGAAGTATTAAAACTTATACTTGAAACGAGTATTAAATAACCAAAGATATACTTATATGAAAGTACTATCTTTATTTGAGTAATCGAAAATAAGTTTGATTATTGACACCTTATTCTTTAATAAAATAAAGAATATACCTCAGCAAATAATCGGAGTCATAGATCCTCAAATGAATATTCAAATAATATTCATTAAATAATATAAACTGAGTCATAAGCCCTCAAATGAATATTCAAATAATATTCAATAAATAATATAAAAGAGTCATAAGCCCTCGAATGAATATTCAAATAATATTCAGATAAATAAATAAAAGGGTCATAAGCCCTCGAATGAATATTCAAATAATATTCAGATAAATTAATAAAAGGGTCATAAGCCCTCGAATGAATATTCAAATAATATTCAGATAAATAAATAAAAGGAGTCATAAGTCCCCGAATGAATATTCAAAATAATATTCATTTAATATAAAGGAGTCATACGCCTTCGAATAATATTCGAAATAATATTCAATAATAAAATAAAGTTAAAGTTATCGAATAAACCTTATTCGATTAATAGTTTTGAAAACTATGACCATATATATATATAAGTATATATATATATATTTATATCCATATATACAAAATCTACTCGGGATCCTCGACTCCCGGTTTTAGAAAATATTTTCACCTTTGGGTCCCTGTACTAAGGGTATATGCAAATTACCGCTATCCTCTAGCATAGGTATTATCAACTGAATCAACAGATATATATGGAAAGAATGCGAAACAGGCATGCATATATATATACCATAGCAGCATGCTTCAATATATTGCATCATTTGCTAATTAACCAACATGCATCTATCGCAAGATAATGCAAATACATATATTCATCACAACAACAGTTATAACGGGTAGAAAACTTGCCTGAGCGACTTGGGGTGATAAAAGGCTCGGGACGAGTCTGGTAACCTATAAACAATAAGTAAGTTGGAATTAAACCAAAGTCACTTGTAAATCTATACTTTAACTAACTTAGACTCTAACGCTTGTTTTGCGCTTATTGATTCTCTTAAGTCACTCGAGTACCCTCGGCTCCACCATTTTTAATAAATTAACCATTACGAGTTTTAAAGCGATTCCTTCACGAGTGTCTTACCAACTGCCTAACACTTTTACCATAATTGTTTCATACATTAATTAACCCTTTTTGGTCTTTAACCTATGTTTCAAATTAAGGCGAGGGGAAATGATTCGTTCGCGAAACGCCGTTACTTGAAACGGTCGTTTCTCCTAAACCGTACATCGGAATCAAACGAACTACATATCAAAACGAAGCTCGTAACATGAACTATCTAAACATGGCAATGGTCATAATCTAGCATGGAGTTCTCGGGTCTAAATGTTATGAACAAAAGCAGTCTAAAGTAAATCGGACATTACGACGGCTATGTTTACGCGATTACCAATGTTTAAACTACTCCAATTAACCACCAACCAACTCATAACCATCAATACAACAAAACTTCACCGAAACCATACCACATCAGTCCATAATCTCCAAGGTTTTCAACTCAAACAACCACAATCAAGACCTATGAACTATAATCAAGCTTCAATTACCAAAACACTTCCAAATCAAACCAAACTACTAATAATCACAATCCATGCTTCTCATTTCACAAAACCAACCATTAAACTTACTAACAAATAAAGTAAAGGATAGAGTTTGAAGTTTATACCTTCCTTGGGAGGTGTTAAGTTGCTAGGAAGCCTTAGGGAGCCTCCTACAAGCTTGATCTTTCCAAAGAAATCAAGAACACAAAGTTAGGCTTTGAAGTTTCTAAAAGTCCGATTTAAAGAACTGTAAAAATGAGGGTATTACCATAATTATTTTGTAATAACCCCAATTTTTGAGAAATTTTGAAACCCTTATGAATAGTGTTTTTGCTGAACGAGAAAACTTTTCATGCCACGCTATGTAGGGGTTCTGTTATTGATCTTATGGGATATTATTAGTACTCTATGTGGTATATAAGTGTATGTAAAGATCGTCAGAATCCAATTCCGAACACTTTGATTTTTCCCGGAAATCCACAAGATACGGAGAGAATTGAGTATAAGGTAACAGGATAAAAAGGATTGAAATTAAAGGATTATAGGAGAGGATCATAAAAGGAATATAATATATTGAGAAAGGTTAAGGGAACCTAAGTAATAAGATCCCGGGTATGATCCCTCAAACGATAAACGAGAACGAAAGATAAGCGAACCGTAAAACAAATAAGTGACCAAGAGACAAGCTTGTACAAGAAGCCAGGGATTGTGACATCATCAAACCACAAGGTGTGGAAAAGTGGGAGCATAATGACATGTGCAAGGTGACACAAGCATGACATAGAAGGGAAGGAAGTGTGGTTGAATTATAACCACACAAAATCAAGGTTAATTAAGTCATTAACCAAAAACAACACAAAAATCAACCAACCAAGCAAATCATTTCATTTTCATCAAACAAAACACAAAAATATCTTCTTCCCAAGCTAGCTCTCGGCCCATTTCTTAAAATTTGAAGATCCAAGCTCCACCACTTACTATTTAGCAAGGTAATTATCTAAGCTTCCCCATGGATAGTTACATACTTCCTATAAGTTTAAGCTTCTAATTCCAAGCCAATCTTTTTCTATAAATCAAGGAAGAAGATGGTGAATAGTAACCTTCAAGAAATAACTTTAGTTTTCTTGAATTTTTATGAAAGATTAAGGTTATACAAGCAAGGATCAAGGTTCTTTTAGGCATTCAAAGCTCTTGGGTTGTGTTAGGAAGCTTCAAGGAGGTATAAACAACTTTCACCTTTAACTTATAGTTTGAACTTTGAGTTTTGATGAGTTTATGGATGGATTAATGTATATATAGAAATATCCATGTATGAATAGCAAGATCCATGTATGATAGATGGTTTGGTTGGATTTGTGGTGATTTTGGATATGAATCTTGGTTAATGGTTAATGAATCTTAAGTTATGGTTAGTAGATCATGTTTGTGGTTGAATAAGTTGGAAAACCTTGAGATTATGGACTGACCTTGCCTTGATATAAGTTGTGTTTGAGGTATTGATGATGGTTGGGTGGTTTGTAGTGAATTGGTAAAGAATTGGAGTGGTATAAATATTGGTAATCGCGTAAACATAGCTGTCGTAACGTCCGATTTTCTTTAGACTGTTTTGTGCATAACATTAGGACCCGAGGACCCCCTGCTAGATTGTGACCACTGCCATGTTTAGGTAGCTCATGTTACGAGCTTCGTTTTGATATGTAGTTCGTTCGATTCCGATGCACGGTTTAGGAGAAACGACCGTTTCAAGTAACGGCGTTTCGCGAACGAAACTTTTTCCCTCGCCTTACTTTGAAACATAGGTTAAAGACCAAAAAGGGTTAATTAATGTATGAAACATTTATGGTAAGTGTGTTAGGCAGTTGGTAAGACATTCGCGAAGGAATCGCTTTAAAACTCGTAAAGGTTAAATTATTAAAAATGGTGGAGCCGAGGGTACCCGAGTGACTTAAGCGAATCAGTAAGCGCAGAATAAGCGTTAGAGTCTAAGTTAGTTAAAGTATAGATTTACAAGTGACTTTGGTTTAATTCCAACTTACTTGTTGTTTATAGGTTACCAGACTCGTCCCGAGCCATTCGTAACCCCAGTCGCTCAGGCAAGTATTCTATCCGTTATACTGTTGTTGTGATGTATATATGTATATGCATTATCTTGCGATAGATGCATGATGTTTATATTAGCAAATGTTGCGATATATTGTAGCATGTGATATGGTATATATGCATGCCTGTTTCATATTCTTGAAATATATATCTGTTGGTTCAAATGCTTATTCGTTGCATAATACCTATGCTAGAGATAAGCGGTATTTGCGTATACCCTTAGTATAGGGACCCAAAGGTGAAAATATTTTCTAAAACCGGGAGTCGAGGATCCCGAGTAGATTTTGTATATATATGGATATGGATATATATATATATATATTTATTTATATATGGTTATAGTTTTCCAAACTATTAATCGAATAAGGTTTATTCGATAACTTTAAACTTTATTTATTATTGAATATTATTTCGAATATCATTCGAGGGCTTATGACTCTTTTATATTATTTATTGAATATTATTTGAATATTCATTCGAGGACTTATGACTCCTTTTATTTATTTATTGAATATTATTTGAATATTCATTTGAGGATGTATGACTCCTTTATTTTATTTAATGAATATTATTTATAATATTCATTCGAGGTATTATGACTCAGCGTATTTTATTTATTGAATATTATCTGAATATTCATTTGAGGATCTATGACTCCGATTATTTGCTGAGGTATATTCTTTATTTTATTAAAGAATAAGGTGTAAATAATCAAACTTATTTTCGGTTATTCAAATAAAGATAATACTTTTATATAAGTATATCTTTGGTTATTTAATATTCGTTTTAAGTATAAGTTTTAAAACTTCTACTTCAATTATTTTTATAAAGATTATTCTTTATGGGAATATTAATTAAAATAATAATATTCAGTCATTTTCTAAAATATTCTGGGGACTGATTTACTTCATTAAATCAGCCTTACTCCAAACACTCTTTAAAGTGTTTTCGAGTCTTCAAAATGATTTTTAAAAGTCAGAGCGGATCCCAAAACTCATTTTTATATTTAAGATCTTCCTTTTAAGGGGATTTAAATACTCGCTCAAAACCTGGGGAATCCGGCTCTGTGGTGTATTTTATATTCGCAACAAGGTTGCAGATTTGGTAAATGAATTGATTACTTGCCCAACGTTCGGGAAGTAAGCCCCTCTCATTGAGTCGGCATAAGCGACAGGCCGGGGTACGGTCTATTATTGTGTAAGTGGCTCAGTGGGAGTCCATCAAATGCATAAGTGGCTGAGTGGCAGTCCAGCATAGGTCTTAATTATGACCAGGGTGATGACCAGTGGGGAATTCGTCCATCTACTAGTAGAAAAGGTTACTTATTGGTATCTTTGCCTGATCAGCGAGATATCGGGTTTATGCCAAAATTCTTTTCCTTTCCAAAGTTCATTGGATGTTTCAAACTCTGTTCATACTTTACATAACAGAGGTTCCAGGAAATGTTTAAGAGGATATATATATGTGGATATATATATATCGGGACTAAATAAAGTATCTCAGTAACTTTATTTCATTCAATAATATTTCAAAGATTGAATCTATTCAAATCTTGTCTTGTAGTCTCATCTATGTGATGAACTTTTGAAACTGATTATAACTTGAACGGTGGTAGTTCAAGTAGTATTGGGAAAGATATAAGTATATTGGGGTATTTGGTAACCTCATCTTTTAAACTTATATCTAATTAATAATTGTCTTATGAATGACAAAGATTTTCAGAAAAACGTTGAGACAAGGTTAGATATATGAGATCACCTTGCAACGATATTTTTTTTATATACAGTTATACACTGGGACTTTGTGTATATTATGCATGGAAGAGGACTTCCAATATTTTGAAAAGTATATATGTATATATACTGAATATTTTGCGACTTCATCGCATTAAGATATCAAACTTGGTTCATTTCTTTTGACCAAGACTTTCATGAGTATTATGAGTAGGCTCATATATTGTAAATCATTATACATATTATTTTGGTGGGCTTGCTGCTCACCCTTGCTTTATTTCTTCATCACACAACAACAGTTAGGAGAGATGGCCAGACCCCAGCAGACCCAGCGCAAGCGCGTGGGAAGCGTCCCGCGTCTTCCCGTTGATGTTGTAGCTGCTATAGCTGCAGAGGTAGATCTATTGTAGATCAGACCATCTACTTTTGAGAATCAATTATGTATAATTATAACTTGTGGCAGATAATGGCAATTAACTGTAAATTTATCAAGTAATCATTTTGGGTTGTAATAACTTTTAAATTGTGGATTCAAAGACTTGTACTTATTTAAATTTCATCTCTGAGACTATAACGGGTTGTGGTGTGTGTTAGTGTGGGGTCACAGCATAAGGTTATTTATTATTAATTAAGTGAAGTGATATTGTGGAAAGAAAGACCGTGACGACCCGGATCCCCGACCCCGGATCTGGGGGTGTTACAGAAATGGTATCAGAGCTAAGCGTTATAAACCTCAGAGATGATGGGACGTAAAGATAATAAGTTCACTAAGATAATAAGAACTCTTGCCAAGTTCATAGTCGGACTACCTAACGTAGTACTGACAGTTAAAACCCTTATGGGAACCCTTATAAATGTAGCGATAGAAGCGTAGTTCGTTATCGTATAGAGTAGCGGGACTCCGAACCCTGAGGTTGAGGAGCAACAGCGCGATGATATTTTATTACTAATTGGAGATCGGATTGTGGATCCGATAGAGTGTCCTAATGCAGGACCGGATGATGTTGATATTAAGGATGTTGTCCTAGAAGGGATAGTTGCTGAGGAGGATCCCATGGAGGATCCTGACAAGAATGGATAAAGGGCCACTGATGAATTGATGACCATGGTTAGGTCAACTACCAGAGGTAGGATTGGTCGATCACTACCGGAGGTTCGTTCAAATTTGTAAAGATAGTAGCCCCCTTTAACGCGGCTTACTCATAAGACTGAGAAGTTCGAATAGACAGAGAAATGCGAGAACAGCTTTTAAGAACTGAAGCAAAGGTTGGTGACGGCCCCTATGTTGGCGTTGCCGGATGGAAAAAGGAGATTTTGTGATTTGTAAGTGACGCTTCGCATAAGGAATTAGGGTGCTTCTTAGCGCAGCAAGATAATCGCGTCTGCGTCAAGACAATTAAGGTAATATGAAATTCGATATCCCCGCCCATGAGCTTAGGCTCGTTGCAATAGTTTTACCCTAAAGATTGGAGGCACTACTTGTATGGAGAGAAGTGCGAGAATTACCTAAGCCATAAGTGCTCTAGTACATTTTCACGTCACAAAGAGCTCAACATATGCCAGAAGAGGCAGTTAGAGCTAACCAAGAATAATGATTGGGAGATTCTTTATCATTCGGGGAAAGCCAATATGGTGGCTGATGCCCTTAGTAAAAAGGAGAGACTCAAGATGATAATGCCTTTTGGAGAGTTTATAAGAGATTTTGAGAAAATGGAAATAGAAGTGAAGGTAACCGGAGCCGGTACCGAAAAGCTGTTTGAGATTGCAATACAGCCCGAATTATTGGAAAAGATCATATTGTGCCAGAAAAAGTTATGAATGAAGGTAGAGAGCCAACAATTAGATAAAAGATTAATATCGAGAAAGATGATAAGGGAATAATGAGGTATTCCTATAGAATTTGGGTTCCGAAAGTTCAAGAGTGTAAGGATGAGAACTTAGATGAGAGCCATAGTTGAGGAATAAGATTTAGAGCAAACCCTGAACGCGATAGTCAGGGAGGTCGCCATCAAGATAGAAGGAACCCATGACATAATGGAGTGGAAAATGAGGATTTTAAATTAAAAGATGACCCCGATTATGGGGAGTAGGATGAAACATTTCATAATAAGGAAACAGAAAGTCGAGTAAGGAAAGGAGACCCGAGACGGTACTCCTATACGGCAATTCATAGACCTGTCTAGACAGAACTTAGACTATTATCCCCAACCACCACTCTGAGGAGACAGTGCGGTGGGAAATTCTTTCATGACCTTTAAGTCGCTAAGCTCTCAGAGTTCCAAGGAACAAGCTGACCCAGTCGAGGGAAGAGCCTGGCTAAAGGAAATAGATGAATCATTTGAGATTCTAAATGATTGACGAACCACAAAAGACTGTTTTGTCACTTACCCTCCCAAGAGAGAGACCACCCGCTGGTGAAAGGCCAAGGAAGGCACGGAGCAAGAGATTATAATAAACTGATTAAAGTTCAGCCAATTGTTTTCGGGATCGTAATTCCCAAGGTTATGGAATAGTGTAAAAGCTTTAGAGCCAGAACAAAGGCAGACGAGTATGATGAATTATGAATCTAAGCTGTAAAAGTTGTTAAGATTCGTTCTGAAGACGCGAATCCAGAATGACGGGATATTTGAAATCAATGCTTATGTTGTGTTGGTTCATGAAATAATGATAAGAGAAAGGAAAATAAAAAGGAATTGAAGTGGAAAGGAATAAAAAGGCAACAGAGTTTGAGGAATGATAAGGGAGTTGGGTATGAGGAAACCCTAAAGACTCCTATTAATAGAAATAGAAAAGTATATGATCGTCAGGATGAGGGTGATTCACCATGAGTTAAAGTTGACGGTTGAAGGCATAAGAGATGCATATAGTTTATCCCCTGTAAGTTGGGAGGATTCGAGGAAACCTTGAGATAATTCGAAGGATAAATAATGAGACGCGGATAGACTAAGGGGATAAGAAAGTAAGAAATTAAGAAAATTGGATGAAGGAAGTGACCTTCAAGAAGGTGAAGTGTAAGACCGGTGGCATGATACCCAGAAAGGGAGACGCCAGATATGAAAGATATCCCAACATTGAGGTGACTGTTGAGATAAACAACAAAAGTAAATAAGGAATTATTAAGAAGAAGTTCACGTTGAACACGACCAATATCTTCCAGAACATCCATGTTATCGTTACCAGATTAGGCAAGAAAAGCGGATAACCGTTGTTATCTTTTGGAGGCCATTTTGATTAACCTCATTTTGTATACAGATGTTATTGTGAAATTAGGCATTTACTATCGAGGTGGGAATGATTGAATAAGATACCCATATCAGGGATATATGACTTTATTTATCCATGGAAGGATGCTTGTACCTTTTTAAAGGTGGAATTAAGGATAGAACATCGGTAACTTAAAACGAATCCTAGGGGAATGCATAAAGGTTGGCATTTCACCCTTAATAGGGATAGTATGAGTTTTGACAGTATGAATTGGAAAGGATTAAGGTAATAATAACCTTTAAGGATCAGTGGAGAAATTCTTCAGAAGTATATAGACAATGGTTCTACTATTAGTAAATGGTATTGTGATATGCCCTGTATCTAGGGAATACAGGAGGAACGATTGAAGGATAACCTTAGAGGTTTTATAAGGAAAAAGGTAATATTCAAAATTCTCAAGAATGGAAATGGGGATAAAGGAAATATGACGTAATTATAATGATGCCAAGTGGGGCACGTGTTAAACCACGAGAAAGTATGGATCAAACCAGTAAAGGTTGAAATTGTTCTAGGCAATTAGGACTTAAGATAAAAGATGTTCTAAGTATAGTTGAGAGTCAGTCGTGACAGTGATTAACCTCTAAAGACTGAGGCAATAACTTATGGAAAAATGGTGATTTTTTTTTTATTCATCAGATTTTAAGGAATACATCTTCACATAAGCTGTGATTGAAATGAGGTAGAAAATTATTTGGAGGTGGTTAAAATGACATTGACTGTAAGGAAATTGTACTATCAGGAAAGGCCAAAGAGGTGGCCGACACTTTAAAGGTAAGAGGATAATTATAGGCACTTGTGCCAAAGGAATACAGTGATGATGGTTAAAACTGTGAAGGTTGTATTATGGTTTGGAAGATTGACATTCCTTCTGATGACTGTGCAATACCCAACCGTAATAGTAGTTAGTAAAGGTTTAATTCGTGTAATCGCCATGAGCGGGCTATCTATCTCAGAAGATACTATCTTGAGATAAGCCAGGACCATAGTTCAAAAAGGACTAAACAAACCTTTGAGTTAAGTCTTCTATTGAAGGCATATGATTAAGAATGGTATTAACCTGCTATCGTTGCTTTGAGCGAAACTCTTCTGCAAATTTTATCTGCTTCATGTCATGAAAGTACGTCAGAGTTTGGAGTGTTCTTCATGAATTGTGATTGGTGGTTATGTTAACTCCTTAGGAGAATTAGATACGAGATGTATGGACTCCGTATGGTTAGTTATTAAGACTTCATGGAAAATGAATGACTACAGTAGGTCAGTGGTGGACCATAGTAAGGCAGTAATGATTCTGCGATTAATGAGCTGATTACAACCGTGAGAGTTGTATTGGAATGGGTGTTGAGATTGAGTACCACTAATCGGGTAGTGGTAGTGTATAAGTTATCATTGATAGACTAATTAAGTAGAGTATCTACCTAGTGAATAATTATTCTTTCTTATCAATAGAGAGTCGTATTATTATACGGGGAAGGTTGCGGTGCAAGCATAGAATTCAAGTAACGATGATGTCTAGAATGAGATCCCAGATTCGATTTTCGATGTCGAGGGAGTTTCAAAGGTGATTATGTATAAGCTCAAGGAAGAGTGTGGGTCCATAGAATGATGGACGGGATAGCGAAAATATTTAGGCATGGGAAATACGAGGCTATAATGCTTGATGCTGATATAAATACGTATATGTTTTGTTCTCCTATGACAAACCTCTATAGTTCAGAGGTAGGTTCCAAGCCAGATATTTTGTGGCAGTATATTTTTTTCATATATACAATTCTCTTCAATTCGTTCTTTTCTCTTCTTTTCATTTCATGTAAGCTGAGAAGAACAACCCTTCCAGAAGGGGAGGTATTGCCGAATGACTATCTATCTGTGTGATAGAAGCCGAGTAGGATACCAGCTATTGTTTAATTGCTTGTCAAGTACTAAAGGCTGGCCACCTTCTGTACTAACTATGCAATATAACAAGTGTTCATGATCATAGTGATCTCTCAACAAATTCCTTTACTTCTATTTGATTGATCAAATTTTGGAAAATAGAAACAACTGAAAAAGGAGTAATAAAGTGGTGGTAGTATGCGGAATGGGAACACATTCGTGATACTAAGGTTGACGTGGTTATTAAAAGGTTATAGAACGCTAACGAGCAAAAGTATAACCAGTATAATATTAGGAACGGAAGGTAGTAGCGATTACGAACTGGAAAAGAATGGGTATTGAGAAGCAGAAGCTCTAATGATAAAAGCTATAATGAGAGTCTGTGCAATAGACTTGAAAGAATTTGGAATGATCACTTAATTCGGATTGAGTTATCTTACGACAATAGATCATATGTCATTATCGAGATGTCGCCTTATGAGATCCTTGAGGGAAGATAATGTCGATCTCCCTTATGTTAGGATGAAGTTGTAGAGCGCAAGATGCTCGGACCCGCAGTAGTCCAAAGGACCAAGGATATGATAGATCTAATCAGAGGACGGCTGGTAGTAGCCCAAGATGGACATGATAAGTATGTTGATTTGACACGAAAGGATAAAGAGTATGAAATAGGGGACCTAGTAATGTTATAGGTATCCCTTGGAAAGGATTGATGAGGTTCGGAAAGAAAGGAAAGCTAAGTCTACAATTTGTTGGACCCTTGGATATATTAAGACGTTTGGGAAGTTAGCATATAAGCTAGCCCTAACCCCGAATATGTAGCAAGTTCATAACGTGTTCCACGTATCAATGTTAAGGAAGTGTAATTCGGATGCCAGTCAAATAGGGGCATATGAGCGCATAGATATGCAACCCGACGTAACCTATATGGAGCAACCAGGAAGGGTTATAGAGTGAAAAGGAACAAGTGCTTAGGAGAAGGATTATCAAACTAGGCAGAGTTTGGTGGTAGAACCACAATGTGGAAAATTGACTCGAGAGTTAGAAAGTGTAATGCTAAGAAAGTATCCCCATTTGTTTTCTATCTGATTCCGGGACGGAATCCTTTTAAGGAGGGGAGACTGTAATAACCCCAATTTTTGAGAAATTTTGAAACCCTTATGAATAGTGTTTTTGCTGAACGAGAAAACTTTTCATGCCACGCTATGTAGGGGTTCTGTTATTGATCTTATGGGATATTATTAGTACTCTATGTGGTATATAAGTGTATGTAAAGATCGTCAGAATCCAATTCCGAACACTTTGATTTTTCCCGGAAATCCACAAGATACGGAGAGAATTGAGTATAAGGTAACAGGATAAAAAGGATTGAAATTAAAGGATTATAGGAGAGGATCATAAAAGGAATATAATATATTGAGAAAGGTTAAGGGAACCTAAGTAATAAGATCCCGGGTATGATCCCTCAAACGATAAACGAGAACGAAAGATAAGCGAACCGTAAAACAAATAAGTGACCAAGAGACAAGCTTGTACAAGAAGCCAGGGATTGTGACATCATCAAACCACAAGGTGTGGACAAGTGGGAGCATAATGACATGTGCAAGGTGACACAAGCATGACATAGAAGGGAAGGAAGTGTGGTTGAATTATAACCACACAAAATCAAGGTTAATTAAGTCATTAACCAAAAACAACACAAAAATCAACCAACCAAGCAAATCATTTCATTTTCATCAAACAAAACACAAAAATATCTTCTTCCCAAGCTAGCTCTCGGCCCATTTCTTAAAATTTGAAGATCCAAGCTCCACCACTTACTATTTAGCAAGGTAATTATCTAAGCTTCCCCATGGATAGTTACATACTTCCTATAAGTTTAAGCTTCTAATTCCAAGCCAATCTTTTTCTATAAATCAAGGAAGAAGATGGTGAATAGTAACCTTCAAGAAATAACTTTAGTTTTCTTGAATTTTTATGAAAGATTAAGGTTATACAAGCAAGGATCAAGGTTCTTTTAGGCATTCAAAGCTCTTGGGTTGTGTTAGGAAGCTTCAAGGAGGTATAAACAACTTTCACCTTTAACTTATAGTTTGAACTTTGAGTTTTGATGAGTTTATGGATGGATTAATGTATATATAGAAATATCCATGTATGAATAGCAAGATCCATGTATGATAGATGGTTTGGTTGGATTTGTGGTGATTTTGGATATGAATCTTGGTTAATGGTTAATGAATCTTAAGTTATGGTTAGTAGATCATGTTTGTGGTTGAATAAGTTGGAAAACCTTGAGATTATGGACTGACCTTGCCTTGATATAAGTTGTGTTTGAGGTATTGATGATGGTTGGGTGGTTTGTAGTGAATTGGTAAAGAATTGGAGTGGTATAAATATTGGTAATCGCGTAAACATAGCCGTCGTAACGTCCGATTTTCTTTAGACTGTTTTGTGCATAACATTAGGACCCGAGGACCCCCTGCTAGATTGTGACCACTGCCATGTTTAGGTAGCTCATGTTACGAGCTTCGTTTTGATATGTAGTTCGTTCGATTCCGATGCACGGTTTAGGAGAAACGACCGTTTCAAGTAACGGCGTTTCGCGAACGAAACTTTTTCCCTCGCCTTACTTTGAAACATAGGTTAAAGACCAAAAAGGGTTAATTAATGTATGAAACATTTATGGTAAGTGTGTTAGGCAGTTGGTAAGACATTCGCGAAGGAATCGCTTTAAAACTCGTAAAGGTTAAATTATTAAAAATGGTGGAGCCGAGGGTACCCGAGTGACTTAAGCGAATCAGTAAGCGCAGAATAAGCGTTAGAGTCTAAGTTAGTTAAAGTATAGATTTACAAGTGACTTTGGTTTAATTCCAACTTACTTGTTGTTTATAGGTTACCAGACTCGTCCCGAGCCATTCGTAACCCCAGTCGCTCAGGCAAGTATTCTATCCGTTATACTGTTGTTGTGATGTATATATGTATATGCATTATCTTGCGATAGATGCATGATGTTTATATTAGCAAATGTTGCGATATATTGTAGCATGTGATATGGTATATATGCATGCCTGTTTCATATTCTTGAAATATATATCTGTTGGTTCAAATGCTTATTCGTTGCATAATACCTATGCTAGAGATAAGCGGTATTTGCGTATACCCTTAGTATAGGGACCCAAAGGTGAAAATATTTTCTAAAACCGGGAGTCGAGGATCCCGAGTAGATTTTGTATATATATGGATATGGATATATATATATATATTTATTTATATATGGTTATAGTTTTCCAAACTATTAATCGAATAAGGTTTATTCGATAACTTTAAACTTTATTTATTATTGAATATTATTTCGAATATCATTCGAGGGCTTATGACTCTTTTATATTATTTATTGAATATTATTTGAATATTCATTCGAGGACTTATGACTCCTTTTATTTATTTATTGAATATTATTTGAATATTCATTTGAGGATGTATGACTCCTTTATTTTATTTAATGAATATTATTTATAATATTCATTCGAGGTATTATGACTCAGCGTATTTTATTTATTGAATATTATCTGAATATTCATTTGAGGATCTATGACTCCGATTATTTGCTGAGGTATATTCTTTATTTTATTAAAGAATAAGGTGTAAATAATCAAACTTATTTTCGGTTATTCAAATAAAGATAATACTTTTATATAAGTATATCTTTGGTTATTTAATATTCGTTTTAAGTATAAGTTTTAAAACTTCTACTTCAATTATTTTTATAAAGATTATTCTTTATGGGAATATTAATTAAAATAATAATATTCAGTCATTTTCTAAAATATTCTGGGGACTGATTTACTTCATTAAATCAGCCTTACTCCAAACACTCTTTAAAGTGTTTTCGAGTCTTCAAAATGATTTTTAAAAGTCAGAGCGGATCCCAAAACTCATTTTTATATTTAAGATCTTCCTTTTAAGGGGATTTAAATACTCGCTCAAAACCTGGGGAATCCGGCTCTGTGGTGTATTTTATATTCGCAACAAGGTTGCAGATTTGGTAAATGAATTGATTACTTGCCCAACGTTCGGGAAGTAAGCCCCTCTCATTGAGTCGGCATAAGCGACAGGCCGGGGTACGGTCTATTATTGTGTAAGTGGCTCAGTGGGAGTCCATCAAATGCATAAGTGGCTGAGTGGCAGTCCAGCATAGGTCTTAATTATGACCAGGGTGATGACCAGTGGGGAATTCGTCCATCTACTAGTAGAAAAGGTTACTTATTGGTATCTTTGCCTGATCAGCGAGATATCGGGTTTATGCCAAAATTCTTTTCCTTTCCCAAAGTTCATTGGATGTTTCAAACTCTGTTCATACTTTACATAACAGAGGTTCCAGGAAATGTTTAAGAGATATATATGTGGATATATATATATCGGGACTAAATAAAGTATCTCGTAACTTTATTTCATTCAATAATATTTCAAAGATTGAATCTATTCAAATCTTGTCTTGTAGTCTCATCTATGTGATGAACTTTTGAAACTGATTATAACTTGAACGGTGGTAGTTCAAGTAGTATTGGGAAAGATATAAGTATATTGGGGTATTTGGTAACCTCATCTTTTAAACTTATATCTAATTAATAATTGTCTTATGAATGACAAAGATTTTCAGAAAAACGTTGAGACAAGGTTAGATATATGAGATCACCTTGCAACGATATTTTTTTTATATACAGTTATACACTGGGACTTTGTGTATATTATGCATGGAAGAGGACTTCCAATATTTTGAAAAGTATATATGTATATATACTGAATATTTTGCGACTTCATCGCATTAAGATATCAAACTTGGTTCATTTCTTTTGACCAAGACTTTCATGAGTATTATGAGTAGGCTCATATATTGTAAATCATTATACATATTATTTTGGTGGGCTTGCTGCTCACCCTTGCTTTATTTCTTCATCACACAACAACAGTTAGGAGAGATGGCCAGACCCCAGCAGACCCAGCGCAAGCGCGTGGGAAGCGTCCCGCGTCTTCCCGTTGATGTTGTAGCTGCTATAGCTGCAGAGGTAGATCTATTGTAGATCAGACCATCTACTTTTGAGAATCAATTATGTATAATTATAACTTGTGGCAGATAATGGCAATTAACTGTAAATTTATCAAGTAATCATTTTGGGTTGTAATAACTTTTAAATTGTGGATTCAAAGACTTGTACTTATTTAAATTTCATCTCTGAGACTATAACGGGTTGTGGTGTGTGTTAGTGTGGGGTCACAGCATAAGGTTATTTATTATTAATTAAGTGAAGTGATATTGTGGAAAGAAAGACCGTGACGACCCGGATCCCCGACCCCGGATCTGGGGGTGTTACATATTTGGACGAGACTTGTGAACAAGAGTTGTAGGTCATCTCAATACCTTTCCAATGAGCTATAGAACACGATATTTGAGTGAGAAATGAAGGAGATACAGCAGTTTTAGTGTGCTGGTTCTGTGTTGGCCGAGAGCATGAAGAACAATGCCTTGGTTTCTTTTTGATTTTGATGAAAATGATTTGCTTGGCTTGGTTGGTTTGATTTTTGTGTTTGTTTTATTAAATTACCTAGTTGCCCTTGATTTTGTGTGGTTCTCATTCAACCACACCTCCTTCCTTCCCATGTCATGCTTGTGTCATCCTCATGATGTCATCCTCCCCTCCTTGTCCCCTTCTCATTGGTTGGGTGACATCATCCTCTCTAATCCCTTTGATTAACTTCCTAATTGTTTGCCTAATGACCGCTGATCTGTTATACGGTTCGCTTAACTTTCGTTTTCGTTTATCATTTGAGGGATCATACCCGGGATCTTATTACTTAGGTTCCCTTAACCTTTCTCAATACATTATATTCCTTTTTATGATCCTCTATTATAATCCTTTAATTTAAATCCTTTTTATCCTGTTACCTTATACTCAACTCTCTCTGTATCTAGTATATTTCCGGGAAAAATCAAAGTGTTCGGATTTGGATTCTGACGATCTTTACATACACTTATATCCCATATAAAGTACTAATAAAATCTCAAAATATCCATATCAGAACCCCTACATAGTGTGGCATGAAAAGTTTTCTCATTCAGCAAAAACACTATTCATAAGGGTTTCAAAAATTTCCCAAAAATTGGGGTTATTACGGTCTCCCCTCCTTAAAAGGATTCCGTCCCGGAATCAGATAGAAATGAATAGGGATACCTTCTTAGTATTGCACTTTCTAACTCTCAAGTCAATTTTCCCACATTGTGGTTCTACCATCAAACTCTTACTAGTTTGATAACCCTTCTCTTAAGCACTCGTTCCTTCTTAATCTATACCCTTCCTGGTTGCTCCATATAGGTTACGTCTGGTTGCATGTCTATGCGCTCCTATGCCCCTATTTATCTGGCATCTGAATTACACTTCCTTAACACTGATACGTGAGACACGTTACGACCTGCTACATGTTCGGGGTTAGGGCTAGCTCCTATGCTATCCTCCCAATACGTCTTAATATATCCAAGGGTCCAACAATTCGTGGACTTAGCTTTCATTTCTTTCCGAACCTCATCCTTCCTTTCCAAGGAAATACCTATAACAACACTAGGTCCCCTATTTCATACTCATTTTCCTTTCGTGTCAAATCAACATACTTATCATGTCCATCTTGGGCTACTACCAGCCGTCCTCTGATTAGATCTATCATATCCTTGGTCCTTTGGACTACTGCGGGTCCGAGCATCTTGCGCTCTACAACTTCATCCTAACATAAGGGAGATCGACATTGTCTTCCCTCAAGGATCTCATAAGGCGATACCTCAATACTGACATATGATCTATTGTCGTAAGAAAACTCAACCCGTGTTAAGTGATCATTCTAATTTCTTTCAAGTCTATTGCACGGACTCTCATTATAGCTTTAGCATTAGAGCTTTGCTTCTCACTACCCATCCTTTTTCCCAGTTCGTAGTCGCTACTATCTTCCGTTCCTAATATTATACTAGTTATACTTTTGCTCGTTAGCGTTCTATAACCTTTTAATAACCACGTCAACCTTAGTATCACGAATGTGTTTCCATTCCGAATACTACCACAACTTATTACTCCTTTTCAGCTGTTTCTATTTCCCAAAGTTTGATCAATCAAATAGAAGTAAAGGAATTTGTTGAGAGATCACTATGATCCTGAACACTTGTTATATCGCATAGTTAGTACAGAAGGTGGCCAGCCTTTAGTATTTGACAAGCAATTAAACAATAGTTGGTATCCTACTAGGCTTCTATCACACAGATAGACAGTCATTCGGAATACCTCCCCTTCTGGAAGGGTTGTTCTTCTCAACTTACATGAAATGAAAGAAGAGAAAAGAACGAACTGAAGAGAATTGTATATATAAAAAAAATATACTGCCACAAAATATCTGGCTTGGAACCTACCTCTGAACTATAGAGGTTTTGTCATAGGAGAACAAAACATATATGTATTTATATCAACATCAAGTATTATAGCATCCTATTTCACATGCCTAAATATTTTTGCTATTCCGTCCATCATTCTATGGACCCATGCTCTTCCTCGAGCTTATACACAATCACCTTTGAAACTCCCTCGACATCGAAAATCGAATCTGGGATCTCATTCTATACATCATCGTTACTAGAATTCTATGCTTGCACCGCAACCTTCCTCGTATAATAATACGACTCTCTATTGATAAGAAAGAATAATAATTCACTAGGTAGATACTCTACTTAATTAGTCTATCAATGATAACTTATACACTACCACGACCCGATTAGTGGTACTCAATCTCAACACCCCATTCCAATACAACTCTCACGGTTGTAATCAGCTCATTACTCGCAGAATCATTGCTGCCTTACTATGGTCCACCACTGACCTACTGTAGTCATTCATTTTCCATAAAGTCTTAATAGCTAACCATACGGAGTCCATACATCTCGTATCTAATTCTCCTAAGGAGTTAACATAACCACCAATCACAATTCATGAAGAACACTCCAAACTCTGACGTACTTTCATGACATGAAGTAGATAAAATTGCAGAAGAGTTTCAATCAAAGCAACGATAGCAGGTTAATACCATTCTTAATCATATGCCTTAAATAGAAGACTTAACTCAAAGGTTCGTCTAGTCCTTTTTAAAACATGGTCCTGGCTTATCTCAAGATAGGACCTCCTAAGATAGATAGCCCGCTCATGGCGATTACACGAATTAAACCTTTACCAACTACTATTACGGTTGGGTATTGCACAGTCATCAGAAGGAATGTCAATCTTCCAAACATAATACAACCTTCACAGTTTTAACCATCCTCACTGTATTATTTTGGCACAAGCGCATATAATTATCCTCTTACCTTTAAAGTGTCGGCCACCTCTTTGGCCTTTCCTGATAGTAAAATTTCCTTACAGTCAATTTCATTTTAACCACTTTCACAAATTTCTACCCTATTTCCGATCACTGCTTGAGTGAAGATGTTTTCCTTAAAATCTGATAAGTAAAAAAATACACCATTTTTTCCATAGTTATTGCCTCAGTCTTTAGAGTTAATCACTGTCATGACGGACTCGCATCATAATTAGAACATCTTTTATTTAAGTCCTAATTGCCTGAATAATTTCGACCATTACTGGTTCGCTCCAATACTTTCTCGTGGTTTAACACGTGCCCCACTTGGCACACTATAATTAGTCATATTTCTTTTATCCCATTTCTATTCTTGAGATTTTGAATATTACCTTTCCTCCTTGTAAAACCTCTAGGTTATCCTTGAATCGTTCCTCCTGTATTCCCTAGATACAGGGCATATCAAATACCATATACTAATACAAGAATCATTATCTATATACTTTTGAAAAAAAAATTCTTCACTGATTCTTAAAGGTTTTATTACCTAATCCTTTCCAATTCATACTGTCAAATTTCATACTATCCCTATTAAGGGTAAATGCCAACCTTTATGCATTCCCTAGGATTCATTTTAAGTTACCGATGTTCTATCCTTAATTCCACCTTTGAAAAGGTACATGCATCCATCCATGGATAAACCAAGTCATATGGCCTCCAAAAGATAACAATGGTCATCCGCTTTTCTTTCCTGATTTTGGTACGATAACATGGATGTTCTGGAAGATATTGGTCATGTTCAACGTGAACTTCTTCTTAATAATTCCTATTTACTTT